>NC_057865.1:148521691-148828080 GCF_019393635.1 Dromiciops gliroides | reverse complement strand
TCGTTGTCTGGGTATTTTAAAAACCCATTACTACTATATCATAAATGTTCCAGGCTTGTAATCTGTTGACCAAAGTCCTCATCTATTTCTTCATTGAAAATTACTGGAAGGAAACAGATAGGCTCTAGCAAATTATATATTCCACAGCTGAGAGAGAGAATGGGAACCTATATCCTCTGACTCCGCCACCAGTATACTTTCCAATCAATCACACGTTCTTCCTTGAGATTTCACTGCCAACATTTGTGCATCTTCACAAACACACATACCTTTATGAACACACAATTAAAAGGTGTGGAAAAAACAAGATTCTGTGATAGTAATCATTTGTTGATTATGCATATATGTATATATGTTATCATAGAGTTTATAAATATCTAAAGTATATATATATTCAGTGCATATTTTTATAATAGACATTTTATAAGTATACATGCTTTACATATTGAAATATATAGTTTATATTGTATATATGTATATATCTCTATATAAAACATATGTAATTTTAAAAGCATTTGATTCAATAGATCAGAATGGAGACTCAATGTCTCTCTCTCCAACAATCTTCTGTGCATATTTGTGAATATATGAGATTCTTTGATGGATGAAACAGTAGTGAGTCTACTTAAATCATTTTAACAAGCATTTATTAAGCAAGGTCCTGTGCTAGTCATTGGAGATACAAAAACAAAAGCACAATAGCCTGTGTCTTCTAAAGAGTTTACATTCTACAGAAGGCTAGAATAGGTAGAAAGATAAGTAAATACAAGGTAATTTGAGGACATAGAAAGTGCATTATCATTTGGGGAAGGGGGTGGTTGGGAGAACCAGGGAAGACTGAACCTTGAAAAAAAATAATGATTCTGTGAGGTAGAGAATATGGAAGGATTGTGAAGATGCATGGATATTGGCAGTGGAAATATCAAGGGAGGGAATGTGTTATAGTGGAAAGCACTCTAGCCCTGGAGTCAGAAGATCTGGGTTCCCATCCACTCTCTGATGCTTACTAACCTTGGAAAAGTCATGTAACATTCCTGGGCCTTGGCTTTGTCACCCACAAAATGAAGGGGGTGGGATGGATAGCCTGGGAGGCCTCTTCCCACTTTAAATTGATGATCCTACTCCAGTTTGGACATAACATCACAAGATGTAATATGAAATATAACTGGTGAAGAATATCAGACTTGATTATAGAAAGTTTCTTATGAAATATGTAAGTGGTGATGTGGTATATATGTACTGTTTTGTTTTGCCTGTGTAGGTTATGCATGTCCACGTGAGTCTGTCCAGATGTGGCTCACAGAGAGGAAAGAATAAATATCTCTAATGGCTATTTTCCTGAACTCTTCTCCAAGGAGGACTGATTCTTGCCAGGAAGGAAAGCAGGAGGTTGGGGCCAAAGGCTGGCCACTCTGCTTTCCTCCAAGAGAGGGAGAATCGGGCTAGAATTCTATCGTTCTGCTCCCTTAAATAGTGTCAGACTAAGAGAAATAAATTTTAGGTTCAAGCTACCCTACTCATTACTATCCCTTAATAAAGAAGAGAGCCACCAAGTTATATATCAAAGACTTGACTCCCTTCCCACCAGAAACCAGTTTCACAATGAAGACACATAGCAAATAAACTTATTTAACTTGAAAGCAAAAGAGAAATCAGAGAAAGCATACATAAGAGAATACATACCAGACAAGACACAGAATGAATGAGCTTTCCCATTGGGAGTGAAATAACTCAGCTCAACTGAGAAAGTCTCAGCTCTCACCCAAGGGGAAATTCCCCACAGTCTCTAGTATAGCAACATGGGATTAGGAACATAATAGAGATTACCAGTTCCTCTGCATGTTGACTTCTTCTCAGAGCTGTTCTTTCCCTTTATGGACCTGAAAAGAGATTGGAAAGTCATATATTCTCTCTTGAAGTTGGAAACTAGAAGAACCCACATCTCCCTTCTCCAGCTTTCAGGCCCAGGGCAGTGAGCAATCTATCTCCTCCAATGAAGAGAGAGTAATATACAATTGGCCGTATATAGAGACAGCAATATTGTTTGATGAAGAACTGTGAATGACTTGACTATTCCCAACAATACAATGATCCAAGTATGAGAATTGGAATGACACCCCCTGCTGGGAAAGATATTGCAGGGAAGCTCCACCATGAGGAGAAAGCATGTGATTTAGAAACCATGTGACTTTACCATCCAGAAGTTACTAAGTGTCCGGAAGTTACATCTATAGAACCACCTGTGGGATCTGTCAATCAGAACTACCAGCCAATTAGCTTGGAGCTGTGTGTGTGTGTGGACGGCCCTGTTTCCAGTTTCTCAGGAGGCTTCTGGGAGAAGCCGAGGAGCAAGCGGGCCTTTTGGAGGGAGACTTTGGCAGGGGAGCAAGAGACAGGCAGGATAGGGAGAGCAAGCAAATTTCATACTTGATCCACGTATTTCTCTTTACTTACCCCTAATATACTTTAATACTTAATGCCCAAAGATTGGTGCTATCCATTTTAATTTAAGGCAATCACTCATTAGATTTTAGACATCATAGCTAGAATTTTAGCCCCTTACACAAGACAATCCCAAAGGACTATTGATGAAACATACTATCCACTTTCAAAGAAAGAACTGACTGAAGCATACTATTTTTCACTTTCTTTTTTTTCTTTTAATCAAGTTTTCTTGTACAAAATGACAAATATGGCAATGTCTTACATAATCATACATATATAACCCATATCTGATTGCTTGCTGCCTCAGGGAAGGGGAGGGGAGGGAGAGAAGGACAGATAAAAATTGGAAACCTACAATATAAATTAAAATGTTTATTATATTAAAAATATGTTCATCAAGTACTTTCCTTGCAACTACCCTGTGGTTATTATTATGAGAATGTATTATTATTCCCACTCTACACTTTTAGAAAAGAGGTCCTACCTTTCTGGTGCCCTTCGCAGGTTTTCTTCAGTGGAAGCTATGTGGGCATTTATAGGAAGAAAAAAAATACTTGTGTGTCTACCTGGAATGTAGTCTATCTAGCCAAAACAATGTTTTGTATGAGCTTATAACTAGATGCTTGTTTTTGTTAACTTTCTCTATTAAAGAAACCAAGCACTGGAAAAAAACAACAACATACAATTGGCCATTTGAGCCAAGGCTTATAGTATAACGGTACTGTGCAATGAGGGTTCAGTCCTGGGAGTCTGCACGTTCTGTGGGCTTGCTTCTCAAAGTGCTCAGTGATGAAGGGAGGGACCCAATCAGGAGTATGCTGTACGCACAACACATTTTTAAAGTTTAATCTGCATTATTAACATTTTTGTCATCAGTTTATTAATTCTAGATAATCTCTCTCTCCCCCCTCCTCTTCCCCATCACATATTTTTAAAAGAAAAAAGGAGAAATGAAGAGGGGGAGGGGAAGTTAGAAACAAAGGACTTCAGTCTAATGAAGTAAATAAAAATAAAAGTCCTCCCCCCTCATACTTCCACTTCCACTCCCCAGAAAAGGGCCTTTAACAGATCCATTCCACCAGAGGAAAAGTAAAGTTAGCCTTAGAGGAAATTGATCCAGGGTTAAAAAAAAAAATCAATCTCCCTTTCCTCTTTTTCCCCCTCCAAAGGAAAGGCTCCAATTTAGGTCAATCTTAGAAGGAAGGAAAGGGCACAGACTAAAGGAAGCAGCCCTAACTCAGTCTGACCCAGAAGGAAAGGTGATTCTGGGTGACCCATGTGGTGAAGGAAGGGACTGAGTAGTCAAGAAAAGGGCTTCAACTTGATCTGATACCCAGGGGAGATCCAGAACTTAGCTTTTGAAATCTTGGCACCAAAACTGAGTTTGTTTGTTTGCTTTAAAGGACTTTTATGATGCTAGGGATGCAAAAGACACATATCCAGAAAGAGACAAAAACTCAAAAACACCTACAATCAATTTCTCAAAGGAAAAATAGCTTGCCTAGAAGAATAAGTGGGCAGCTAAGTGGCATAATGGATAGAGCACCAGGCCTGACTTCAGGAAGACCTGAGTTCAAATCCAGCCTCAGAAACTTACTAGCTGTGTGACCCTGGGCAAATCACTTAACCCTGTTTGCCTCAGTTTTCTCATCTGTAAAATGGGAAGGAAATGGCAAACCACTCCAGTATTTTTGCCAAGAAAGCCCCAAATGAGGTCATGAAGAGTTGGACATGACAGAAACAACTGAACAACAATGAAAAAAAGATTAGATATCCTAGAAGGAATGATGTAAAAGATTTTTTGTTTCATTTTAAAATGAAATTATGAAAAACTGACAACTATGGAAAAGAGACTTGGAAAAAGAATTTAAAATTTAACACAAGAAGTACAAAAGTTTTCCCTAGTAACAGACTGCCTAAAAATTAGAATGGACCAGATAGAAGTTAATGACTCTATGAAACAAGAAATATTTAAGGAAAATCAAAGGATTGAAAAAATAGAAGAAAATATAAGCCATTTCATATAAGAAATAACTGACCTGAAAAAATAGATCAAGAAGAGGTAATTCAAAAATTATTGGACTACCTGAAATCCATGACCAAAAAATGAACCGCATTATCATACGTGAAGAAATAATTAAAGAAAATTGGGGTGGCTAGGTGGCGCAGTGGATAAAGCACCGGCCTTGGATTCAGAAGTACCTGAGTTCAAATCCGGCCTCAGACACTTGACTTACTAGCTGTGTGACCCTGGGCAAGTCACTTAACCCCCATTGCCCAGCAAAAAAAAAAAAAGAAAGAAAGAAAATTAACTAGGCTGAAAGAAATTCCAAAATGAAAACTCACTGGAATTTCATTGCCAAAATCTAGAGCTTCCAGATCAATGAAAAAAAAAAAACCACAAAACCAACTACTAGCAACTAGAATATAAAAATTCAAGGAACCATAATCAGGATCACACAAGATATACCAACTACCACCCTTAATGAATAGAAGAGGTGGAATGTTATATTCTGAAAGTTAATTTCAAGTCACCAAGCCTTTATTACACACTCACTATGTTCCAGACTTGTTGATTTGACATGTTATTTCTTTTTTTGGTTGGGGGGGGGGGCAATGAGGGTTAAGTGACTTGCCCAGGGTCACACAGCTAGTTAAGTGTCAAGTGTCTGGATTTGAACTCAGGTCCTCCTGAACCCAGGGCCGGTGCTTTATCCACTGTGCCACCTAGCTGCCCCCTGACATGTTATTTCAAAAGACAAAAGATACGGGTCTATAACTAAGAATAACTTAGTAAAAATAAGCCTCCAAGGGAAAAAAATGGATCTTCAGTGAAAAAGAGGACTTTCAAACAGTCTTGCTGGAAAAAACAAAAACAAAAAACCCAGAGCTGAGATGGAACTTTGAAATGCAAATACAAGAGTCAAAAGAAAAATCAAAAGGTAAATAAGTGATCAATCAGAAGGAGCTTTATAAAGATGAACTCTTTACATTCTAATGGGGGAAGATGGATGATACTTCAAGAGTTTTTTTAGAATCCTAAATATATGTGATCATAGAGGTAGTCAAATGAGCCAGAAGACATGGAAATCGTTTTTGATATGTTTGACAATCCTGAAAGAGGAAAGAAATGGGGAAGTGGAGGAAAGGATAAACTCAGGATGAAAATGGGAAGAAGTGTAGGGTAACCTATCATCTCATATAATCAGGGTGTGCAATTAGAAAAATATACAAATGTGGAAGTAGTGGGAATAGTGGTGTTGCATACATCATTTGAATGTCACTTTCATCTATACTGCTTAACCACAGAAATACAACTATAAAGTGTGGTGTGAGATGCATTCAATTCAGCAAGGATACAAGAAGATAGGAAAAGAAAGTATATGATAAGGAGGATAGATTTAGAGAGGGATTAATCATAAGTAAAACTCTAAGCTTGGAAAGAGTGTAAAGAGGGGTTAGAGGGAAAGAAAGAAAAGCAAAAATCTATATTAAAAAGAGTAAAGAGAAGAAAAAGTATAAGAGAATAGAATAGAGGGGAATAAATGATTAGCTATCAAAACTATGAATGTGATTTAGAACTCATATAATGGGAGATAGTAGAAGGGATTAGAAAGCAAAATCCAACAATATTCAGTTTACACTTTAAAAATAAAGATTCATATAAAGTTAAAATAAGATGTTAGAGCAAAATCTATCATGGCTCAGCTGAACACAGAAAAGCAGGGGTTGCAATTATGATTTCAGACAAGTCAATAGCAAAAATAGACTTAATTAAAAGAGATAAATAGCAAAAAGTACATTTTACTGAAAGGTATCAAAGATAAGGAATGACATCACATCTAAATACATCAAGAAAAACTAGATGAATTATAAAGATAAATAGATAATAAATGTATAATAATAGGGGACCTCAATGTTTCAGTCCTAGATAAATCCCACCCCCAAAAGGTGTGAACAGGCTGGAAGGATGACTCAGAACTAAGAAGTGAAATTTGAAAGGTATAAATGTAAAGTCTTACATTGGGTTTACAAAATCAACTAGGGTAGACATCGCTAGACTAAAGGTGATGGGAAAATAAATGAGACTTTGAGTTGACTTCAAGTTTAATAAATCAACAGTGTGAAGTGGCAACCAAAAAAAAGAAAGAAAGAAAGTCTTATTTTACCTTAAGTTGTAATAATAAATGTATGGCGTCTAGAATAAAGGAAGCAATATTTCTCTGATCAGAACATATATGGAATATTGAGTTTGGCATTGGGTACCAGCATTTTGCAAGCTGAGGATGAAGAAATGAGAGTCAATGAATCAACAAATACTTATTAAGCACCTACTATGTACCAAGCACTCTGCTAAGAGGCAAGAGATAGTCCCTGCCCTCAAGGATCTCACAATCTAATGGAAGAGACAGTATGCAAACAAATGTGTATAAACAATCTATATGCAGGATAAAGAGAAATTACAGAGAAAGCACTAGAATTAAGGGGGGTTGGGAAATTCTTCCTCTTGAAGATGGGATTTTAGTTGGGACTTCAAAGAAGCCAGGGAAGCCAGGAGGAGATAGAGATGAGAAGAGAGAGTTATGTGGCAGGGAGTAGGATGTAAGAAGACTACAAAGGTTGAAGGAGGCTAGGTTTTGAACACCAGAGGGTTTTGTATTTATCTTGGAGGTGATAAGGAGCCCCTGTAGTTTATTGAGTAAGGAGTGACATAGTTGGACTCGTGCTTTAGGAAAATCACGTTAGTGACTGAATAAAGGATGGGGAGTGAGGAGAGAGACTTTAGGCAAGCAGACCCACCAGAAGGCTATAGCGATACTCTAAGCATGAGATAATGAGAACCCACACTGGAGTAGTGGCAGTGTCAGAGTAGGGAGGAGGATGTATAGTCCAGCCATGTTGCAAAGATGGGTGAGAGGGAGTGAGGAGTCCAGGGTGACTCCTAGGTTGTGAACCTGAGGGACTGGGAGAATGGTATTGCCCTCTACAGTAAAAGGTAAGGTAAGACGTAGGAAGAATTTAGGGGGAAAGATGAGTTTGGTTTTGTAAAGAACTTGAAACCTTAGCATTTGGGATTAAGCCTCTTTTGCAGAAAAGAATTAGGTGAGGAAGAAGAATGGAGAGAAAAGAGATGGCAAAAGAGGGGTCACAATATATTTGAGAGGGGGTGACACATGGAAAGCATATGAGAGATTTGATTTATTCTACTTGGCTGCAAAGAGCAGAAGGAGGACTAGTGTGTGAAAGTTACAGGGAATAAATTTCAGCTCTGTATAAGGAAGAACTTCATAATTAGAGTAGTACAAAGATGGAAAGGGTTGCCTCCAAGTTGGGAAATCACTTGTCATTTGAGCTATTCAAGAAAGAATTAGCTGAGTACACGAGGATACTGGAGAGGAAGTCATACAAGGAATAGGATATTGCACCAGACAACTTCCAAGGTCTCTTCCAGCTCTAAGATTTGGTGATTGTTTAAGTCATACATGTTGGAAAAAAGCACTGTACTGCAATAATCTCTTCAGATTTGGGGGACCATCTCTTTAGTTTCTTTTCCTGTCATATTATGTTAAGAGATGGGCAAATCGGATCTTTATTTTTCTAATATCAAAAAATTTTTTCAATAAGGATTCAAAGGGTGGGGAGCTATGTTTTACCAAAAAAAGAATCCTTTATCTCGTCTATTGATCTGGGTGATCTATGTTATGAAAGTTTGAGCTGCTTTGGAGAGGATTCAGTTATTTTCCTTTTGGCCTGCCATTTATCTGATTATAGGAAAAGGATCTCCACCAAAATTCCACACCGGTATCTCATCACCAGGTGAAGGTGACTCACTGCCCTTGGGCATCATTCTATTTGACTGGCTGTGTTTTTCTTTATACAAGTCATTTTACCTTTGCTGTTTAGGCTGACGTATGTAGCAATGAGTGTAGCTTTGAGTTGCAAGCTTCACAAATATAGGCACATGTGCCACAGGCAAATTAAATTAAAAGAAAGGTATGAAATCACTGTCCAGCTAGTTCATGTTAGCTCATTTTATAACCCAAAGATATTTTTGAAAAATCAAGTCCAAGTCTTACTTTCAGCTTCCAGCCAATCATAACTGCTCTGCTATGTGGATGAGTCATGTCAGTGGTTTAGTTAACAACAATTCAGACTGAATCTCTTTCCTTTTATTCATTACAAAAAGACAAACACAACTTTTTAATGAATCTTCATCATAATATTATGATAAATAAAAAACAAGGACATTTTTGTACTCTCCCCACGTTAATCAAAAAAGAAATCACTGAAAGGGCAGCATAAATTGATTAAATGATATTTGGTAAATAGGTACATGCTTCAGGAAAGCTTTTAGTTAAAGGTTACTGTTTGTAAAAAAAAAAAAATTAATAGGACCTTCTAGACATGATTATATTCCATAAATATCCTTGATGGATTTAGCAGAATCATTCATTAGATTGTTTCAGGCACCATAATGTGAATTTGGGGGTGGTATTTAGAAGTCCATTTCGTCTCTGGGCCCCAAAACTCTTCAGGGGCTATTTTTGACATTTGAGGGATAGTGGAAAGAGTGGTGGGTATACAGGAAGGTATCTGAGATCTAGTCCTAGCTCAGCCACTAGCAAGTTGTGTGACTTCAGAATTATTTTGCCACTCTTAAATGACCATTTTCTTCTTCTGTGTGTGACATTGGAATAACTTACCTTTAAGGGCCCCGAATATATGACTGTGAGTTGGGACTAACCATATTTCCCTGTCCCACATTTCATTTCAGGAGCATAGGGGTCTTTTTATGTTTAAGAGTCCAGTATGTTATGGTAATCAGAGTGTGGGTGCTGGAGCTATAGAACATTAGTCTGATTTGCGTAGTAATTAGTGTCCAGGCTGTGCTCAAATTATCATAGGGGAGGTCATTTCCCTGCCACACTGACCTTACCTTAAGATCAATTTTTAAGTGGTGTTCTTAGTGTACATTTTCTGGGATCACAGGAATATTTTGGTTAAAAATGCTGAAATGGGGGGCAGCTAGATGGCACAGGGGATAGAGCACTGGCCCTGGATTCAGGAGTACCTGAGTTCAAATCAGGCCTCAGACACTTAACACTTACTAGCTGTGTGACCCTGGGCAAGTCACTTAACCCCAATTGCCTTACTAAAAAAAAAAAATGCTGAAATGACACAGGTACCAGTAGCCACAAAGCTCCAGCCAGAGCTTTGGGCCCTACTGTGGCTCCGGGCAGAAGCAGCACAGTTCACAATTATACAGTTGCTGGTTGACTGTTCTGGGTAAATAAATAACACATTAATACCATTACCTTTATCCAGTTTTCCTTCCTGGGCATGCGCGTTTTCCATTCTTTATTCCCAGGATGATCTCCATTTTCAAATGCTCTAGGTGTCTTCCTTCTCCTGTTACAAAGACCAGAATTCTAGCTTGTTTAGGTATATTTCTAACCTACTAAAAGAGTGACTGACTCTTACCCTTCATAATTCTAACACTAAAGTCTCCATACAATGTAAATCTTTTTCAGTCAGGCATCATCCTCTGTGATGTACATTTTCATCCTCTGTGATGTATGTGTCATATTGTTCTTTAATGCTGTATGTCTGTATCAGTTTAGAATTTAGTACATACACATCTAGAGGTCAGGTACCAAGTTAGTTTGCTTGTATTATATAGTGACTAGCTCAGTGCCATAGGCAACTACTTGTTAATTAATGCAAAACTCTTAGAATCTTAGATATTAGGATGTATCTATGATCTTATCCAGTAGGATGTAAGCACCTTGAGGGCAAGGACTTTTAAATTTTTTGTTGGTATTCTCAATAACAAGAATGGTCACTTGTACATGATAGGAGCTTTAATAACTACTTAAGAAATGGAATGGTGTGGAACAGAATGGAATGGAATGGAATAGAACTTACGTGAGTATTCCCTCAAACTATACAGCTCTCAACCCATCTGTATCCTTTCACCTTATGTGACTTTTGTCCATATTTTCCTGTAAATCCTTCACAAAGGGTCTATCCAACATAGTGGGGACCTTCCCTCCAGTTCTCCTGACTTTAACTGATACCAGTTCAGTCTGTTAACCATTCTTCACTCATTCCATCTCCCTTTCTGGTCATATATGCAAACTTCACTTGTATGGTTCTCATTTGGTAATCTATTACAGTTTACTAACACCCACTCACTATGTGTACTTCCATTGTTTCTTAGTTTATCCTCCACTTAATTTTTTTCAGAAACTGTTTTATCCCATGACTCACAGCTCAATGTCACCAAAAGAAAATTATTGTTAAAACACTATTTCTTTATTTCAGGGAGAAACTGGGTTAGTAATTACAAGCATGGCACAAATTCTTAAATATAATCCAGACTGTGGATAAAGCACCAGTCCTGGATTCAGGAGGACCTGAGTTCAAATCCAGTCTCAGACACTTGAAACTTACTACCTGTGTGACCCTGGGCAAGTCACTTTTAACCCTCATTGTCCTGCCCCCCCCAAAACAAGATAATCCAGGTCACTTTTATCCTTTTATTCAATTCTGGGCCCTGCTCATTGTCCATGATTATAGTCTGTCAAAGATAGAGTTACTGTGTAAAGTCAACAAATACAATCTCTGTTGCTAGAAAAAAAGGAATTTACAAAACTTCCAGTAAAAATTTAGAGAAATTTTTCCTAGCAATTTGTCTAAAGTAATTTAAAATAGACATTTGTCTAAAGTGATTACCTAAAACGGACCATCATTATTAAGTAATGTATATTTAGTGTCCAAGTAAGGTTTTTTTAAACTAAATCATAGTTACAATATATTTCCTGTGCCTTGCAGCATCAAACCTTCTGAAGGAAGATGATTAGACCTTTTAAAAAAAAAAAACAAATTATAAGGGGCAGCTAGGTGGCACAGCAGATAGAGTACCGGCGCTGGAGTCAGGAGGACCTGAGTTCAAATTTGGCCTCAGACACTTAACACTTACTAGCTGTGTGACCCTGGGCAAGTCACTTAACCCCAATTGCCTCACACACACAAAAAATAATTAATTAAAAACAAATTATAAGGGGCAGATAGGTGGCATAGTGGATAAAGCACAGGCCCTTGATTCAGGAGGACCTGAGTTCAAATCTCAGACACTTGACACTTACTAGCTATGTATCCCTGGGCAAGTCACTTAACCTTCATTACCATGCCCCCCCCCCAAAAAAAATTATAGTTTGTTCTAAACAAGGTTATTGGGAGGAGAAGGAACTTTAAACTTTTATAAAGTTTTAGAAAAGACAACTTTTATTAATCTGTTCCTACTAATCATGTTAAATAGGAGTAAGGAGTGGGTTTTATTGGTAGAGGGAACTCTCTGAAAAGAATTTCTTCTGCCTATGAAGGTTGGTACCTTCTCTACAATTTAACTTCACCCAAGTTACCTGGAACACTAAAAGGCTCACTGACTTATCCTAGGTCATACAACAAATACAAAGACTTTGAGATTAGTCTTCTCTATCCACTGTGTCATGTTGCTTCTCAGCCATGTTACATATTGTCTTTCATTATAATGAAAAATTATCTGGAGATTAAGTTCATGGGTTGTTGGGTTGTTTTGTTTTTGTTTCTTAGTTTTAGATGAAAAATTACATATTGCCTAATAAATTGTTCATCAGAAAATTGAAAGAGATCTGAAATGCTAGTCTACCCTATATCTGATTAAGAATCCCATTCCATCCCATCTCCTCTAACAGTCTGTCCCTCTGTCATCCTCACTCTCTTTTATCTTTAAATTCTCCCTGTGTACTGACTCTTCCCTACGCATACAGTCTAATGTCTCACTTATCCTTTAAAAAAACCACCCACATTTGATTCTTCTATTCCTGCTAACTACCATCCTTTGTGTCTTCTGCTTTTAGTGGCTAAGCTACTTGGGTAGGCCTTCCACAACAGAGTCTCACTTCCTCTCCTCTCACTCTCTTCTTACCCTTGCTAAGGCCTATCTATTTCACCCTTTCAGCGTCTCTCAAATATGTCCCCCCTTTCCTCTATATTGCCACAACCCTGGGGCATCACCTAACATCTAGACTATTGCAATAGACTTCTGGTAGATCTGCCACGAGTCTCTCCCCAATCCAGCCCATCCTACATTCAGCTGAAAACAGTGCTTTTCCTACTATAAGCTTATGACCTCATCATTCCACTGTAACTCCTCTCTCAAAAGTTACCAATGATCTCCTAATTGCTGAATCCAATGGACTTTTCTCAATCTTCATTCTTCTTGACCTCTTTGCAGCCTTTGACACTGTCTGCCCCTCTCTTCTCCTTGATACTCTCTTCTCTCTAGGTTTTTAGGTGACCCCTCTCTCTTTGTCCTTCTCCTAACTATCAGGTGGCTCCCTCTCTGTCTCATTTGCTGGATCCTCAGCCAGGTCACACCCACTAATAGGGCTTTGTCCTGGACATTTTTTCCCATTTCCCTCTGTACTATTTCATCTGGTGATCTCATCAGCTCCCATAGGTTTAATTACCATCTCTATGATGATGATTCTCACTCCCTATACTGCCTCTAAACTTCACCCCCTCCAAAACTCTCTGCTGTCCTCCTCTGTTGCCTTTCAGACATCTTGAATTAGATGTCCAATAGACATCTTAAAATCAAAATGTACAAAACTGAATTCATTGTCTTTTCCCCAAACTCTCTCCACATCCAGACTTCCTTATTACTATCAAGGGCACTATCATCTTCCCAGTACCCAAGGTTCACAACCTAGGTGTCATGCTTGACTCCTCACTGTCTCTGATCTCTTGTATCTAATCTGTTGCCAAGACCTGTCAGTTTCACCTTTTCAATATTTCTCAGATATGTCCCTTTCTTTCTTCAATACTGCTTCTGCCCATTTCATGTAAGTCTTTCCATGTTTTTTCTAAAATCAAACTGCTTGTTATTTCTTACAACACAGCAGTATTCCATTACAATCATATAGTATAACTTATTCAGCCATTTCTCAATTGATGGGCATCCCCTCCATTTCCAGTTCTTTGACAACACAAAGATAGAGGATATAATTATTTTTATTGGGCAGCTAGGTGTTACAGTGTATAGAATGCCAGGCCTGGAATCAGAAAGACTAATTTTCCTGAATTCAAATCTAGCCTCAGACACTTACTAGTTATGTGACCCTGGGAAAGTCATTTAATCCTTTTTGCTAATTTGTAAAATGACCTGGAAAAGGAAATGGCAAACTACTCCAGTATCTTTGCCAAGAAAACCCCAATTGGGATTATGAAGAGTCAGACATGACTGAAAAATGGCTGAACAACAGCAATAAATATTTTAGAATACATAGGTTCTTTTCCCTTTTCCAGGACCACCTTGGGAAACAGGCCTAATAGTGGTATTCCTGGATCAAAAAGTATATACATTGTTTTATAACTCTTTGGACATAATTTCAGATTGCTCTCCAAAATGACTGGAGAGTATATTAGTGTTTAAATTATTTTACATCTCCTCCAACATTTGTCATTTTCCCCTTCTATCATTTTAGCCAGTCTCATAGATGTGAGATAGAACATTTCTCTAATTGATAATGATTTAGATACTTTTTCATATGACTACATATAGCTTTTATTTCTTCTTCTAAAAATTACCTGTTCATGTTCTCTGACCATTTGTCAATTGGGGAATGACTCATATTCTTATAAATTTGATTAAGTTCTATATGTATTTGAAATGAGGCCTTTACCTGAGAAACTTTATTTTTTTTTTTTCGAATTTTCTGCTTTCCTTCTAATCTTGGCTACATTGGTATTATTTGTACAAAATCTTTAATGTATTAAAAATTATCCATTTTATATCCAATAATGTTCTCTATCTCTTGTTTATTCATAAATTCTTCTCATAGCCAGAAAGCTGATAGGTAATATGTTTTATGTTCTTTTAATTTACTTATATCTCCCTTTATATCTGAATCATATATTCATTTTGACCTTATTTTGGTAAATGGTATGAGATATTGGTCTATACCTAGTTTCTGCCAGACTGCTTTCCAGTTTTTCCAGTAATTTTTTTTTTTACCAAATAATGAGTTCCTATCCCAAAATCTTAGATCTTTATGTTTATCAAATACAAGGTTACCATAATCATTTGGTACTGTGTATTGTATACCTAGTGTATTCCACTGATTCTATTTTTTATCCAGTACTAGATAGTTTTGATAATTATCACCTTAAAATGGAGTTTAAGATCTGGTACTGGTAGGCTTCCTTCCTTTGCTTTTTTTCCCATTAATTCTTTTGATATTTTTGACCTTTTCTTCTAGCTCAAAAAAAATGTTTTTTGTTATTTGAAATGAAACTGAATAGATTGTTAGATAAAATTGTCATTCTTATTGTAATGGGTCAGCCTACCTATGAACAATTAGTATTCCTCCAATTAAAAAAATCTGACTTAATTTGTATGAAAACGTGTTTTTATAATTATGTTCATGTAGTTCCTGGGTTTGTCTTGGCAGGAATATTCCCAGATATTCTATATTATCTGAGGTTAATTTATTATTTTTTTGGTTTTTTTTTTTTGTGGGGCAATGAGGGTTAAGTGACTTGCCCAGGGTCATACAGCTAGTAAGTGTGAAGGGTCAGAGGATGGATTTGAACTCAAGTCCTCCTCAATCCAGGGATGGTGCTTTATCCACTGTGCCACCTAGCTGCCCCCTATCTGAGGTTATTTTAAGTGAAATACCACTTGCAATCTCTTTTTGCAGGGCTTTGTTGGTGACATATAGAAATATCTCTGCTTTCTAGGTCAATTGTTTTTCAAATGAAACAGTTCATATTCTCTATTTTTTTCATTTTTTCTCATTTTTATTATTTCTTGATGTCTTGTGAACTCTTTCCCTTGCCCAATTCTAATTTTTAAGAAGTTTTTTCTTCAGTAAGTTTTTTGGGCCTCTTTTTCCAATTGGTTGACTTTATTTTCATAATTTTCTTGATTTTCTTGCATTACTCATTTCTTTCTCCAATTTTTCCTCTATGTCTCTTATTTGATTTTTAAAGTCTTTTTTAAGCTCTTCCAATAACTTTTTCTGGAACTGTGACTATTTTATATTTTTCTTTGAAGCTTCACAAGTAGCTGTTTTTACTTCATTGTCCTCTTCTGAGTTTGAACCCTGATCTTCTCTACCACCATAGTAACTATCTATGGTCAGGTTCTTTCTCTACTTTTTTACTCATTTTTTAAGAGTCTATTTCTTCACTGTGAATTTTATGTTAGGATCAGGCTCTGTTCCTGGGGTGTGGGGCATAATGTCTCAGGCTTCAGTTTTTTCATGCTTTTGTTTCCAGAGCTCTAACTGGAGGTCTTTGATGTTTGGGGCTCTTTCAGTGTACTACAATGAAAGCCCTGGTGTGGCCACTGCTCCTCTGGTTCTCACCTACATATATGAGTGACCTCAAGAAGTACTCTTCATTCCTGAGCAAGGACCAGTGCCCCCACCACTGCCACTGCAAATGTTCTCACTCCCTGAAGTCCTCAAACAATGCATCACCAGCCTCCTGCAGCCACAAATGGCATTTTGCCCCTCTGTCCTGAAACCAGGGACTCTGCTCTCCTATGAGTGACCACAACCAGCAGGACCCCTCCCCTCTGTGACCACACCCACCTCATGTATTCTCTTCTCCCTTCTCACTGGCATAGCCTGGGACTGTCCGGCCAATGTGCATGGACCCCACACCCAGCACCAGCACAGGACATCTCTCCCTGCACCCCAGTCTTACCTTGATTTACCACCTGATCCCCACAACAAAGCTGCTGAGACACAGCTACCCTTAGGACTTGCTGTTTGTTGATTCTGTGGTTTGCACTTTGCTCAGGCCATACACTACCTGGTAGGTCAGGTCTTTCCATACATCCTCCCCAGTTGTCTTAGTCTGGATGACTGCTTTAGTCTGACTTTTAATTATTCCTGCTGCTCTAAAATTCACTTTGAGGCATTATTTTAAGATATTGGGGGAGGAGATTTTGGGAGAGTTAGGTAATTTCTTGCCTTATTCTGCCATCTTCCCACAATTCACTCCCCAAGTATTTATTTATTTATGTGCCAGGCACTGTGAGGGATGGGACAATGGAGGAGCAAAGGTACTGGAGTGAGCCTGGTGGTACTTTCTAGAGTCAGAAACACAGCCAAGAGAGGAATGAAGAATGGCTGGTCTTGGCCCATCCCCTAAAATGAATCTCTTCTCCCCCAAGGAACTCTGGCCCCAATGAGAGAAAGGGGAATCCCCCCCAGGGCTGGCAAAAGTTCCAGGGCAGACAAGTAATGGTGACAAAGGCCAGAGAGGCAGAAGCACAACTGGGAAAGGAAGGTTGGGAGGAGGGAGGTATTCAGTGTAAATTGCTCATGAGACAGGCTTTTACTTCCTCCACACAAAAGAATTGCTTAGCACTCACAAGCCCCCATTGACAGAAAAGCATAAGATGGAATTCAGTCATTTATAAGTACTGTTATGCTTCCCCAGAAGGGTGAGACTGAAACGTCAGAACATGAAGCAGTTTGTGGGATTATTGAATAGGCATTTTACATTTCATTTTAGCACTACCTTGTCCAAACAATTCCCTTCAGGTCTGTGTCTTCTGGCAAAAGCCAGGGCAGGGGATGAGATACCTTCCTATCAATAGTATCCTCTCCAGTGCAACAATTCCCCATATTTCCAGTCAGCTTAGACTAAAGGACTAAGCGTCTCCAATCTTCCAAACTGGCAAAGTTGCCTCCAAGGTCAGATGCTGTTGGGTCACATGTACTCAGAAAAGGAGCCACTGAACAGAAAAGGCAAATGGAGGCCTCAAGACCTAGCTTTGGCTCCCTTAGCCAAGTAACTGCTCTCATTGCCACTGGGGGGCAATTGTAATGTATCCCTGTTGGGAAGGTCAACTCCTTCCCCATACCCAATAAGGAGTAGAGGCCATTACAAAAGGTAATTTTGATTATATGACATTAAAAAGGTTCTGCATAAACAAAATTAATTCATCTAGGATAAGAAAGGAAGTAATCAAATGGGAAAAAATTGTTTTAAATTTCTCAGATAAAGGCTTAGTATCTAAGGTATATAGATAGACAACAGAAATATATAAAATTCATTCAACAATAGACAAGTGGATATAAATAAATATTTTTCAAAACAATTTTAAACTCATCAACTATATGAAAGAATATTCCAAATCACTAATAAAAAGAGAAATGCAGGGGCAGCTAGATGGTTCAGTGGATAAAGCAGTGGCCCTGGATTCAGGAGGACCTGAGTTCAAATCTGCCTGAGACACTTGACACTTACTAGCTGTGTGACCCTGGGCAAGTCACTTAAGCCTCATTGCCCTCAAAAAAAAAAAAAAAGAATGGGAAAAAAATAAGAAATGCAAAGCAAAACAATCTTGAAATCTTACCTCACATCCAGACATTTGGTAAAGATGAGAAAAGAAGGAAATTGTCTTTCCCAAACCTCTCCAACACTGACAAACTAATGAATTGTTGGTGGAGCTGTGAATTAATACAACCATTCTGGAAAGCAATTTGGAATTGTATAAAGTAGGTAAAATATCTAAAAATACAGAGAATTTACTTCTAGGAATATACTCTGAGAAGGTCTTTGATAAAAGGAAAAGTCACATAAACACCAAAATATTTATAACAGCACTTTTTGTTATAGCAAAAAATTGGAAACAGATAGCTATCAATTGGAGGTCTAAACAAATTGAGATATACAAATATAATCGAATATTGCTGTGCTGTACAAAATAGCAAATATGAATACATAAGCAAAGCATTGAAAGACTTACATAACCTGATGCAAGATGAAGGCATCAAAGTCAAGAAAGCAACATACATATTGACTACAACAACATAATTAGAAAGAACAACCACCATAAAACAATTAAAAAATGAATATTGTAAAATTACAAAGATCAAACTTGGTCCCCCACTCCTTTACAGAGGCAGAAGGCTAAGGGGAGATTTCCATGGGTGTGGCTCATTGCACTGCATAAAATGTCCAATTTTTTCTAAAGTATATTGCTCAGTTTTGCTGAATTTTCTCCTTTCAACTATTTGTTTTTTCTTTTCGTTTCCTTTTTTCCAACTGTTTTTTTTTCTTTCTTATTGTCACAATATCCTTGCTATATTTGGGCTGACTAGACTTCCTTTTGTTAACTGTTCAATAACTTACAAAAACATCATTTCATCCTAACATCAAAACTAAATTAACAGGGTATCGGTGTCAGGCCAGACATAAGGGATGGCTCTTTGAGAAGGAGAGAAAGGAAGATAGGGCGAGAAGAGGAATTTCAGCAATGTAAAAATAAAAGATGTTAATAAAATTTATTTTCAAAAGATCATGATTTTACCAAATTACTTCTTCTGAATATTCAATATATGCAAAACTTACTTTCTTGATAGAAAATAAACTGAGGATCTTTTCATGAAATTCATGAAAATTCATGAAAATGCTTTGATTATACTTGGTAACATATTACTTCATAATTTTTTTTTTTTAGTGAGGCAATTGGGGTTAAGTGACTTGCCCAGGGTCACACAGCTAGTAGGTATTAAGTGTCTGAAGCAGGATTTGAACTCAGGTACTCCAGAATCCAGGGCCGGTGCTCTATCCACTGCGCCACCTAGCTGCCCCATACTTCATAAATTAACCTGGAAAGTAACCTACTCTTAGGAAATAAGCTTTCTTTTTGGCTATAACACAATAAAGTCAGCCAGGATAGAAAATTAATATTTATTTCATTGGTAATTGTATAAATTACTGGGCTTCCAGATAGATTAATTTAGAGAGGCAACCTCTACTTTGGTAGGAGAAGAGATTCTTCCTATATGGCTTCTGAGAAACCATTAGTCATGTTATTAACCTCAAGAAGAGAGGGTCTCAAGTAGAATTATATATAGTTGCAGGTAGATCTAGGGAGCTATAACAGGGACTTCTCTTCCTTCCCCCACTATCCACGTCACTTGTAATTAGAACAGGCAAATCTAGTTCAAGAAGAAGCTCTTGTGGAGTGCCCAAAGTTAAAGGACCCAAGATGTCATTGGTAACTCACCCTATCTCATGCCAACCTAAATTTCAAAAGAGAGAGTAGAATGGGCATCAGGAGAATTGGGTTCTTCTTGTCTCAGCTCTGGCATTGGGTGAGTAAGATCATAGATAAGACCCCTCAATTCTTTGGGCTTTCGTTTCCTCATTTGTAAAATCTCTAAGATCTTAACTATAACATTTGGTGATTTCAAGGCTATTGGGAATTCAGATCTTCAGAAAAGTGGTCACTGAGTAGTCATATTTACATTATATACATCTTTTGCAGTATTACACTTCACATTTTCTTCTGCAAATGAATACAATTTTTAATCCATTCAAAATTAAGGTTGTTTCAATAGAATGATGGCACAGTTGATAGAGCACCTGGCCTGGAGTCAGGAAGACTCTTCTTCTGTGATGTTTAAAAATCTATATTGTGTGATCACCTTAAATTAGAAGATTCAGCACCAGTCCTTGGGCATTAAACATTTATTAAAGCATACAGATATTCACAAGGAGTTCAGAAAGTTAAGAAAAAGGCCTATGTAGCCTAGAGTTCCAGCCCAGTTGGGTTCTTCCTCAAGTCCTCCTCCACAAGCCTGCTTTAATCAGGAACTCTCCAGCAAGCTGATTGTGGAAGCTTTTTATAGGTCTGGAACAGAGGTGGTCCTTACACACTGCTTCAAGCTGATTGGTTGGCATCATCCAAATCCATTGGTTTTGAAGGTGTTCTCAAGTTGAATTCACAGTCTAGCTTCTGAGAACAATACCTTCTTAAGGGCTAGTCAGGTGTGATTACAATCTAGGTAACTTGAAGTAGGCTAATCAGCAGTCAATCACTCTCACTTGATTCAATCAGTCTAGATTAATCTCCAGGTGGGTCTTTGAGTATCTGCTAAATCCCATTATTTCATCACACTT
The DNA here is from genome assembly GCF_019393635.1 of Dromiciops gliroides. Lineage (NCBI taxonomy): Eukaryota > Metazoa > Chordata > Mammalia > Microbiotheria > Microbiotheriidae > Dromiciops > Dromiciops gliroides. Next base: position 148,807,659 of record NC_057865.1, on the reverse strand, counting down.
CCTGAGTTCAAATGTGGCCTCAGCTGTGTGACCCTGGACAAGTCACAACTCTGCCTCAATTTACTCATCTATAAAATGAGCTGGAGAAGCAAATGGAAAACCATTCCAGTATCTTTGCCAAGAAAACTACAAATAGGGTCACAAAGAGTAAGACAACTGAACAACAGCAGCAACACTAGAACAATGAAAATAACTAATTATTGCGCACCATTTTAGAAAGGAGGGAGGGGAGGGAGGAAGAAAAATGTGGAACTCAAAATTGTTGAAAATTGTCTTTGTACGTAATTGGAAAAAATAAAATACTATTTAGGGAAACAACTAATTATCCAAATGCTCCTATTATAAGTGAGAGGCAATATGGTACAGTGGGAAGGACCTTAATGAGGAGTTACAGGACCTGAATTCAAATCCTGTTCTTCCATTTACCACTTATCATCTTGGACAGGTTATTTAACCTGTGCAGTACAGTGGAAAGAGAACTTAGAGATCTAAAATCAGAGAACCTTGGCCCAAATCTTGAACCTGCCACCTATCTCATGAGTGAATCTGAGCTAATTATGTCACCTTTTTGAGGGAATTGGACAAGATAACTTCTAAGGTCCCTACTATCTCTAAACCTGTGATTCTATGAATAGGCCTAATCTATAGCCAGAAAGAGAAAAGACCTTTAAGTAAAGTGATTCCCTCTTCAATATCTATTTGAGATCTTTTGAAGATCTATAAGCTTTTCCTGCTTGGTAGCCAATAAAGGAACTGCTTTATTGGTGTCCATTAGCACTGGTCAAAAACAGGTAGGGTAGCCATGTTCCATGGCCAATCTAATGCATAAAAGATAGGTTTGGGGGAGAGCCAGTTCATGTTGCTGATCTGGGAGATTCTGTGACGTAGTAGTTAGATTACTGGCTAGTTCACTGGACTTGGTTTCCAGAAGACTGGCGTTTCCACTTCAGATACTTTATAGGTCTGTGACACTGGGAAACTCATGTAATTTTTCTGAATCTCAGTCTCCTCAACCATAAAATGGTAATAATGATAGCATCTAAATCACACAGTTACTCTGAGGATCAAATAAATATATTTGAAAAAATGTATGTAAGAGATGCATTGTACATGTAAATGTATATAAAATGGTATATGTCAATGACTTTGGAAACATTAAAACAACACAAATTATTATTATTATCTTTGTTATATATTACTAGGTCTTGAAAAACATATTGGCTTATACAATGTTATCATTGCATGGGACAAATAGATCATTTGGAACAACTTATTTATAAAAACCAAGATACTAATAAATTAAGTGACTTGCCCAGGATCTCATGCCTATTTACTAGCAGGTCATTTAACTAATTAGCATTGGTGGGTATAGTTGGAGGCCTAGAAGTAAACATGTCTTAAATATTTCCTTCTGCTTTGCTGGCCACTAAATTGGTAAAATTGCTCCAAACATCAGCTCATTCTTGCTCATAAAACTACTTGATTCCTGTATCTGTATTTTCCTATGGTGGTAGTAATGTAGACAAGGAAGTGGATTTTTAATATATGGTACTATTACCTGAATCTGACAGCAGATGAGTGATTGTACTGGTATTATTACCTTATCGTTGTTGAAAATATTTATTGAGCTCATAATTGCCAATAATAGTGTTCAGAGTTCTGGCAGGATTTCTGGCATGCAACAGAATCATAAGCCAACCTTTCTTCGCTGTGTTAGTTGGGGAAAGCTTCTGGATGAGATGAAAAATAAGAAAATAAAGCTGTCAGTGCACAAATGAATTTCAGGAAATAGAACTTTAAACAATAGACAAATGGCAAAGAATTTTAAGAACTTCAAAGTTTAACATTATTCTCCTTTGGAAAATTCTATATAGGGTCTTTTATAAGGATGAACAGTAGCCATATTTGAAATGGCACTAATATAGTAATAAAGTCAATATGAGATTTTCAAATTTGGGGAAGAGAAAAGGTTAGCTATTCTAGTCCTGCTACCTGGTTGCTTGGAAGGTAAGGGTGAGAGATTAGCTTGGAAAATCATTACCAGGACCATTCTTTTTTTTTTTAATCTTTATTGTAGTTCATTTAGGCTTATTTAAAAAAGAAAAAGAAAAAACTGATCAAAAACTGATATACTCAAACCTTGTGGGAGGGATTAGGCATGTATGCTTAATACAAAGTTTGCCTATTTTGAATAGTTATTATTTATAATAGCTATAATTAGCTAACTAAAATAATTATTATTTTAATAATAATAATTAACATTTATATAGTACTGTATGTCAGTCACTATACTAAGTGCTTTACAATTATCTCATTTGATCCTCACAACAACAACCCTGGGAGGTAGGTGCTGTTATTTTTCCAATTTTACAGATGAGGAAACTGAGGCAAAGAGAAGTTAAGTGATTTGTCCAAGGTCACATAGCTAGTAAGTGTCTGAGAGCAGATTTGAACTCAGTCTTTCTTACTTCAGGCCTAGCACTCCACCTAGCTGCCTAATTGCCTATTGAGAACACCAGCATCCTTCTAGTCACCTAGGTTTTGCAAATTCAGAGTCATCCCTTACTCCAAATATCCAACCAATTGCTAAATCTCGTAGAGCCTACCTTCACAGCACCTCTTGTATCCATTCTCTTCTCTCCACTCACATAGTCATCTTTTGAATTTAAACCATCATCTCTCACCTAGATTGTTACAGTAGCCTCCTAAGTGGTCAACCTGCATCCAGGTCCTTCTCCAAACCATCTTCCACAGATCTGCCAAAATAATATTCCCCAAACAGGTGTCTCTTTATGTTACCCCTCTGAAGAATCACAGAGTTTCAGAGTTAGAAGAGACCTCAGTAGCCATCTAGTCTCATATATAGCCCCTAAAGAATCCTCACTACAAGATTGCCAATAAGTGGCCATCCAGTCTTCACTTGATGACCTCCAAAGAGGAGCCCACTACTTCTGAAAGTAGATCATTTCACTTATGGATGGCTCTGACAGGTACAAAGTCTTCCCTAAGATCCAGCCTAAATCTCCCTTTTTACAGTTTCTTCCCACTTTCCCTGGTTCTGCCCTCTGGTGCCAAACAAGTGAAGTCTAATCCCTTTTCCATATGATAACTTCATACTTGAAGGACTTGAAGAAAATTGTCATGTTCCCCTGGAACTCTCTCTTTTCCAGGCTAAACACACCACTTCCTTCAACCCAGCCTCTTACATCTGAGACTGAAATCCCTACACCTTTCTGGTTCCTTCCATTTGACACTTTCTGGCTTCAGTGACATTTTTGAAATATGGTACCCAGAACTGAACACAGTATGCAACATGAGGAAGTACCAAGGAAGAGTATAGCGGGACTATTATTTCCGTATTCCTGGAAGCTATGCTTCTCCTAATACTACCTAGGACCTTAATAGCTCTTTAACTGTCAGTCCATTTTTCAGTTGTGTCTAAATTTTTTAACCCCCCATTTGGGGTTTTCCTTGGCAGAGATACTAGAGTGGTTTGCCATTTCCTTCTCTTAGCTCATTTACAGATGATGAAACTGAGGTAAACAGCATTAAGTGGCTTGCCAGGGTCACCACAGCTAGTAAGTGTCTGAGGCCAGATGTGAATTCAGAAAGATGATCTTCTTGAGTCTTCTTGACTCCAGGTCCAGCACTCTATCCACTGGGCTTCATCCCCTCAGAACTTTTGTTTATGAGCCCAGATGATGTGTTTACTTTTACTAATCAGCAAGAAGGGACAATTAGTGCAAAGCAAAGATAATTAAAGAACTGGAAGAAAAATAACGACAGAATATTTCCTCCTGAGGCACAGTCTCCCACGTTTACAAATATTTTCAGTGAGAAGAGTGTGGCACACCTCAGAACACTCATTGGAGGAGAACACATGTGGAAAGACTTCAAAATAGAAACCTACACATGATCTAAACACACAAGGAGAGGGCCAACTCACCCTTCTGATACTTCAAGGCCACCAGAATCTTCTGGTAATGTCATCGTCCTGTCCAGGCAAGTCAATAAGTATTAAGTGCCTACTATGTGCCAAGTGCTGTGTGAAGCACTGAAGAAACAAAGAATACCAAAAAAATAATCCTTGCCCTCAAGGAGCTCATAGTTAATGCTTCTAGGCTAGTTCTCACTGCTCTTTTATGGGTAGAGGGGTCAGACACAAGGCCTCAGTATGGCCTGCAACTCTCCCAGGTGTGACTAAACCACATTTAAATGAAATTTGGAAATATTTAATAAAATAAAAAAGCCAATAGAACATAGATAATGTTAACCTGTTTTTTTTCTTAGTCAATATGCAGCCAGCAGGAATGCTTATGTATGCCATACATAAGCATTTGTGCTGGCTGAATTTCAACCACTGTTTTATAGTTAATGTGCCCAGCATGTGAAGGGTGTGGTATGTAATTTTTATAGGGTATTGTCCTCTTCTGGTTTGATGATGTTCATCTGCCTTATGGTTGCCAGTTTTCCTTACCAAGTGTGACTCCACTGGAGTCTTCAGGTAACTCCCCCCGGCCTGTTTTTTCAGGAGAGGAATGGACTTTGTCATCTCTTTTTTTTAGTTCAAAATCAGAGGATTAAGCTTCAGCTCTTTCAGAAAAGCCAGCATTCAAATATCCAGTATTAGACTTGAAGGGGAAAAGCAACTTAGTTGTATTCCTCCCCCATAAGGAGAATCTGTTTGTTCTCAGAACTGTGGCACTGATATGCTTTTCCACTCCAAAGTCAGCTCTTTGAAACACAGAACAGCTAGTCAGCTAAGAAGAACCCATAGACATTGTCTATTCTTTTTTTTAATCTCCATTTCCTGCTTAACAAGGTCAAGCTATCTGTCCTTACATGACTTTGAACAAGAAACTCCTAACATTCTCTCAATTTGTGTTGACAGCATCAATTCAGTAATAATTTTAGGGATTCCTTTTCAACAAACTGCTAAGGGCTCTCTGGGTTTGAGACCCCCTTCTTTTCTCAATACCGATTTCTTATGCTGATATTTTTGGTCTCCCATGCAAATGATTGGGCTAGGGAAAAGCAACGGAGTAAATATAATTAAGTGGATCTAATTAAATAAATTGCCTCCCATATTATTCACCTCAAATCTTTGTTTCCAAATTCCTGCTTATATGATCTACATGTAAACAGCAACAAGCTATAATACTGGCTGACCACAAAGCAATGCAAACACTTTCATTTTTTCTAAGTATAGAAATGGAACACAGCTTCTATAAGCATAGTGCCATAGGATATTGTATGGGATACTTGTTAAAGGAAAGAACGTCACTTGAATCATTAAACAACATTTTCTATAGTACCTAAGTAATTGTTTACAAACTTCCCTTCTAAATATGACACAGTCTATGTGGAAACTGATGGAAGCAAAGCAAAAGATGAGTGCAAAGAAAAACTTTAAAATTAAAGGCAAATGGAATTTCAATTTGGAAAAGAGAAAGAGTATATTAAAAAAAATACAAATATACTCTTTCCCATTATTGATTTTAGAGGAAAAACCTTGGCTAAAATTACAAAAGAGAAAAAGGAAGAGAATATATGTGTCTATTTGTTCTTTGGGTTTGTGTAGGCATAGTATAAAATCTTAAATAATTCATGATACAGACACATTAAAGTTACTTCAATAAAATCATTTTACAAAAATCAGTTTTAAAAATATATAGCATCAGGGACAGCTAGGTGGTGTAGGGGATAAAGCACTGGCCTGGATTCTGGAGGACCTGAGTTAAAATTCGACCTCAGTCACTTGACGCTAGCTAGCTGGTGACCCTGGGCAAGTCACTTAAACCCTCATTGCCCTGCCCCCCCCAAATAGCAGCATAAAATAAATAGGCATCAATTTTAAATCATGATAAAATTATTAGGTTTATATTAGACAAACATTGTATACAATTCCCAAAATAGATATGGTTTGTTTCAAATATGATTTAAGGTTTTATATTATAGCACTTAAATTTTTAAAAAATGAACCATGCCCCTCCATTCCTCAATCAGACACTCTAATATAAACCCATCTGTTTGGCTTTTAAATTCCCTTGTCCCAATCTGTCTTTTGTCTAGGCTCTCCCACCTGTACTCTGTGAGCTAGCCAAATTGGGTCTCCTCTGTTCCTCATACACAAATAGATAACCCATCTGTTGTCTCCATGCCTTTGCAGTGACCATCCTTCATGCCTGGAACATATTTCATCCTCACAGCTGCCTCATGGAATTCATCTTTTCCCTCCTTATGCATCTCAAGCACCACCTTCTACTATAAAAATCAATCCTATGAGAGGAGAAGAAGAGGAGAAACACAAAAATAATACCACTGAGTTGTTTTCAAAGTAATTCTCTCAATATGAATAGGGATAGGGAATAGACTTATGATTTCATTGGTATAGAGGAGCTCCAAGAGAGAAAACTCTCTCTATTAATAGAGATGCTGTTCGGACTAATGCAGAAATAGGATTAATGTTATTATGTGTATATATATACATCTATATGTATATAGATATAGATATATAGATATAACCTCTATCAGATTACCTGCTGTCTAGGGGAGGGGGAGGGAGGGAGAAAAAATCTGAAAATTGTAAAGCTTGTATAAACAAAAGTTGAGAACTATCTTTACATGTAACAGAAAAAATAAAATACCTTATATGTAAAATTTAAAAAAATAAGAGTGCTGTTCTTCTTTGCAACTTATAGTGTTAGAGGGTTGCCTAGAGTATTGTGTGATTAAATGACTTACCTAATGTCAGTCAGATCCTGGAACTCAAGAAATATATATATATGTATGTGTGTGTGTGTGTGTGTGTACACATGCAAACACACATATATACACATGCATATATGTATTTTATGTATGTTTATGTTTGTGTATGTGTGTATACACAAAATATATGTACACATGCAATATATACATATACATATAAATGCATATTTCAATACTTTGAGAATCTGTACATTCATTGGTATTCTTCCCTCATGAGTTCTTCCTCGAAGTTTGCAGATCATAAACCACCTTCATTAGTAAATGGCCTTCAAAAGTTGTTCTGAAAAGAAAAAGAAAGAAAAGGTTGTTCTGCCTGAAAGAATCTATTAATTTGATGAACCTTTCTGCACTTTGCTAAGCTGGTCCTGGCAAAAAAAAAAAAGAATATATAGTCTGTGGGTACATACTCAAAACATATACACCTTAGTAAAATCCACTGGTGATCCTTTGAGAACTCTGGATCACTCCATCATGAAAGAAGTAGAGGTGTGTGTATACACATATATATAATATATACAGTATGCATTTATATACATGTATATATATATATATACACAGGTATACATTACTCTATATTCCTATACACATGAATACACAGTTATACTATTTTACATTATCACTTTTCTCATTCATAATCTGATGAGGTTTTTTTTCATTCCTCAGCAAATTCACTTCATGTCTGCTGCATCTGACAATGTCAACTAACCTCCTCTTGGATGCTCTACTCTCTGGGCTTTCATGATATGACTCTTTTCTATGCTCTGTCTTAGCCTCTCCTTTGCTGTTTTTCATGTCTTTAATAACAGAATCTCTTTCTTTCTCAAAGATCCATTTCAAATACTTCCTTCTGTAGGAAGGCTTTCCTGATACTCCAAGATGCTAGTGCCTTCCCTCCATATGCATCTCAAGCACCACCTTCTACTATAAAAATCAATCCTATGAGAGGAGAAGAGAGGAGAAACACAAAAAATAATAACCACTGAGTTGTTTTCAAAGTAATTCTTTCAATATGAATAGGATATGGAATAGACTTGTGATTTCATTGGTATAGAGGAGTTCCAAGAGAGAAAACTCTTTCAATGGAGATACCAATCTTCTTTGCAATTATGTTGCATTTAAGTACCGTGTATATGTTTTATTTTATTATTATTATTATTATTATATTTTTTTGTTGCAGGGCATATGAGGGTTTAAGTGACTTGCCCAGGGTCACACAGCTAGTATCAAGTGTCTGAGGCTGGATTTGAACTTGGGTCCTCCTGACTCCAGGGCCAGTGCTCTATCTACTGCACCACCTAGCTACCCATGATTTTATTATTATTAATAGTAGTAATAACTAGCATTTGTATAGGTTTTCAAAACACCTTACAAATACCTCATTTTATCCTCACAACAAACCTGGGAAGTAAGTGCTATTATTATCTCCGTTTTACAGATGAAGATACTGAAGCAGAGGTTAAGTGACTTACGCAGAGTCACACAGCTAGTTAAGTCTGAGACTGAATTTGAACTCAGGCTTTCTTGACTCCAGGCCCAGAACTCTACAAACTGTACCAATTTATTCTGTACATACTTATATGTGTCCCTTGTGGTCACCCTCATTAGACTATAGCTCCTTACAAATAAGGATTATTTTATTCATTGTATATGTATCCCCAGCTACTAGCACAGTGCCTACACTTAGTAGGTACTTCATAAATATTTGTTGATGGATTGATGGATTTCATTAACTAAGGGATTCATTAGAGGTAGTTATAAAGTGCTTTTTTCCAGCTGCTCATGAGAGTATAATAATGTATTCTGCATATGACCAGAAAAATAATGGGAGAGCTTTGAGCAGCATCTTGCAAATAGTACCTACTTAGAACACATTTTATATTACAACAAACTAAATGTCATCTCTCCCTTCTTTAAAATATGCACATACTATGCATACAAATTCTCTCATGCAAGCCCCATATTATTTGCTGCATTTAAATTAAACTTTTAATTTCTTTCTTTTTAAAGTGTTCAGTGGGATACAAGGAAGTTTCACTAATCAAAGACATTTTCTTTATAGGCCTGAGAAAGGTTGTGGCATCTGTCTCTGAATGGTTTGATACTTAAATGTGTGTGTGTGTGTGTGTGTGTGTGTGTGTGTGTGTGTGTGTGTGTGTGTGTGTGTGTGTAATACCCTGGTTGTTAATGTCTGGGAGCAGAAAAACAGTGTATAGACCTTTCAGCTTGACCCTGAAGGAAAACCCTAATCAACATCAAAAGCTGAAGCTCTGCTAATGAGCAACATTACAATCCCAAATCATTATGTTTTACTTAACCAGATTTCCTTACAACTCAGGAGCACAAAGAATCAAACTTAATGCTCTGAAGACCCTGAAGGCTATTGCCGGGTGATTAATCATGGGAAAAAACAAAAAGAAAAAAAAAACCACTTAAACTTCATTTTCTACCTAATTTGCCCAAAGCAAGTTAGATATATAAAAAAGAAATGCAATTTAAATACCACTAATGGACATACATGTAAGAAGCGCAAACTTTGAAAACACTACTTGTATACATTAGAAATAATTTATAATGCAATTTTATTCGTGGAAAACTGCTGGGTTTTGTTTTCTTGCTCCTTTTTAAAGTCCTCCTGTCCCATTCTTACATACACACACATTTTGGAGAGAAACTGCTAAAAATATTCATCAAACACTGCATTATATAATTTATTAGAATATTTCCAAATAAGATTACACAAAAACATTATCAATAATAATAGCTAACATTAATATAGTGCTCCAAGCGTTGCAAAGTGCTTTACATATATTATTTCATTTATCCTCACAACAACTTTGAGAGGTAAGTGACATTATTAGCCCCCATTTTATAGAAATGGAAACTGAGGGGCAGCTAGGTAGCGCAGTGGATAAAGCACTGGCCCTGGATTCAGAAGGAACTGAGTTCAAATTCAGCCTCAGACACTTGACACTTACTAGCTATGTGACCCTGGGCAAGTCACTTAACCCCCATTGCCCCGCAAAAAAAAAAAAGAAAGAAAGAAAGAAAAGAAATGGACACTGAGGTAGATAGCACTTAAATGACTTGCCCATGCTGATATCCCACATCTAGTAAGTGTGGGGGTGGGGTGGAGGTATTGGTGTAGGATTTGAATTCAACTCTTCCTGCCAGTATTCTATACACCAAGCAGCTATTTCTTGGTATAGTGCAAGTAAAGCAGCCACAGTTTGACAAAAGGAGATTTAAAGCCAGTTCTCTATTCAATACTTTATTATAATTGTTACAAAAGCAAATATTATTTTCACTTTTCTCTGTTTCCCTTACTTTCAGGGTAACATTGATCTATCATCTCTAAGTCACCGTGGATAAGCCTGCTTTGTGTCCAAATTCAGACAAGAGCTTTGTTCTGGTTTGAAATTTAGAATAAGTTTAGTTGTTGCCAAAGTTATAACTAGGCTTAGGCAATGTGCAACAGTGCTGAGATCTAAAGTGCCAATAGCTCTTAGGTTCTTTTAATAGCATAGGAACCCTGAATTTAGCACCTAGTTAGCAAGAAATAGTATAGTAGGAACTTACTATCCTATCTTCCAACCCCAGGGGGAGCATTTGCATCATGTTCGAGGGTACCAATGTCAGGATACTTTTTATGCTGCTTGTCCCTGGTGCCTTTTGTTGACACTTCTGATCCCTAAGCATGTGCCTCTCCACACATGTTTCCTCCATCTGTCCACTCTTTCCACTAATGGTATTTGTATATGTGGGAGACTGTACCCTAGGGGTAAATTCTTTTATTGCCACTTTTCTTCCTGTGCTATTTCACTAAATGTTCTTTGCTTTGAACTAATTGCGCCCTCATACTGACTTTTAAAAGCATACACATCAGTAGAGGTTTATGAGCTCTGCTTTCAATAGATATAGACCCAATGAGTACCTTGAACCTGGGTTAGCCTTTCAGGAAGATCTACTCGGTGAGTTAAGGAATGCCCCCAGGAGCTACCTATGTGCATGGAACATCTATCACCCCTAGCAGAATGTAAGCTCCTTGATGCAGGGATAGAGTCATTTTTCATCTCTGTATTCTCAGATCCTCTCACAGAGTCATGTACATAGTGGCACTCAAATTGTGAGTTTGTTCTAAAACTAAATCATTATATCATCTCATTACAGTGAATTATGTTTCTCCCATTCAGATAATGTGGTTACCTAGATGCTTTTAAAAAACAGAAACACAAGATTATAGGGATTAAGACATCTGGTTTGTTGTGTGTGTGTGTGGGGGGGTGTTGCAGGGCAATTAGGGTTAGTGACTTGCCCAGGGTCACACACCTAGTGTCAGGTGTCTGATGCTGGATTTGAACACAGGTCCTCCTGAATCCAGGGCCCGTGCTTTATTCACTGTGCCACCTAGCTGCCCCCAAGACATCTGGTTTGTCATTGGTGGAGCGTGTGTGTGTCAGGAGACACTGAAGTAAGAAGGAGAAGAGTATTCTTGTGGTTCTTTAAGTAAGGGGACAGTAGGAAGGGGAACTACTCTCCTGAAGCCCTCTAAATCAGGTGACTTACATGGAGTTGAAATTTAACTTGACAAAATAGTGGATAAAAGCAAAATTGGGTTACTAATGGTAATTTTAAATTTAAATATTCCCCCCCCTTTGATCCTGAGGTTCCTAATGGCCAGGATCACTTATTTAAACACTATCTATTAGGGATTTTTGGATCAAGTGATAGTCTACCCTTCTACCTTTGTTTGTTTGTTTTTTTGGCAGGACAATTGAAGTTAAGTGACTTGCCCAGAGTCACACAGCTAGTAAGTGTTAAGTGTCTGAGGCTGGATTTGAACTTATGTCTCCTGAATCCAGGGCTGGTACTCTATCCACTGAGCCACCTAGTGCCCCTACCCTTCTACCTTAAGCGGCACCAAAGAATAGGGTGAGAGGCCCAAAGAGTACAAGCAGAGGAGGTATATTTTAATATACCACCTAAGGAGATAACTTTGTTAAACAGACTCTTAGGTGATTTAAATCAGGTTATAGATCAAACTACTTAACAGGACTCATCATGGATAATCTGAGAGGGGATATTTACATGTCACCAAGGTAACCAAGTAAACTCAACAAACATAAAGATCATGAAATAAAATCAAGTCTCCTTGTAACCTGATAACACACACACTCCCAATGTCCACTTAAATCAGTACATTTCATGTGCTGCCTAACTGTGGTAGCTGATGTAGATGCTGCCATTACAAGCTGAAGGAAGAATCTTAAAATAAAAAATCCATGAAGGCCTAACTTGGAAAATGTAGCCCTTTAATCTGTAAAAATTATCAGAGAAAGACTTCAAAATAAGAAAGATTATTGTACTTTCTTTATCAATTATCAATGCAAATTTTATATGTAAAATCCTTATCCAATTTTGAGAACTTGTTACTAAAATATACTTAAAGACCTATATAGTTCATTAGAAACATTTGGAAACCAATATATGTATTATGTGTATATGTGTATGTATGTGTGCATATATATTTAATATGGATATCTTGTTTGTTTTGTTTTTTGGTGAGGCAGTTGGGTTAAGTGACTTGCCCGGGACACACAGCTAGTAAAGTGTAGAGTGTCTGACGGGCCGAATTTGAACTCAGGTCCTCCTGATCCAGGGTAGGTGCTCTATCTACTGCGCCACCTAGCTGCCCCTATATATGTATATGTACATATTCATATATATGTGTGTGTGTGTATAGATATATATATATATATATAAATATATATCCTAGTACTTAGAGAAACGTCCTGATCCTATTGCTTTCTCAATTTGTTACTCCATTTAATTAAAACTTTTACATTTTTGTCTCATTTTCCCCTCTTGAGGATATTATCCCCATAAAACCCTGAAAGAATGAAATACTTCAAGGACCTAATCTGAAACACAAATATATAACTAGTAGCAAAGGGATGGAAAGCTAAGAACTGATTTACCTAGTTACACAGGCTATGGAATTGACTACAAGTTCAGAATGAAAACAGTAAGATCTTTCATGCTTATATCCTATTATAGTAATTCAGAGATGTTTTAGTATTAATCTATTAATTAATAGATTTAGTATAACAAAAACAAAGACTTCTACAGTTCAGTGCCCTAATTATAGAAATTTGTTATGAAAGGAAAAGGAGGGGCATAGTTATAACAATATCAAGACTCTCTCCTCAAGGACACAGACTGACCTGACATAAGCCATAACAAGGGAAAGCCTCCTTTAACTCTGTTTGATTCCAGGCATGAGTCATATTTAACAGCCAATCATGTCACAAAGTTCTACATTTATTCGTAGGATATCAAAAGCCAGGCTCAGAATTACCTAGGTGGGAAATTTTCCTGTTCAAAAAGGAAATAGCACAATGGGAAACTGAGTCAAGAGGATTTTACTTTAGCCTACACAATGGTCATCCCTTCAACTATTCTCAGGGACAGATATCCATCCACCTATAGCAGTTCCCAGATTGCTCTCCCTTTGGGCAGCACAGCAACCCTGGAAGGCAGGTGCTATCATCATCATTGTTATTCATCATCGTTGTGCTCCTCATCATCATTAATTCTCTACAATTTAGGAAACTCAGATTATAACAGAGTTGAAGTAACTTGCTTAAGGTTATACAGCTAATAAATTTCCAAGACCAAATTTTAACTTGCCTACCTGATCATTGTTGTTATTTTGTTTTGTTTACAACTGCTTATGTTGAATAAATCATTCTCTGGATGTAACTACTCATTTTCTTTATTCTGACATAACATAAGTCCATTTCATTTAGGAATCCTATGGTTTAGTTACTACATAGGAGAATAACATCTTAGGTTCAAGGTCATTTACCAATGCTGGAAATTTGATTGAGCCCCAGTACCATCATTTTTATGAAGAGAAATTTTATCTTTATTCAAGTTTTTTCCACATAGGAAAGAAATACTGCCTCAACAATTGCTTCACTGGGACAGCTAGATGGCGCAGTGGTTAAAGCGCTGACCCTGGATTCAGGAGTACCTGAGTTCAAATCCAGCCTCAGACACTTGACACTTACTAGCTGTGTGACCCTGGGCAAGTCACTTAACCCCCATTGCCTGCAAAAACAAAACAAAACCAACAACCCAAAAAACAAACAAACAATTGCTTCACTTAGTCATTGCCAAGTCCCAAGGCTTCATGGACTCTTCTCTTAAATAGCATATTGGCCCCATTAAGGTTTACATTATGATAGGGAACCAGTGTGGACAAGGGTAGATTAAGCACACTGGGGCAGTTTGGGGACTCTGTCTGAGATGTTGTAACAGTACATATGTTAATGAAGGTGAATCCTCCCTAAATGTTAAATGAACTAGTGATTTAATGAAGTCCAGTGCCAGCAATTGTGAGTATACAGAATTCTGAGCCAATTAAGGAGAACTAGATAAATAAATGAGAGAAAAATAAAAGGTGAGGCTGGATAGATGGGGAAGTATTTAATTAATTCAAGGACCTTGGTGAACAAAAAAGATAGCTGTAATCTGGGATCAACAAAAGAAGAACAATGTGAGTAATCAGGTGAGACAAAAAATCAGATTTAATCTTTTAATCTTCTTCCCTCCCCCAACAGTGCTCAACACATAGAAGGCATTTATTAAATATTTGTAGTGTCAAATTGTAGTTAACTTTCTGTGGAAGAGGTATGAGGAACTCTGTAAAGTAACTTGGAATTCAGATGAAAGTGCCTTCCCTTTATCAATTGAATCACTTGCCTAATTGGTGGTGAATGATATTAAATGAGAATATAAGCAAACTGTGTTGCAAATATTAAAGCCCTACATACATGATAGCTATTATTGGTATTATTTTTATCATTAGTAGAAGCAATTTTAAAATGCATCAATGTGAATAAGGGAAAAAAGAGGGAATTTGAGAAATTATGTTACAGTGAGGGATTATGCATATTACATTAAGGTTATTGTTCTTTACCTTTGGTCTGGTACAGGCTTGGATAAAACAAAACTACCCTCTCATTAAGAGTTAACTGTCAGGGGCAGCTAGGTGGCACAGTGGATAGAGCACCAGCCCTGGAGTCAGGAGTACCTGAGTTCAAATCTGGCCTCAGACACTTAACACTTACTAGCTGTGTGACCCTGGGCAAGTCACTTAACCCCAATTGCCTCACTAAAAAAAAAAAAGAGTTAACTGTCAATAACAAAAATAAATAAATAAAATTCTGGGGGCAGCTAGGTGGCACAGTGGATAAAGCCCCAGCTCTAGATTCAGGAGAACCTGAGTTCAAATCCTACTTTAGACACTTGACACTTACTAGCTGTGTGACCCTGGGCAAGTCACTTAACCCTCATTGCCCCACAAAAAAAAAAAGTTAACTATCCACCTAGTTTTCAAGATTAAACCAGCCAACTTTGTATTTACAAATGAATTCGAAACTAGAGAAAATGCACAGGAAAGACTTTGTCAGTAGAGATAGAGGGCATGAACCATTCCCCAGTGATCAGTTCGGCTAGTCTCCTCGTGATTCCACATACAAACCCCCAGCCTACTTCACACTGCATATAACCTCCATTAAGAGCAAAAGATAAAATAGGAATCCACTGAAGAACTTTAATGAATCCAGGTAAGGCATGAAGACCACCAGCATATCAACCAAAAGTGCACAGCTACTACAGTACATGTTTCATAGCACATTTTAGACATTGAATTACTCAAACCCTGTCTAAGAGAGGACAGCAATGGAAAAGGACAGATCAGAAATGCTTATGATTGATTGTGCAGAAATAATTTTTTTTTCTCCCTAAAGTGCCTTTTAATTTTCTTCATTTTCTTTCTGGACATTTTCTCTAGCAGGCCCACATGCATGGAATGTTCTCCCTCTGCAACTCCATCCTCTGGCTTCCCTGGCTTCCTTCAAATCCCAGCTAAAATTCCACCTTCTACAGGAAATCTTTCCCAATCCCTCCTAATTTTAGTGCCTTCCCGCTATGATTAATTCCTGTTTTTCCTGTATGTAGCCTGTTTGTATGGGGTTTTTGCATATTGTCTTCTACATTAGACTGTGAGATCTTCTTTTGCCATTGTTTACACAGCACCTGGCACACATTGCCATTAATGTTAATTGACTATTGACTGTTATTGACTAAATGGGGGGGCAGTTTTGAGAAAATAATGGGTTTTGGGATCCCAGAGCCCCCTCACTTGAGGGCCTAACTGCCTGACCTTTTAAGACCCGCCCAGGGGGCAGCTAGGTGGCACAGTGGATAAAGCACTGGCCCTGGATTCAGGAGGACCTGAGTTCAAATCTGGCCTCAGTCACTTGACACAACTAGCTGTGTGACCCTGGGCAAGTCACTTAACCCTCATTGCCCCACCAAAAAAAACGAAGAAGACAAAAAAAAGACCCACCCAGGGTCGTCAAATTGGACCTTGGAACTGTGAATAGAGACAATAGAGGTTAAAACCACACCTACCTGAAAGCCTTTCCCCTCCAGAAGGTCTGTCCTCTGACTCTGACCTCAGCACATACTGCTCATGGACCACTCTCAAGTCCAGTAAACCAATAGATTTGAATGATGCTAGTCAATTAGCTTTGAGCAGTGTGGAAGGGCCACCTCTCCTCCGGACCCCTCAGGTAGCTTATGCTCACTCTCGATCTCTTGGCCTGGGAATGTTGGAGGGAGCAGACATGCTTTTACTATCTTTCCCCTCTGAACTTTCTGAGCCATGTGCTCCCTCTTTACTAATATTTAATATGCTTAATAAATGCTTAATGCCCCAAACTGGGCTATACCTCTAATTTCTAAGTAAAAATATATTAGAAACCCCAGCTAAATTCCCTAAAACTTGGGACAGAGATAGGGCACCCCAATATAATTTCAAACGACAGAGCAGGAAGTACCTTAGCACAGGCATAATGAAGAAATCCAAAGGAGTACTGCCCAATGAGAAACTGTTTTTTAAACTGTTCTATGTCCAGAAAGCAGAAGAAGATAAGAAAAGCTACAATAGCTATCTCTAATAATATAGACATAAAACTATTGATAAAAAGTATTAGCAAAGAAGCTACAGCAACATATTCAAAAGATTATTCCCTATAATAAAGCTGGATTCATAGAAGTAATGAAGGATCTTTCAACATCAGGAAAATTATAAACATAATAGACCATATTAATAATAAAATAATTTAAAATTATATAAATCTATATCAGTAGAATACCATAAAAAGCTTTTTAAAATACAGCACTCTATTTATCTAAAAAACAAAACAAAATGTAAGACCATAGTAATAATTAGATTTTGACCAATATATCTATATATTTTACCATAATAACTTAAAATGGCTATGAGACTTAAATGTGAAAGGTAATATCATTTTAAATTAGAGAATAAAGAAAGGAGATACTTTTTACAACTATGGCTAGGGGGGAAAGTCATACCTGAACAAAAGATATAAATAATCCCAAGAGATAAAATTAATATTTTTTATTATATAAAATAGAAAAGCTTCTGAATAAGATAATTAAATGCAATTAGAATCAGAAAGGAAATGAGTAATTGAGAAAAATCTTCACATCAAATTCTCTGACAAAGGTCTATTAGCTAAAAGATGTAAAGAATTGATACTGTAAAGAATTAATTGTGATTTGAGGTTTTTTTGCCCACTGGCTGTAGCTGTCACTATGGTGCTGCAGCTCACATCATCACCACGAGCGGACACCTACATGGGCCTGGCCAAATTATAATGACTAGAAGCCTAGTGAGGGCAGTCATGTGACTGTCAATCAGGGCTGCCAGTCTATTAGCTTGGGGCTGTGTGTGGACGGCCTAGGGTTTTTCTAGGGAGGAGAAGAGAGGGGGTTTTTCCCTCCATTTTAAGGTTGAATTCTGTTCCTGGTGTATAGCATGCACTGTCCCAAGCTTCTTTTACTGGGGGCCGGGGCCTAGTTACTAGCTTTCTGCTCTGAGGCCTCAGCAGCTTGCAACTTGCTCACTGTACTGGAGTGGCCCAACCTAGATGGGCCTGTTGGGTAGCAGATTACCCAGCTGGCAGATTGCTTTCTGTGCTGGGGCTGGAGGCCTCAAAACTTGCCTGCTGTGTCACTAGCTTGCTGAGCTAGGACCTTGGGTCCTCAGCTGCTGATCTGTGCTGTGGCTAAGATCCTTTTGCTGGCTTGCCCAGACACCCTCTGCACTGAGCTGTGCTCCCCTTTTACCCCAGATGAAACAGAACCTTTCCTGAAGATCTTCTAGGTTATCTTAAGCCAGAAGATTGTTTCACTCCATTTTTTTTTTGCAGGCTTTGCATCTCCAGAATCTGTTGAGAGACAAAATTTAACATTGTTTCTGTGCAAAATTTGGGAGAGCTTAGACAGCTTCCTGGTTTCATTCCTCGGTCTTGGCTCTACTTCCAGAACACCTCATCATTTCTTATAGCACAGGAGTGCTATCACATACCACATCACAATCACATACCACAACTTGTTCAGCCATTCCCCAGTTAATGGGCATCCCCTCAATTTCCAATTCTTTGCTACCACAAAAAGAGCTGCTATCAATATTTTTGTACATATTGATCCTTTTCCTTTTTCTTTGATATCTTTGGGGTACAGACCTAGTGGTGGTATTGCTGGGTCAAAGGGTATGCACAATAAAGAAAGCGAAAGAAAAAAGAAAGAAAAAGAAAAAGAAATTTTCAAATGCAAAGGAAAAGATGAATACAGGCAAGAATCAATGATGTTTGAACCAAAAGTTCAGAGAGATTAAGTGAACTGGCCATGTCTACAGAACTAAATGTCAAAGGTAGGATTTAAACCCAGGTTTCTCCTAATCCTAAAACCAATACCTAATACTTCAAATTAAAATGCTTTCTTAAATAGTTTCTCCAAATAACTCAAATATCCATCCTGTAGCACAGTCAAAATGAATGAAATTGATTTTTATAGAGTTCTTCATGGTAAAAGATAGTGCCTATGAGTATTTAGATTCCTAGTAATTTCTTTGGCTCAACAATGAAATTATATCCTCCAAATGGTTCTATCTTTTCTTTTGCCCCTTCTCTTCTCTTTCATCAACCCTCTGATCTCACTATGTATTGCAAGGCACAAAAACAAACAAAAACCTTATCAAAATAACAGAAATACTATGAATTGGAAAATAAACCTGTATCATAGTACAGTAGAAAGAACCCTCAATTTGCAACCAGAAGTCTTAGGTTCAAAGCATACCTTTGCCACTTAATACCTATATGACCAAGTCTTTTCACTGATCTGGGTCTCTGTTTCCTCATCTCTATAGTGAGATGACTGGACTAGATAAACTCTAAGATGCCTTCCAGGCATACATCTATGATACATCTATAATCTTGTATACACTGGCCATCTTCGGTTTTATGTACTAAGAGATGGGAATACCAAGTCTTATTAAGTATAGATACTTTCATACAGAGGTAGATATTTAGCAAATGCTACTCTGACAACTAACTGATTTGTCTAATTCCTCTATCCCACCTTGATAATGGCCCCTAATTTCTATAAAAGAAAACAAAAGATATAGACATTTAATTATAATGCACCTTCTATAAACTAGCTATAGCAAAAGAAAAGAAAAATGTTGTAGAAAGATGTAAATTTTTAAAAAACAAAATACTCTTACCCTAGCATTGGTTGAAGCAAGAAGCCTCATCAAAAGAAAGAACTGTTCTTGGAGAGGTTTCATTTATAGGAGGGAATGCCATCTAGTTATACACATTTTCAAAACCAGATTTTTTACTAGATAACAATCCTAATAGAATGACTGTCTGTGGGTAGAGTTGGCATCTATCCAGTATTAGAATAACTGTCTTGTCCTTGGGTGATGGCTTCTTACATCATAACATGGTATGACACTAGGCATTCCGCTTCATCAGCTATGCTACCTCTTAGTTTACAAATGGAAAAAGAAATAGTAGTGTCAAATATCACAGACTGTCCGCGGGTGGTGTTGTTGTTGTTGTTTGTCCTTCATTCTCAAAGAGGATCTTGGCATTGGGATAAAGTTTTGACTTGCAATGAATTGGATTTAAGTGAGGATCAGTTGTACAAAGTCACCTGCCTCACTCTCTTCTCCAGAGCCATCTGGGTCCAGTGGCAAGATATATATCAGGATTACTGGAGATGACCCCAGATGCTTTTAAGGCAATTGGGGTTAAGTGACTTGCCCAAGGTCACACTGCTAGAAAGTGTCTGAGGTGAGATTTGAACTCAGATCCTCCCAACTCCACAGATGTAGGGCTCTCCTGGATGCCATAAACCCTTGCAGAAATTCTGCTCCTGTTCTGTTCCCCTTCACCATGTGCCTAGAGGACAGTAAAGATTTCTTGCCACTGAGAAGACAAGACCCTCAGCTTCCTCCAGGACGTGGTATTTCTCCTGGGTCTGCTCACTTCACTGTTTATGAGTACATAGAAGTCTTTCTTTTCTGTGAATCTATCTTAATCATTATTTCTTATGATGCAATAAAATTCCATTGCATTCATATGTCATGATGTATTTGGCCATTTCCCAATTTGTGGGCATTTCCCATTTTACAAATTATAATCATACCTATCATTTGTATAGCAATTTAAGTATTGCAAAATGTTTTAATGTTATCTTATTTAATCCTCACTACAACCTTATAGTGAGTGTTGACTAAACTGAATTGGGCTCAAGAGATAAATTAAGATAGTCAACATTATATTAATTTAGGATTTTCTATACAGTTCAAAGGAAAATTCACTCGTGTCACTTAAGTTACTATCTATTGAATGTTGAGACCTAACCCTTAAAGCATTATATGCGTTTTTAAAATAATTAATATTGGTATTAGTATTGGTATTTCTATTTATACCAGTTTGGTGTGAGCATATTATCAATTTATTCAATATTATATAACTAAAGGACTGACCATATGTCTCCCTAACTTCTCATGGTCTCAGTTCTCGTGGTAGAGAAAGCAGGGAGAGAGAGAGAGCTTCAGCATGCCAGTTAGCCAAGCAGGAGAAAGGCACCAAAATACTCAGAAGGGTCTTCTAAGACCCAGAAGACCTACCAGACCCATGCTATCCTAAAAAGACCATTCCTGCAGGCTTCCTAGGTTTTTTTTTTAGGCCTCCACAACCCCATCCCCTTGTCCTTTGTATTACCTGATAGCACATAGCCTTATGCCCTTTCATCCCATCCACCTTATCTCTAATCTACATTTCCCTATGATGCTGCAATAGGGAAAAAGATGAGATGAAATTCCCTTTTGGTACTTATCAAGATTGTCTTGTTCTTATTATGAAAAGTTGTCTATTAAAGCAATGGGCTGTTTGAAATTGTCACAATAAATTCCTTTTAATTTTCTCTGAGTTTGCTTCATTATTAAGGGCAAAGGTCTTAACAAAGATTTTCTTTTAATGGCACCCTCTTCACAACCTATGTCTTATGCTAAATCACTGGAGAGTTAAGGATTAACATTTTGAATCAAGTTTACATCAGAGACTTTATCATCACCTTGAAATAGTCAATCTAATGTTATACTCAAGACCTATATTCAACATAGAATAAAGAATATTTTGAACCTAGAAATGAAAAATAATTCCCTTTTGGTGTCCTGATATATGTATAAATCAAAGATATCTGTTGCATTCGATATTGTATTATTTCTCCAGTTGTCAGCTGTTGCTTCCTGTCAGAGATGAAGATGATAGGGAAGAGGCCCAAATTACTTGATCACGTTTAAGGGAAAATTAAGATTCTTGTTAGTATGCCTCAGGGGCTTTCCAAAAGCATAAAAACAAATGTAAAGGAGACAAAAGCTTATATATGATTTACAAATAAATATATCTTCTTAATTTGAAACCCACAAGCCATAGTCAACTATAGCTAGGAGTCATTATAGGGTCAAATTTTTCCTTCAATGTAAAAAGCCTTTTCAACAATAAAGCAAGATACACAAGGTTTTTGTTGTGGGTGATATATTATAATCTTAGTAACAAGGGGTACATGTGAGACATGGAACATGTTTTGTTTGTAACTGATGGAGGAAGCTAAAAGGGTTAACAGATAACCTAAGATTAATAGTACCTAAAAGGATTAACAGAGAAACTCAGGTTTGTGTTCTTAACATAAGCTAGAGGGTTCAAGTCCCTATCAACCAATACCATCAACAGAGACAGTAACTAGGGACCATTAACCATTAATAGCCATCAATATTCCTAGATGACAGGACACCTAGAAACCAGATCTTAAGTAAAGAGATATCATAAACACAGAGACCCTCTGGGTCTGACAAGTTTAAGCATGTCTTTAGGAACATGCATGCAGAAGTCAAATGTGTCCTTTGGTTCACCTTATGATGTGCAAACCCCAAAAACACACCTCCAAGGAAAAATTATAGCCAAATATAACCATCTTTACTTTTCTATTTGAGATCCCTTTCTCATTTTTCTGGTATTCTCCCTGTGGTCATCATAGTCTTTCAATAAAACTTAGGAAACTGAGTCAGAGTCTTGTAATTCTTTTGGGATGCCTCACGATCAATCTGATCAACTATCTACCATCCTACATCATAACTAGTTTGGTTTTTTTTAAGGAACCAATGAGTGGAGCAGAAATTATGTGAACCTTAGGAGGAAATGACTATACCATTTTAGAAAAGGTAGTGACGAAAAATAACAATTTTTCCTGCTCCGCTGGTCTCCTGGCTGCGCTGCACAGACAGACGCTGACTGGAGTTCGACTTGGCCCAGCTCTCAGTTAACAGCAAGCGCTTGACTTGGTCTCTCTCTCTCTCCCCAAAGGTGGCCTTGGGTTTTGGTGAGTTTTATAGGGAATATAGACTAAGCCTAGACTTAAGACGATTTGTATTGTATTTCTACTTTCCTATCCTTCTAATCAACATCACCTTGTGACTACCATACAATAAAAGCTCTAACTAGAAAACCAGAAGCTTCTTCCATTTACTAGTCTGGGAGATAAATTAAGGGAAAGGTTAAGTAGGGGAGATTTATGATCTAATATCCAATTTTAAATCTCACAGTTTGAGCATGCACAAAAAGGAGTTGGATAAGACCTTCCTTTCCAGCATCTAAGAACAAGAGCAACAGGGAAGTTGCTTCTGGGTAAGAGGGACCAGGAGGCCATGGAAGGGACACATGGACAAGATGAGACAATTTGTAGGTTTGGATATAGGAGTGGATGCCAGATAGAGATGCCAAGCTTCATGGTAGAGAAAGGCATGTGCTGAAGGCTGTTGCCATCTAGCAGTCTCCAAAGGGAAGCAGCCAGGAAAATAGAGGTGCTAAATTAAGGACAGAAACACCAAAAAATAAAAAAGAGGATGGGGGAGGAGATAAGGATTGACACAACAGGGAACTGGCCAATTGAATACTGGAAAAGAGACAAGACCCTTGGACCACTGAGCCTTCTAGTCATGTTATGGGAGAGCAAACCTAGATCTTACCACCACTGGTATTGTGAGTCATATGCATTGTGGAGGTCATGGGGTCAGGCGGTTGATTTCCTCACAACCTTGAACCACATAGGGTAATACAAGAAAAGGTGGTGTGGCGTAATAGATAATGAACCTGGGTTCAACTACCACCTCTAAGATGTGAAAATGAGTACCTTGATTTGCTCGAGCCCCCCATTTATCCAGGTAACCAGAACAGTCTTCACTAACAATCCTTTGTCCTTTGCTGGCCAAGAATAAACCCAGCTGGACATTCAGGGAATCAGTAACCTTGAAACCAATCAAAGACTTATCTGACTGCAGAATATGTGACTGTGGATACGGACCTTATCTTCAGTTATTCTCTAACTTTGGAACAATCCTTTTCTGCATAATCAAGCCTTCTGATATGTGTATCAAAGGCCACATCCTACACTCCTGGAATTTTTCACACACTTCCCCTCACTTTGGGAGTGTCTCTCTTTTTTTTTTTTTTTTTTTTTTTTTTTAGGCAATGGGGGTTAAGTGACTTGCCCACGGTCACACAGCTAGTAAATGTCAAGTGTCTGAGGCCAGATTTGAACTCAGGTACTCCTGAATCCAGGGCTGGTGCTTTAACCACAGCACCACCTAGCTGCCCCGGGAGTGTCTCTTTCTAAGCCCTCCTTTCCTCCAAATTCCTTACCTGTCTTTGTTTAAACTGTATATAAACCCTCAGCAATAGGCTGAATAGCAGCCATGATCATACTAGGTTTTTCTTCTCTGCTTAATAAAAACTTTTCTTTAATTTTACAGGCATTGTCTTTCTCTGGTTTTCCTTCCCTTTTGGGAAGAAGGGGATTTAAATCTCAAGAACTGGTCTTTGCATTCTCCGATCTTCCCCTTTGGGGAATGAGAGATCTAAATTCCACTTAAGAGAAGTTTGCCTCAGTTTACAAAGATGAACTAGGTCTGAGACTTGGTCAAGATATTTGGTCTCTTAAAATGGGGATAATGATATCTGTACAATCTACCTCATAGGCTTATTATATCTTGAGATAATGTATGAACAGGCTTTAGAAACTTTAAAGTCTTATATAATGTCAGCTGTTATTATTTTTAAGTCAGGTCTCTGTGGGAAATGGGGTGGGTAGGGATGGAGAGTGTTCTTGATAGACTAGGGACCCAAATTGTAGTTAAATTCATATGTGGAAGAGGTATTAAGAGCTCTATAAAGTAACTTGGAATTACATTAAGATGCCCAAAGGCCAAATAGGTTATATTTTACTTCCCCTCTATGGTTCTCTGGTAGCCTCAGGGGAGTTGGGTGTCTTGTCTCTACCACTGGCTCAAGCCCCTACCAATTCTGTTCCCCTGATTTTGATGGAATAGGTAAAGAAGGGGTTAACACATAAACCTGAGACCCAAGCCCTGATTTAGATCTGAGCTCCAAGAAGGGCTAATAGATAACTTGTAGACCCTAGTTCTGAAAGGGATTAATAGATAATTTAAGACTTGGGCCCTCATCAATATAAGCCAGGGCCTAGGTTCTTGTTAATTGTTACCTGGAGGTCTGATTTGCATTAATTACCACCCACAACATAAACAGGAGACAGGTCACAGAGGCCCTAATTGGTAAATGTTTATACCCAGAAACCAGGCCTAAGAAAAAAAGAGATCAAAAACACAGAGACACTCTGACCTTGGAAAGTTGAAATATGCCTTTAGGAACATGCACATCAAAGGCCAAATTTGTCCCCAGATTCACCTTATGATGCATAAACCCCAAAACACACCTGGAAAAAGGTACCTGCCTTGAGGTTTGGCTTAGGACCCCAGGAAATCCAAATTAGGATATGAACCCCCATGTACCTCCCTAAGGTAGAGATTATTATAATGAGACTGATTATCAATTTATCCATAGTATAAATATAACCCTCTTTTTTCCCTATTGGAGAGACACCTCCATGGTGCTCTCCCTGTGGTCACTCACAGTATTGCAGTAAAACTTGAGAAACTGAGTCACTGAGTCTTGTAATTCCTTTTGATGTGGGAACCAAATAATGATGTGGGCAGGAAATCTGGGGTCAAATTGATCGTGAGTCATCCCAAAAGAATTACAAGACTCAGTGACTCAGTTTACCAAGTTTTATTGCAATGCTGTGAGTGATCACAGGGAGAGAACTAGAAAAGTGGAAAGGTATCTCTCAAATAGTGAAAGAAAAGACAGTTATAGTTATAGATACATTGATTTATCAGTCTCATTATAATAATCTCCACCTTGGGGAGGTACAAGGGAGGGCCTGTCCTACTTTGGAGTTCCTGGGGTCCTAAGCCAACCCCCAAGGTGGGTACCTTTTTCAGTTTTGGGGGTTTACATGTCATAAGGTGAACCTGGGGACAAATTTGGCCTTTTCTGCGCATGTCTCTTTCTGATTCCCATGGCTAGTTTCAAAATATAATCATTTTTCTTTAGAATTTCTATAGCCTTGTCATTTCCTTTATTTTTATTTTGACCTGCCCCATTTTGGTCTGTTATGGGTACTGATCACTGTGGGTACAAGAACCTAGCATAAGTTATCCTTTAACTGGGGTCTAACTCCCTTTTGGAGCTAATATCTGAATTAGAGCTTGGGTTTTAGTTTTTTCTGTTAAGCCATTTTTTTTCACCTCCTATATCACTTTGAGACGGCTCAATCAATTTGATCACCTTAATTCCATCCCACACCAATTTAGGGGTCCTCTGTACTTCATTTCCACTTAACCCCTTAATAGTCAGATTAACTGTTATAAGTAAATATTTACTTCAAAGATATAATAAGAAGGGGCAGCTAGGTGCCCTGGATTCAAGAGGACCTGAGTTCAAATATGACCTCAGACAGTTGACACCTACTAGCTGTGTGACCCTGAACAAGTCACTTAACTGCTCCACCAAAAGACATAATAAGAACAAGCATGCGAATATTACCCCTCCAATATTACCTGGGGGTGAGGGGGTGGGGCATAATCCCTCCCTCATACCACCTCAGTCTCTATTTACAGCTCAATTCCTATATAACATAGTCCCACCAAGTTCTAAGTCCAAGGCCCTCCCGGATTTGAATCCTGGCACCCTGGCTCCTCAGGACTTCCTGCTTGGCTGACCACAACATTTGGCCTGGGATCTTGGCTCCAAGGTTGCCATGGCTCCAGTTGCCAATTTTGAGAACTTCACTGCCTGCTCCTAGAACAGGAAAGGACAAACCACATCAACTCCCAGGCCTGATTCTCAGGGCCTAAAGGAGAGGGGAGGAGGCTGACTCCCACCTCTTACCCTCAGCTCAGTGCATGGTGCCCATACTGGAGGTGAACAGGACCTTCATCCCATCACTGCCACGGGAAAGAGAGTGCAAGACTGTCCCGCCCTCGTATTTTTAATGACATATCTCATTCTGGCTAAGTAGCCATTCTCTCACCCATGTAGAAGGGAACACAGGGTGCTTTCCCCCAGAAGCAGATCCATGCCACCTCACACATGGGTGTTTTGATGATTTAGCTGTGCACAGCAAAACCTTGTTAAAGAAATGCTATTAAAAAAAAGAAGAAGAAGAAGAAGAAGTAAGTGCTTGGGGCAGCTAGGTGGCGCAGTGGATAAAGCACCAACCCTGGATTCAGGAGGACCTGAATTCAAATCCAGTCCCAGACACTTGACACTAGCTGTGTGACCCTGGGCAAGTCTTTTAACCCTCATTGCTTCATAAGTGCTTGCAGAGGACCTGAGAGCTCTTTTGGGGAAGAAAAAAGGTAAGATATGAAAGTTCCCAGGGCTTCTCTTGGTGGGAGCACAAATTAAATTTTTGAAAGGCACCCCCCCCAAAATATGCCCAAATCCCTATATCAGGAGTCATATTCTGATATAAGAATTAAAATAACCAGACACTGTAATGACTAGGTGAAGCATATGGGTTAACAATGCTTAGTTCTTATCACATATATTCTATTGCTGCTTTGCTTGTAACCTTCAAATACTAAATCTGACTAATGAATGACTACTACCCAGGCATTCCTTAAACACCCCATCCTCCAACATACAAACTCCTTGATGGGTTGGAGTCTGTCAGCAGGGAATCATTCATCTGAGTGGCTCTCATTGCCTCCAACAAATCTATTCAGTAAGCATGACATGAAACATCAACAATTGTGCTTTAAATCTGTGATGCTACAATTCTAAAGGCAAAGTGAAATATTTCAAAGGAATAGATGGGTATTGTTTCGATCTCCAGGTAGACTCTTTTGAAGCCATTTAGCCAGAGGTCACTGACCTGTGAGATGCCTGACCTTGAAACTCAACCAATGTGAGGCTCTAGAGAGATGTAAGCTAGAGACCTGGAGGCTGTACAAGAATCTTAGCGGAGGACTCTCTAAAGCTTTACCAGTCCAGATGTGAGAGCAATTTTCTTACAGTGCCACAGAAGCAATATCTTTTTATTGCCTTGTGAAATAACTATAGGTTTTTCAATAATACATGGGCAGTTTACTTGTTTGGTTTTTTTTACTGTAGACCATCCCTGTATTACTGTAAAACCATGTTAAGTGATATGTAAGAAGGACAGATGATAGATAAATATGCAGACAGACAAAATATATTATATGTGAATATATGTATGCATACACACATGTGTTTATATCTAGGTTATATAGATACATGTATGATACATACATATACACACCAACACACACATATATGGTAAACTTGTCAGTGCTAGAACAAATCAGAACCAAAACCAAAATTAGACTCAATCCAGAAATTTAGGAACCAATGAAGGTTTGTTGAGTTTGCCAACAAAGGAGCCCTACCAGCAAAGGCAGAGACTCCCCTCAGGACCACAGGGACAAAGCTTATATAGGTTTCAATTTAGACAGGAGATAAATTGGGTATGGGGTGCCTCAGGATTGGATATAGCTCATTGCTGGGCCTAGTAACAGAAAATGGTCTTCTTCAGGTGAGCTATCTCTTCTCACCTGGCCCTAATACATAGGACTGTCCTTGTTACTTCAGTCATAAGGAAGGTCAAAGACTGGGTTGGGACTACAGTATGAACAGGGTCAGGGGGCAAGTTGGAGGAACTGAAGCAAAATGGAGTTGCTTTAGTTTTCTCAGCTACACACACACACACACACACACACACATATGTAGCAAGGGGCTCTCCCATGCTTAATGTTGCTCTTCCTGGTCCTAGTCTACCATAAGTACTTTGGGGTCTGCTTCTGGCCGTGTGATGGCGCAGCATTAAGAAGACGACATTTTTTATGAATGACAAGCCCTTTGTGGTTTGTATATCCTCCCATCTAGTCACAGTAGTGGGAGTACAATGCTACTTCAGTGAAAAGAAGAGACATCTTCTGGCTCAGTCTCTTGGTTGCAACTCTCCCATATGGGAAATGATATACTCTGTTTCTAGATTTTTAAAAAAGGTGTAGAAAGAGTAGAATGTGCTCTTTCTTTCTACCACCACTGTTACACCTATTTGGAGCAAGGCCTCCAAGGACATATACTATACATCCATACAGTTTACATATCATACATATATTTTGTTAATATGAATATATGGATCACCTGGATTTGATAGAGGTACCTTATCATCCAAAAGTATTTTTTTTATGAAACTCTGGGTTAATAGGAGCAAAATGTCCTTCAACTGAACTCCAAACTGAACCCAGAGAGCTCGCTAATAAAAGTCTCTACCTGGTGACTTCTTTCCTCATGATAATAAATATCTGTCTTATGGGGAAATCTGGGCATCCTCATCCTTGCCAAACCATTTTTTGAAATCCTGTAATCTTATCATGATGGTTCGGTATTTCCCTCATACTTGTTATAACTGAAATTGTTAAACTGCCTTTGCTTCTGTATCTTACTATTGAAACTGACAAGGCCCTGTAACCCCTGGGCAAAGAAACCTTAAAAACCCTTAGAAGGAGAGTTTCTCTGAGTTCCCTTCTGAGGAGGGGGGTCTCCAACATGATCATGGTTCTTTCTTCTTGGGACAAAAATAATTTGTTATTATGTTTTTCCTATCCATTCTCTGATCTGATTTCTGTGAGGTACCTACTTCTGGTAAGAGAGGCAGAAATAGCCTTCTCTGATCTGTTTATTATCTTGTAGGAGGATGGGCATGAAAACTATATTTAGTTTTTCAACAATTTATGTCATGAATACACACATTTTACATATATACATATCATATATATGTTTACATATGATATAGACAAGTATTTATATATTATACATATGCACATGCATGTTTTACATATTATACATGTATACACATATTTTACATTATATACATGTACATGTGTATATATAATTATATACGTATGTATGTGTGAGAGGAAACAATATTCTTCTCAATAATTCTCGGGAACTCAGCAGCTATGTGACAAAGGCTCTTTTATTTCCTTCTCATGAGGAGGCACCCTAGTATGCAGCTGGTGGGTGCAACAAATGGGGGTTGGCAGGCCCTGTTTTAAACCCTAGTCCCTAATGTGAATGGACCCTCCCCTTTTTCACCTTTGGTCTGATTACTCAAGCATTATAATCTACATGCAAAAACTAGCTAATCGATACACAGTATTCCCATCCCTAATTAGTTCTTCCTTATATGGGCATAACTCAGGAGTGGCCCTTATTCTTCCTTATATGGACACAACTCAGGAGCAGACCTTATTGAGACTGGGGCTCCTTGAACCATGTGATTTTGTCAGCCAAGAGGGGAAGGAGGGGATGTGAGACCTTTGTCCTAAAAACAGGTCAGGAGGAGTATGACTGACTGTTATATCCTCATTGAGAGGAGACAACTACACATTTTCTCACAGTATGTATGTATGTAAATGTATGTGTGTGTATTTAAAGAGAGATAGTTGCTAAAGTTTACCAGCATGCCCCTGATTGGAGCTGATTAATGTCAAGGGAAGCACCTGCATTACAGAGGATGGCCTTGGTCCAAGCCTGGTCATTTTACTGGCAGACATGTACCAGGAATTATTTAAGTGCAGAGCAAAGACAAAATGTAAAACACCTAATTAACAGTCCAGTGAGCTGATCTGTGTGTTTAAATATAAGCCTCTCAGAAGACAGCAATTGTAGTTATAAGCTGATAATGAATCCCATTTAAAGTTTCTTAGGGTTTTGGTTGGTTTTCTTGGTTTTTATTAATGGAGAGGACAGAGTGAAGGAGGGGCAATTGCTGGGAGATAGCTGCAGTGGGGAATAAGGAGCATATCATAACTGCTCTGCCCTTGGTCCTGTGCGTAAGGCTCTATAAGAGAAGGAACAGTGAGCTTCTCTCTCTTTTATTTATTTATTTATTTTTTAGTGAGGCAATTGGGGTTAAGTGACTTGCCCAGGGTCTCACAGCTAGTAAGTATTAAGTGTCTGAGGCCAGATTTGAACTCAGGTCCTCCTGAATCCAGGACCGGTACTCTATCCACTGCACCACCTAGCTGCCCCAAGCTTTTCTCTTACAAAAAGAGTAACCTGTGATGATCAGAAATTTCTGAGAGTTTCTAAGTAAATTATAATCAATTTTATTAACTACCTCTAGAAAGCACTCAACACAATCAGCTCATTGGACGCTTAGTGAACAAAGGGGCTGAGCCTATAGAACTGTCAATATTTATAGTCTTTCAAAAAGGGGGTGTACTTGGGGGCAGCTAGGTGGCACAGTGGATAGAGCACTGGCTTTGGATTCAGGAGGACCTGAGTTCAAATCCGGCCTCAGACACTTGACATTTACTGGCTGTGTGACCCTGGGCAAGTCACTTAACCCTTATTGCCCTGCCAAAAAAAAAAGGGGGGGGGTGCACCTGAGGGTGAAAATAACTCTGATTATCAAGTAAGAAGAGAGAATATTATAATGTGAGGTTGATGTAGGAGGCAAAAAGGGGTTAACAGAAAAAACCTAAGACCCAAGCTTTAATTCAGATATTAGCTTTAAAAGGGAGTCAGATCCCAGTTAATGGATAACTTATGTTAGGTTCTCATAACCATAGTGATCAACATCCATAATGGACCAGAACGGGTCAGGTCAAAATAACAATAAAGGAAAAAGACAACCTATAGAAATTCTAATGAAAAATGACTATGTTTTGAAACTAGGCATGGGAATCAGAAAGAGACATGCGCAGAAAAGGACAAATTTGTCCCCAGATTCACCTTATGACGTGTAAACCCCCAAAACACACCTCCACTGAAAAAGGTACCCGCCTCGGGGGTTGGCTTTGGACCCCAGGAACTCCAAATTAGTTTAAGCCCTCCCTTGTAACACCCGTAGGTGGAGAATATTATAATGAGTAGGACAGGCCCTCCCTTGTACCTCCCCAAGGTGGAGATTATTATAATGAGACTGATAATCAATTTATCCATACTATAAAGATAACTGTCTTTCCTTTCCCTATTTGAGAGATACCTTTTCCAATATTCTGGTTCTCTCCCTGTGGTCACCCACAGTATTGCAATAAAACTTGGGAAACTGAGTCACCGAGTCTTGTAATTCTTTTGGGACGACTCACAATCAATTGGATCCCAAATTCTATCCCACATCAAGGTGAGCTTATTCCAATGAGGGTCTTGGGGTGGGTGACACTGAGCACCCAATCTTGATCAAAGAGATTTATCAATATCCATCTCACCCATCTGGCCAAAGGGAAAATCCATATTTTCCCAGACCTGTCTGAGTAAACACAATGAGCAGGAATCCATCAATTCACCTAACTTTATCTTTTGAACAGATTTGAGTTCTTCCTTTCATCATTAACCCTGCAATCCAAAACTTGCCTGAATAACCTACAGGACTGATTTCTGAATGAGGAAGTAGAAAAGGGGAAAACCCTTGGTCCTCAAAAACAAGACATTAAATACAAGAGAGAAATAATCATTTCTCTCAAACCTTTGTACCGAGAAGTTGAGAACAAAAAATTGTTGAGTAGTTGAAACTTAATATAAGATTGTCAGTTAGCATCCAGTTGCCATCAATGAATTTATTATAAAGCCCAGATAAATTACATTCCAGAGTTCTAAAATAATCAGCAGATGTGATTATTGAATCACTGTCATAAATTTTCAAAAAGTCATGGAGAATAGAAGAGAACCCCAGAACTGATGAAAGGGAAAATATGCCCTAATTTTCAAAAAAAAAGGGGGGAAAAGCAGACTTCACAACAACATGAAAAAGCTTAATAAATGTTTACTTATAGTATTGCATTACATTAAAACCATAGGCCAGTGAGCTTGACTTTGATTATTATGTTCTGGGGGGAAATTGATGGGGGTTTGGGGTAGGGGTCCTTAGGAATTCTGCTTTAAAGAATTACACCTTCTTGCACACAAATCCAATTGGAATAAAATAATCGTTTATTTAGGCGCTAGGGAAAGGAAACCAAGAGAGAAGTCCCGGACTTCTCTCATGGGGAGAAGGCATGGCTCTCTGAGATACTTTTTCTCTTTGAGCAGGAGACAGGCAGATACTTTTATAGAGGACTGATGGTGGTCTGACTGTGGAAAGTTCCCTTATTGGGGGAGGACCTTCCCTCACTGGTGGTGTCTAGAGGAAGTTGGGTGAGGGGCAGCTCCAATCTCTCAAGCCATCTCTGTCCCCCTCATCCCACAAAGGCAGCAGCCACACCCAATCTTATGTCCCTGAGGGGTGGGGGAGACTGGAATGAAGGGTGGTGGTCCTGGAGCTAACTCAGTCCCAATCCAGTGCCGCTTATCTCTTTAGGTGTGTCTGTCTTTTGGTTTAGTTTCTCAAGGAGAAGGTTCTTTGATTTACCCCCAAAAAACTTCTGAGGTACCCTGGGCCCATAATACTTGGAATCATGGAGAAGCAAGACAGCTAGGAATATTACATCCTGAATTTATTTTATACTTAAAAAGAAAAGCAAACACTACATAGTAGAGATTTGAAATTCCATATATGGCCTTCTCCTGTTCTACAATGTATATTGATATGCGTTGGGACATATCAAGAAATTTGGAACTATTAAAATTTAAAGTGGCCTACTAGCAAAAGGATGGACACATGTTGAGAAGTAAGGGAGATAAGCCCATTACGCATGGCTACTGCTTGATTGGTTCCAAGGGACAGAAATAACTCCAGAAGTCAAGACCACCACTCCACTCAAGCTTTCCCCACCTCCAAAGGGAACTTTCCATTGTCAAGTGGTGGTTCCCCAATCTACCATCTATAAAAGCTTTTGCCTTTCTTCTGTTTGAGGAGATAGGTATCACAGAGAATCATGTCTCTGTGCCATCTCTTCTCTTACTTTCTCTAGCGCCCAAATAAAAGACTCTTTTATTCTAATTGAATTGTGTGCAAGAGGGTATAATTCTTCAAAAAGGAATACTTAAGGATCCCCCACCACCTATTTCCCCCTGTGACATATATGAAAAATGTAATTTTATTTGATGTTTCTTAAGTTCACAATTTAAAAAATAAAATTTTAAAAAGAACAAGAGAAAATAAAAATTGTGATTCTTAGTTAAATTTTCTAACATTATTAAAAAGATTATTTGGGAACTTTTTTATAAAGGGATATGGTAATCACTAAAGGCTAGCATAACTTTATCACGAAAGAAGTCATATCAGACCAACCAACCACATTTTTTTTTTTTTTGGACAGGGTAAGAAGACTTATAGATGAGACTAAATGCTACAGATGTGGTTTGTCTGGATCTCCCTAGAGCATCTGACAAAGTCTCTCATGTCCACCTTGTGGACAAGATGGAGAGATGCACACATTACATGACAGTTAAATGGATTTGAAACTAGTTCAATGACTGGTGCTTTCTCTCACCCCAACATCATTTTTTAATGCCCTCTAGGATCATGCTTGTTTTGTTACTTTAAATAGGGCTACCTAAATTCAGTCACTGTTAGTACAGAAAGCCTAAGTATTAAAAAGAAAAAACACAAAAGAAAAAATAAGCAAAAAGAAACAAAACCATTTTATTTTGTTTAGGGGGAGGAGTTTTGTATATTATTATATTCAGGTTTATTACTATTCTTATTTAGGTTTTCTGGATGGTAGTGAAATAAGTTTAGATTTTGGTTTTTTGGTTTTTTTAGTGAGGCAATTGGGGTTAAGTGACTTGCCCAGGGTCACACAAGCTAGTGAGTGTTAAGTGTCTGAGGCCGGATTTGAACTCAGGTACTCCTGACTCCAGGGCCGGTGCTCTATCCACTTCGCCATCTAGCTGCCCCAAGTTTAGATTTTTTAAAAAGTAACTGTTGTGGACCCCAGAGTACCCCAGAAGTTCTCTGGGATACATCAAGGCATCTTCTCCTTGAGAAACTAAACCAGAGGACAGATAACCTAGAGAGATAAGCTTCATTCTGATCTCCCTTACTCCTGGGGAGATAACTTTGCGTGTGGCTGCGGCCTTTGTGTCTTGAAGAGAGAGATGTGGGCAGCTAGGTGTGCAGTGGATAGAGCACCGGCCCTGGAGTCAGGAGTACCTGAATTCAAATCAGGCCTCAGACACTTAACACTTACTAGCTGTGTGACCCTGGGCAAGTCACTTAACCCCAATTGCCTCACTAAAAAAAAAAAAGAGAGAGAGAGAGATGGCTTGAGAGATCTGTAGCCACCCCTCACCCAATTCCTCTAGCCACCACCAGTGGGGGATGGTCCTCCCTCACTAAAGGAAATTTCCACAGGTAGATGGTCACTCCCATCAGTCCCCTATAAAAGTACCTACCAGCCTTCTGCTCGAGGAGATTGGTACCTCAGAGCCATGTGCTTTGTGCCTTTCTCCCCAAGAGAAGTCCAAGGATTTCTCTTGGTTTCCCTTCCCTTCCCTTGCCCCTAAATAAACTACCATCTTACTCTAACTGCTTTTGTGTGCAAGAGGGTGTAATTCTTTAAAAAGGAATTCCTAAGAACCCCTACCCCTAACCCAAACCCCATACCCCATTTTCCCCCCATAACAGTAACAAATTAAATAAACAAAAAAATGAGTGACAAGATAACCAGATAAACTCTACAAATGTAACCTGTTGTCTGGTCCGATATCAAAACTCTAAAAATGTAGTCTTGGGGTTTTATGAAATCTCTTTTTGGTCCATGAACCCACCCAGGATTTTCCTTGGTGACATCAGAATTTTGCTCATTTTGCCCCCATCTAAAATTCCTCTGACCCAGGGTGGGCCTGATGATGGCATCCTGTGTGTTTAGGTTCAATTTGGGAAGAAATGAGGCACTCATAGGCCATTAAATAGCTAACAAAAGGAGGTCTGTTTAGCCCTAACATAGCAAGGATAAAAAAAAAAAAAGAATATAACAGCACTTAGGCTTAACCCTCCCCCATTCCATATGAAAATACAATTGTTTAGGGAAAGGTCAGTATAATCAAAGGTGAGGACCCTATGTCAAGGGAGCTACAACTTGAACTTTGCCAATGAGGCCCTGGGCCAAGCAAGCCTTGGCTTTGTTGCCTTTTAGGGAAAATCTAGTCTAACTCATATTGTAAGAAGGGGAGGGGGACCCTGGTGGATCACATCCTATCACATCTGGTGAACATGAAAATACGGCTCCTCTCTAATTCTGCACAGTAAAAGAAAAATGGATTGTAAGGCCCATAGAAGCATTCATACAGATTTTATTTCTCCTAATATCTATTGCAAAGGATGCTTATCTAAGTCAATAAATAGTCAAGACAACTCTGTTTCTCTCCATGGTAGGACTCTACCTTCCTCAGAAACCTAAAATGTCTTCTAAATTTACATTAGTGCCTTTGGCTCAGGATTGCTAAAGTTAAGCAACCCCTTATTCTGAGGGTCCTATCCCCCAGAAACCTATAAAGTCTTTTTTTTTGGGGGGGGAGGGCAAGGCAATGAGAGTTAAGTGACTTGCCCAGGGTGACACAGCTAGTGTCAAATGTCTGAAGCTGGATTTAAACTCAGGTCCTCCTGAATTTTGGGCTGGTGCTTTATCCATTGCACAACCTAGCTACCCCAACCTATAAAGTCTTTCTGACTTACTGTACTACCCTGGATAGAGTCACTGCACAAAGGAGAAAAGAATCAAGATTGCTAGAGTGTCATCATCATATACTCTGGTGAGTCCTGGCTTCCCAAGTCACCTATATAATCCCCCAGACTTGTCACACCACTCAGGGGTTGAAGTTCTTCCAAGAGGGAAAGAACATGGGGTCAAGAAAAAGTCACCTTCCCTTTTCTGCTAGAGTTGTACACTTCCCATGACATGTTATTGTTCATTCGTGTCTGACTTCATGACACCTTTTTGGGGTTTTCTTGGCAAAGATACTGAAGTAGTTTGCCATTTCCTTCTCCAGCTAATTTTACAGATAAGGAAACTGAGGCAAATAGGGTTAAGGGACTTACCCAGGTTAACCCAACTAGGAAGTATCTGAGGCTCTATTTGAATTCAGGTCTTTCTGACACCTGGCACTCTATCCACTGTGCCACCTAACTGCCCCTACATGTCATATAATACCAGTAAGGGGCAAAGATCCAAGCTTGTTTCTTGTCATCGATTCTCCACATTTTGTTGTTCTATGATTTTAATAACTCAGTTCCTTGCTCCTTTCTTCTCTGGCATGTTGTATCTCCATCCAGTCTGTGTTCCTTCTGTCAGGGAGGGCTCTGTGGTTACCTAAATGGGCCATGTGGGTTTGTGGGGCCCCTGTGGCACAAGAAGGGAGGGGACTGTTCTAGAAGAATAACACCGTCATACACGTGTGACAGTTATAGGAGAACAGATGCCAATGGGAGAGAATACGGGTGTGCAGCCTTCATGGTCCTGACCTGGCTCAGACATGCAGCAGGATGTTATTTCCAAATCAAGGCTCCAAAGTCACTCTGGACTCATATGTAGTTTTAAACACATAAACGTCTATATAATTTTAGACAAAGAGCTGATGTGTCACTAATAGGAGGGTGTTCTGTCATCAGTGAAACAAGGCAGTGGATGTTGTCTGGACCATTCTTCCTTCATGCTGCCTATATTATGCTTCTTGAAAACCAAAGGTCAGGGTTGACTAGTAACAGCCCTACAGTCATTTAAGTAGTGCTGGTCTTCTAGAAGACTTTAAGGACCTTTCCACCAAGGGGTGGTGTGTAGTGGAAGCAATCCCCTCACCCTTGCTTCATGAAAATTTTCCCATAAAAGGTATTGAAGCCATCCTTGATAGTTGATTGATTTCAGGGACATGCTATTGACATCACTTTCTGGCCATTGTTGTTCAGTTGTGTCCAACTCTTTGTGACCTCATATGGTATTTTCTTTTTTTGTTATTTGTTTTTTGTGGCACAATGAGGGTTAAGTGACTTGCCCAAAGCCACACAGCTAGTACGTATCAAGTGTCTGAGGCTGCATTTGAACTCAGGTCCTCCTGAATCCAGGGCTTTATCCATTGTACCACCTAGGTGCTTCCATATAGTATTTCCTTGACAAAGACATTAGAGGAGTTTACCATTTCCTTCTCCAGGGGATTAAGACAAACAGAGGTTAAATAATTTGCCCAGGATCACACAGCTAGTGAGTGGCTGAAGCAAAATTTGAACTCAGATCTTCCTGATTCCAGGCTCATTGTTCTGTCCACTGAGTCACGTAGTCACCTGCATATAAAACATCTAAGAGGAGTTCCAGTTGTCCTCCAATCCTTGTCAGGTAGAAAATGATGGTAACTCAAGCAAAAGAACTTGGCTCCATTGAATCAACTTGGGATATTCTCAATGTCTATCCTTGTTGGATGTTCTTCTCTTAATATGTCCTAGTATATCTCCTTTTGTTAACTGTTGAATGACCTGTGAGTGTCCCATTTCACTCTAATCTGGAACATAAACTACCAGGGGACTGGCCTGAATCAGGACCATCTTTGAACCCTCCATCAAATATCAGCTTCCTCTCTGTGTGCATTTTCATCTCATTCTCCTATATCTCCTCTCTGGCTTCTAAAGTCTCAAATCAAGGCCTCCTTATAAGAAAAAAATCCATCGTGCTGTCAGGTATGATCCCTACATTCCTTCTCATGGTTCCCAGTGACTAGACTGATAATTTCTCAGAACATTCAAAACTCTGAAAACAGTTATAGGCAGATGGGCTGCTAGAACAGAATGACATTGATCTGAGAACATTCTGTAACTCTCCTCAACATTTTTATCTGAGGGGATATGTTTCTTTTCCAAATGATTTTTATCAGTGTTCTGTGCACTAATGTTCTTTTTCTGCCCCTTTCAATAACCACGAAGTCCACAGATGAAAGGGGAAAGCTCTCTCTTATTCTCTTTCCACACACATATAGACGTACATACACATATATATATATATATATATATATATATATATTTATATATATTTATACTTTGAATTGACTTTTATGTGGACATCTTATTTCTTCTAAAATAATATAAGCTTCTTAGGAATATTCATTTTAATTTTCGTAATCCCAATGCCTAGCACAAATCTGACCCATATAAGAAAAAAAAAAGGGCAGGGGGAAGAAGAGTTTCCAAGAGAGGAAAGAAGAAGGACATACTAGGCATGATGAACCAGTCTGTGCAAAGGAATGAATGCCGGAGATGGAACATCATATATGGGAAATAGTAAGTAAGCCAGTTGGTCTGGAACATGCAGTTTGTGACTGGGGAGTAATGTGAAGACCCTCTATTAGGACAAGCTGGAGGCTGACAGTGACTTTAAAAGGCAAATGTAGGGATTCATATTTTTTCCATAAAGAATAGGGAGCAATTGAAGCAGCTTGAGCAGGAGAATGATGTGATCAGACATGCCATTGAGAAAAATCACTTTGGGGGCAGCTAGGTGGTACAGTAGATAAAGCACTGGCCCTGGATTCAGGAGGACCTGAGTTCAAATCTGGCCTTAGACACTTGACACTTACTAGCTGTGTGACCCTGGGCAAGTCACTTAACCCTCATTGCCCTGCAAAAAAAAAAAAAAAGGAAAGAAAAAAAAGAAAGAAAGAGAAATATCATTTTGGCAGCTATGGAGGATGGATTAGAAAGGGGACAGCATGGAGGCAGAAAGAGTAATTAGAAGGCTATGTCAACAATACAACAATCCAAGACAATGCCAAAAGACTCATGGTGGACAATGCTCTCCACATTCAGAAAAAGAACTACAGAGTCTGAATACAGATTGAAGCATACTATTTCTACTTTTGTTGTTGCTTTTTGTCATTGTTGTTGTTTATTCTTTCTTGTGTTTTTTTCTCTTTTGTTCTTATTCTTCTCTTACAACATGACTAATGCAAAAACATGTTTAACATAATTGTAATGTATAACCTCTATCAGTTTGTTTGCTGGCTTCAGGAAGTGGGGAGGGAAGGGAAGGGAGGAGAAAAATTCAGAACTCAAAAAAAAACTTTACATGTAATTGGGAAAAACATTTTTTAAATTAAATTAAATAACAAGAAGAAGAAGAAGGCTATGACAATAGTTCAAACAGAAGAAGGTAAAACGGGTGAACTAGAATGATGGATGTGTAAGTAGAAGGAAGAGAGTAGATATAAAGGATATTGGGGAGGTAGTGTTGACAATATTTGGCAGGGCAGCTAGGTCGTGCAATGGATAAAGCTCCAGCCTTGGATTCAGGAGGACCTGAGTTCAAATTTGACCTCAGACACTTGACACTTACTAGCTGTGTGACCCTGGGCAAGTCACTTAACCCTCATTGCCCCGCAAAACAAAAGAAAACAAAAAAAACGCCACGATAATATTTGGCAATGAATTGACTATATGGGGTAAGAAAAAGTGAGGAACTGAGAATGTGGTCTTCCACGTGACTGAAATAGTAACACTCTTTACAGAATAGGGAAGTTATAAAGAGGGATGAGCATGAGAAATGTTTTGGGCTAGACCTAACTTAGGCCACTGTCTTGGTAGTTTAGTTTCAATATTGGAACAAAATGAGATACTTTTAGGTCATTCAACAATTAACAAAATATTTGTTTACCCAGGAGAAGGACATTCAACAAAGATAGGCTCCTTCTTGAAAATCTCTTGTGTTGATTTAGCTGAGTAAAAACTCCCATTGTACTTTACTAGCCAAGCACCTCAAAGTCCCTCTTGCTTCTCATGGATGTAAGGGGCTAAAATTCTAGCTATACTATCTAAAATCTAATGAGTGGTCACCAATAAATTATAAGCTTTAGCAAGAGTATTTAAACGTTTAAGTATTTATTAAAGAGCATTAGGATCAGAGAGAAAGGTAAATATCTAATTGTTTCTAAGAGACCCCATCATCGACCGGCCATGTCAAGGTCAGGAACCAAAAGAGGAAAAAGCCCTCTGCCAGTGTCCACTTCCTACTTCGTATCCTCCTCTCAGAAATGGAAGGCTCCTCAAGTTGATTGGCTGGTAGCCTTGATAGACAGTACCCACGAGCAAATGTCACTTCCTGACACCAAGGACCTTGACCACATGGCTTGCCCTCAGATGCCTTCTCCTCATGGTGGAGCTTTTCTACAGTAGCTCTCCAGCAGGTGGTGTCATTCCAATCGTTACATGGAGAATGGATATAGTGCCCTAAAGTTTTCAAGAGGTAGCATGATCTGATGGATAAAAAACTGATTCTTTAATCAAGATTTGGGTTCAAATCTCATCTCTGACACAGGCTGTGTGATTCTGGGCAAGTCATTAACCTTTCAGTAAACCAGGCAGCTTTCTAAGTTGCAAAGCAGTTAGGGATCTTCACTGGTAGAAGGATTTTTCTTAACGCTCAGTGATTAAATTAAAGGTTTGCAACAAACAAACCTCCCCCCCACCAAATATTTATAAAACACTTTCTTTACGACAGCTTTGTTTCCAATGCAGCATTTATACCATAATCTGAATTTTATGAATGAAAAAACTGACTCTTAGATGAATTGACTCATTCAGATTCATAAAAACAACAGAGCTGGGCCTCAAATTCTGCTTGTCTGGCTTCCTTAAATGCTCTTTCCACTATATACTAAATATTTTTGGTAGCTTAAAAAAGGATGAGGGTATTTGTACATATGAACAGGTTGGTCATAGAATAATAGGTAAGGAAATAGATGTCCAAAGAGGGAAGTTGGAGGGGGGGTTAATCATAAAAGTATTTTATTATTTTCTAGTTACATGTAAAGATAGTTTTCAACATTTGTTTTTATAAGATTTTGAGTTCCAAATTTTTCTCCCTCTCTCCCTTCCCTCCCTTCTCTCTAAGATAGAAAGCAATTTGATATAGGTTATATATGTACAATAACACTAAACATTTCTGCTGTTGTGAAAGAATAATCAGAACAAAGGGAAAAACCTCAAAAAAGAAAAAGAAAAGAAAAAACAAAAACAAAAGTAGAAACAGTATGATTCAATGTGCATTCAGATTCCACAGTTCTTTTTCTGGATGTGGAGAGCATTTTCCATCATGAGTTCTTTGGAATTGTCTTGGATCATTGCACTGCTGAGAAGAGTTAAGTGTATCACTGTTGATCATCACACGATGTTGCTATTACTGTGTACAATATTCTCCTGGTTCTGTTCACTTCACTCACTTAAGTCTTTCTAGGTTTTTCTGAAACTGACAGCTCATCATTTCTTACAATACAATAATATTCCTTTACATTCATATACCACAACTTGTTCAGCCATTCCCCAAATGATGGGCATCCCCTCAGTTTCCAAGTCTTTGCCACCACAAAGAGAGCTGCTATACATATTTTTGTACATGTGGATCCTTTTCCCTTTTCTATGATCTCTTTGGGATACAGACCTAGTAGTGGTATTATGGGTCAAAGGGTATACCCAGTCTCATAGCACCTTTGGGCATAGTTCCAAATTGCTCTCCAGAATCGTTGGATCAGGGGGCAGCTAGATGGTGAAGTGGTTAAAGCACCGGCTCTAGATTCAAGAGGACCTGAGTTCAAATCCGGCCTCAGACACTTGACACTTACTAGCTGTGTGACCCTGGGCAAGTCACTTAAACCCCATTGCCTGAAAAAAACAAATCCAGAATCGTTGGATCAGTTCACAGCTCCACCAACAATGCATTAGTATTCCAATTTTTCCACAGCTTCTCCACCATTATTATTTTTCCTTTTTGTCATATTAGTCAATCTGATATGTGTGAGGTGGTACCTCAGAATTGTTTTAATTTGCATTTCTTTAACCAAAAGTAATTTAGAGCATTTTTTCATATGGCAATAGATAGCTTTGATTTCTTCATCTGAAAACTGCCTGTTCATATCCTTTGACCATTTCTCAATTGGGCAATAACTTATATTCTTATAAACTTGATTTAGTTCCCTATATGTTTTAGAAATGAGGCCTTTATCAGAAACACTGGCTGTAAAAATTGTTTCCCAGCTTTCTGCTTCCCAAAGAGGGAAATTTTAATAACTAGTTATACTGGGGGGAAAGACTAAAACTAAAAAGCCAGCTTTCCTGACTCTAATAGTGTTCTTTCCTCTATACCACAGATAGATGAGTGATATGTTTTGGTTTTGGAACATTTCTACTTCTAGATCTGGGTCATTCTGGTGTTATGGGGTGTAAAGAGACCACAAACAAAATACTGAAGCCACCCTGTAAATAAATACATGATCCTTGGGGGCAGCTAGGTGGTGCAGTGAATAAAACACTGGCCCTGGATTCAGGAGGACCTGAGTCCAAATCTGGCCTCAGACACTTGACACTTACTAACTGTGTGACCCTGAGCAAGTCACTTAACCCTCATTGCCCCACAAAAAAACCAAAACCAAAACTTGATTCTGAAGAGCCCTGAAGCTGTTAACCTTTGCTACTGGTTGTTTTCTTTCTATCCCCTTGAGATCTCTATCTTCTGCTGTCCGATTCCTCCTTACTGGGCTTACTATGCTATGGAGCAAGGGCTAAAAAGAGATGCCCCTTTCTTTAACCTTCCTGTCTTGCACGTTCTTCTGTAGAGACAGCTGGTGGTGCTAGGATGGAATAAGGAAGGCTTGGTTCATATTTGGCCTCAGACACCTCCTAGATGTGTGTAACCTTGGGCAACTCACTTGTTTGCCTCAGTTTCCTCAACTGTGAAATTAGGATGTTGTGAGGATCAAATGAGATAACTATTTTAAAAAAGAATAATGTCAAGGGGGCAGCTAGGTGGTGCGTTGGATAAAGCATTGGCCCTGGATTCAGGAAGACCTGAGTTCAAATCCGGCCTCAGACACTTGACACTTACTGGCTGTGTGACCTTTAACCGTTATTATCCCACCAGAAGAAAGTCTTTAAATGCATAAAACAAAACATATGGGAATACAGTGGGAAAAACCTAATGGAATAAT
Organism: Dromiciops gliroides; assembly: GCF_019393635.1. Classification (NCBI taxonomy): domain Eukaryota; kingdom Metazoa; phylum Chordata; class Mammalia; order Microbiotheria; family Microbiotheriidae; genus Dromiciops; species Dromiciops gliroides. The sequence goes on along the minus strand of NC_057865.1, from coordinate 148,764,151 downwards.
TATAAAAATATATATATTTTAAAAGCTTGATCATTTTGTTAAACTATTATTTATTCCTCCCTTCCCTTTACAAGAGGCATGTGTCATTTTCCATCATGGCCACAAGGTGGCACCCGCGGCTTCGCGTCACCCTCAAAACAGCATATTTCCATAAGACTCCGGAAGTCCCGCCCCCCTCACCGCTTCTCGCTGTGGGTACAGGCCTAATCAACATGGCGACGTCTGCCGCTCTCCGTTCCTTACTGCTACCGGGGCCCAGGCGTCTCTGGGGATTGTCGAACAAATTCCTGCCACGGAGGGTGAGTGCCGCGCCGGCCATTCGGCCGCGGGTCCAAAACTAGGAGGGACGGAATCAGTGTTGAGATAAAAGGGAAGGTAGGCTCTTGGTTCTCAGTCGGGGACCGAGAAGCTACCTTGGCCTGAGGTGGCGAAAACAGCACCACTGGGGGGGAGGGGGGGGAGCGGGACCCAGCGTAACTGAGCGGCCCTCGGGCGAGCCTGGAGACTACAAGTCCCGGCGAGCATTGCGGCGAGCCTGATCCTGGTCCAGCTCCTCATTGGATAAGTTGAAGGCTGACGTTTAGTGTCATAGGAATCATGCACATGGACTCCTAGAGCTAGAAAAGGACTTTGGTGGTCATCTAGGCCAGTCAGTGGAGGCCAGGGGAAGTTAAGCAACTGCCCCTTCTTCCCGTCAAACCCAGGGCCTCTTTATTTCAAATCTACCCTTCCACTCTAGGATGAGTGTGCACTAGATAGATAAATTGTATCTTGTGAGTGAACGACGCTGGTAAAAATCTTCAATCAAAAAATGCTAAACACATTTCTTGGAATATGCAGTTTATATTGCTGTAATCCCTTGTGTGTCTTCTACAGTATCATACCCTATTGAAACTTGTATTAAAAATTATCTTGAAGAGCAGCTAGGTGGCGCAGTAGATAAAGCACTGGCCCTGGATTCAGGAGGACCCGAGTTCAAACTCGGCCTCAGACACTTGACACTTACTAGCTGTGTGACCCTGGGCAAGTCACTTAATCTTCATTGCTCCTCAACAAAACAACAAAACAAAACAAAAACAACAAAATTATCTTGAAACTTCTCCTAGGTGGCCTGCTGACACCTCAAAGCTTGCTAGGTACAAAACTGAATTCGTTGTGTGCCTCAGAAGGGAGGAGTTGGTGCCATCTACAAGACTTTTTCAGGGACTTGAATGAATGAAGCATTTATTAAGTGTTTACTGTATGCACTGTGCTAAGACCCTACCTTCAAGGAACTCACAATCTAACGAGACAACATTGGGACAACTGTACAAACAAGAAGTATACAGGATTGTTTCCCAGCTTTCTGCTTCCCAAAGAGGGAAGTTTTAATAACTAGTTATACTGGGGGGAAAGATGAGAAGGATGAGCTTCTCAGGGTTCTAGGCTTGTCCCTGAGGTATGTGGGTTCTTGGGGGGGGCAGAGCAACGAATTCAGTTAGTCAGTAAACTGATTAAGTGCTTTCAAGGTGCCATGCACAGTGCTAAGCTTTAGGGATACAAATACAAAAAAGAAAGACAGTTCTTACCCTCAAGAAGATTACAACCTAATGGGAGAAGACAACATAGAAAAGGAAGCTGAAAAAGAGGGTAAGGTGGAGGGAGGAAAGTCAAAACTCAGTTCTTGTTGGTTAAGGTGGTAGGGGTTGTTTTAACTTACCTGGCATGGCTGCCTCCTCTTTCCTTCACAGTGCCCTGCTGCTATGACTAGGCAGACCTTCCTGTTCTACGCGAGACAATTAGCTGGCAGTGGGTGGGGATGGCGGGCCCCTTTTTCACAGGAGTTGCTTCTCCAGAGGATGGTCATGCGGCCTAGGCAGGAATGGTGGTCTCTGGATTCAGTGATTCCTAGTGACAGTGCCTGATTTCTTTTTCCTCCTTATGGGAGGACAGTTCACAGCTGGGTACAGGAATAACTATAATCATAATGACTCATTTATGTAGTGCTTTAAGGTTTACAAAGAATTTTCTTACAATACTCAGTGAGGTACACAAATAAGGTAGTATCTTCATTCTACAGATAAGAAACTGAGGCTCAGTGAGGTTAAATAACTTCTTGCACTCTCCCTGACTCAGGGTCAAGGAGAAAGGAGGGAGTATATTCTTTGCTTCCCACTAGAGTGGGGTAGTAAATAGAGAGTTGGGCCCGGAGTTAGAAAGACCTGAATTTAAATCCATCCTCATACACTAGCTATGTGACTCTGGGCAAGTCACACAGTTTTTGCCTTCAGTTTCCTTAACTATAAAGTAAAGATCATGATAGCACCTACCTTCCAGGGTTGTCATGAGGATCAAATGGGATAGTATTTGTAAAAACATCTATCTTAGTACCTGGTACACAGTATTGTTTTGTTTTTTAATTTTTTTGTGTGGGGGGGGCAGTGAGGGTTAAGTGACTTGCCCAGGGTCACACAGCTAGTGTCAAGTGTCTGGGGTGAGATTTGAACTCAGGTCCTCCAGAATCCAGGGCTGGTGCTTTATCCACTGCTCCACCTAGCTGCCCCACAGTATTGTTGTTATTCATTATCCCATATGCAATTTTCTTGTCAAAGATACTGGAGTGGTTTGCCATTTTCTTTTCCAGTGTAGTAAGGCAAACAGAGATTAAGTGACTTGCCCAGGATCACACAACTAGTGTCTGAGACTGAATTTGAATTCAGGTCTCCCTGACTCCAGGCCCAGTGCTCTTTCCATTGTGCCACCTAGATGCCTAGCAAAAATAGTTAATGATAACCTATTTTTAAATTCAATATGCTCTTGCATATTTTTATTTGAGTTTGACACCACTGGTCTAGATGACTTCTAAGCTTTTTTCCAGCTTTTAGTCTATGACTCTGTTAGAGACTTTGTCAAAATTTTTACTAAATTCTTTACTAAAATATATTATTTGACACTCTCCTCTTCTACCAGTCTAGTTGCCTTGTCAAAAAGGGAGATGATGTTATTTTGATGTAACTTGATCTTGATGGGGTCATGCTGACTTTTAGGAATTGATGGTTCCCTTTATAAATGCTTATATGTATATTTTCTAAGACTTTGCAAAGTCAAGGTCACTAACCCACCCACTACAGTTTTAAACTTTTTCCCCTTCTAAAAATCAAGACAACAGTTCCCTTACTCTAGTTTTGTAACATCCCTCCCATTATCCATAATTTTTCAAAGACTGCCAGCAGAGTGACTCAGCATTCACATCTCTCAGTTTTTTCAGTACCCTAAGATATAGTTCATCAGGGCTGGCTTACTTCAACTCCTTGAGAACAGATAAGTGGGGTTTTGGAGGGTTTGGTTGTTTTTGCTTTTTTGCTTTTTACTACTTGTTTTTTTTTTTAAACTTTTACTTATCTTTGGTTCTCAGCTCCTTTGTTAACTATTTTTGTTCTATTCCCTATCCAAAACCCATTCTTCTTGCAAGAGAAAACAGAAGTAATAAGGATTCTCCTTGCCATCACATCTTAATTATTGTCCTACCCTTTCTTTGATCCCCCTTTTGACTCCAACATACAAAAGTTAAAAACTCCTTTTTGCAAAGTCATCCTTAACATTCATGGTCTATCATTCTGGGCTTTAATACTTCTGACATTCTGGTAGAACTGTACTACTTTACGGCATATTATAATATATGATTATATATATATATATACGTATATATAAATAATATGAATTGCTTGATTTCATAGGGAGAGTTGAGGAGGAGGGAGGAAGAAAAATTTAGAAAACAGAATTAGCTCAAAGACCTTAACCTCATCGGAGGGAACTCAAGGAAGGAATAATACACACACCCAATTGGGAGGAGTAATCTATTTAACCCTACATGAAAGTAGGAGGGGAAGAGGATAAGGAGGGAAGGATAAATGAAGGGAGGGTAGAGCAGGGGAGGGGGCAGTCAGTAGCAAGACACTTTTGAAGAGGAATAGGGCAAAATAAAATAGAAAATAGAGTAAATATCATTGGAAGGGAATAGGATGGAGGGAAATAGTTATGATGATTGACTACAGTGCCAAAGCGTATGGTACCTACTCTGCTGGGCTATTGTGAAGAAAATTCTTTGTCAAGTTTAAGGTATTATATAAAGATTATGATGAACAGGATGCTATCAGAAAAACCTGGAAAGACCCGCATGAACTGAGGCAGAGAGAAATGGACTGTATACAGAATAACAGCAATAGTGTAAGATGATCTGCTGGGAAGCACGTAGTTATTTTCAGCAAGGCCAATATAACTCTGAAGAACTTATGAAAATTGCGGTACACCTACAGAGAAAGAACTGATGGTATCTGAAAACAGATTGAAACACATTTCTTTTTTTGACAATTCCTTAATCTGAAATTTTGTTTTTATCTGTGTTCTCTCACAACCTAGCTAATGTAGAGTTGTTTTCCATGACTACTCATGTATAATTTATATTGAATTGCTTGAATTCTTGGGGGTGGGGGTGGGGGTGGGAAGGAAGGGAGGAAGAGAAGTTGGAACACAAAATTAAAAAAAAAAATTTTTTTGTCAAAATTTGCTTTTACATGTAATTTGGAAAGTAAAATTCTAAAAATTTTTTTAAAAAAGAACTATAGGGGCAGCTAGATGGCGCAGTGGATAGAGCACCGGCCCTGGAGTCAGGAGTACCTGAGTTCAAATCTGGCCTCAGACACTTAACACTTACTAGTTGTGTGACCCTGGGAAAGTCACTTAACCCCAATTGCCTCACTAAAAAAAAAAAAAAAAAGAACTATAGTGCTTTATATTCATCTTAAGTTACTTTCCTTTCTATCTTTTGTAGTATCTTTTAAAAATATGAGCTGGTTGGTGAGTTTCCTTTTTAGGCTTGTCAATGTGGATCCCACCCATCTTTTCTCTAAACCTTTTGAAATCCATTTTCCCCAAAATATAGGTACCTCAACCTAAATACTAATCTTTCCTCTCTTTTTAAAAAATTATAAGTTATATCTTTAAATGGTCATTTGCTGTCATTTCTACTTCCATAAGCAGTTCTTTGCTGGTCAGAAAGAGGTTCAGAATAGTAGTTCCATTTGAGGCTTTTTCTACGTTTTGAAAGATGAAGTTATTTGGTCGGAAAGAAGTCTTGCAGATGCCTAGACTGTGGTGTTCTAGATTACTAGAATATCATGCTTCATACTTGATTCTTGGTCTGTTTCTCAGATTTATATAATTCATCCTGTCAAGGTGATCTGTAATTTTTTCAATGTAGTATTTTTTTTAACAATCTTCACACAAATGTTTACCATATTTCCTCCCATTGATTCCTGCCTTTCCCAAAATGAGTTTTTCTCAATTTACAGTGCTGTGCAATCACTTCTTTGATCTATTCTGTTTCCCTTAAGTAAGACCATTTTATAGGTCAGTCATGAGTCCTGTTCTATCAAGTCTCAGTGATAGTAGTGAGGTCAAATTTGCCTCTTTTCTTCAGAATCATGAGTTCTGCCTGTTTCATCTATACCTTGTCCACTTGTTTATAGATAGCTAAGACCTTGGATTTCATTGGATACTGTCTGTCAGGACAGTGGATGGTGTTTATATTTTAAGACATGGTCAAGAAACCTAGAACCCATTCTTAGACACTTTGTTCTTAACAAACTCTCGCTTTCTGAACTCACTCCTTCATTCTTCAGTAGTGATGAAACATCACTTGTGCGTGCCCCTGAGGTCATTAGATTTTTGCCTAGGATTTCAGAATCCTTAGCAGTGCTTATGTTCTTCTGATAGCTCATTTGTGCTAATAAAAACCATCCAATACAGAAACTGGAAAGACTTAAGGGCTCTCTGTTTTTCCTATCAGTCTGACTCATGGCTAGTCTGGTATCTCTCACTTGGGGTTCACCAGCCACTTTGCCTTGTCTCTTCCTCCTTTGACTATTTCTGGGTGACCTCTCACCTGATGGTGCCTGTGTGTTTGTGTCATCATTCCTTGGAATGGAGGAAACTACTTCTTCTTGAATGGGTCAGATTCCAGAACTCCCTACCTTTGCTCCAAATGTTTTCAGGCCCTTATTTCCTACTTCTTGTCAGAGTCTTCTACCTTTCAGTCTCCATACCTTCTAATGCCCTTTCCATTCTTGCTTGGAATGCCTCAGTTTCCTCATTTTTAAAACGTGATGGTTAGATTAGATGACCTCCAACCTCCCTTCTAGCTCTAAAAATCTATGATCCTACATTTCATTTTCTCTGAATTGGAGAGAAGAGATTGCATTTTTGAAACCTTTTATCTTCACTGATGGAGACCAACTCATACTTTGTTATACATAGGTATTATTTTGGTACCAGCAGAAACACAAACAAAGCACACTCTTGACAGATTACTTTATAGGGTTTTTTTATTACCCATACTTACTTTAAGCACTGATTCTAGTTTCTATAAGTAACTTTACTAGTTAATCCCTCTGGCTAACCCCCTGTTTTCCAAACCTCTTTCCTGTGGCAAGATATGCGGGATGAGGGGTTTGGGTGAGAAAGAAGTTAACCCAGTGAAATTTAATTTATTAACTATGTTCTCTTGCCCTGGAAGATTTTTGCTCTGCTGTCTTTAATTGGCAGTTAACACATTCCTTCTAAATCCTAACAAACAGTCTAAAAGCTGAAATCCAATTATGCTCACTTTTGCCTCTCTTTTATGGCCGAATTCTAGATATCTGCTTGTGTGTTTCCTCTCTTTTATATTTGTAGTTGTATAATAACTTCATATTTTAATTTTAATGGCTCATACTTATATAGTACAAAGTGCTTTGAATCTGTAATCTGATTTGATTTTTACAACAACATTGTGAGGCAGGTAGTACAAGTACTCAAGTGAGGTTGTGATTTACCCAAGATAATTTTATTTATTTATTTATTTAATTTTTGGTGAGGCAGTTGGGGTTAAGTGACTTGCCCAGGGTCACACAGCTAGTAAGTGTCAAGTGTCTGAGGCCGGATCTGAGCTCAGGTACTCCTGAATCCAGGGCCGGTGCTTTATTCACTGCGCCATCTAGCTGCCCCTACCCAAGATAATTTTAAAACATTAATTGGCTAGAGTCAGGAGATTTAACCCCAGCCTTACTGTTGACCTCCAATCTCTCATCTTCAACTGCCTTTCAGACATCTCAAACTGGACATTAGTAAAACATTTTAAACTCAACAAGAACAAAATTTGAATTCGTTACCTTTTCCCCTAAACCCTTCCTCTCACCCTGCTACTTCCTTAATTCTGTTGAGGGTATCAACATCCTCCTAGTCCCTTGGGCTCTATACCCAGGAGTTATCCTCAACTCCTCAATATATTACTTCCTCCTGTCCAACCTTTTCCCAAGCCCTGTTGATTTCACCTTTGTAACATTTCTCAAATACATGTTTTTCTTTTATACTGCCACCACTCTTGTGTTAGCACTTCACACTTGAACTATTGCAATAGGGTGCTGATGGATCGCCCTATCACAGGTCTTCCCAATCCAGTCCATACTCCATTCAACCATCAAAGTGATTTTCCTAAAGCATAAATTCATGCCACCTTCCTACCTGGAAACCTCCAGCGACTCCCTGTGGCCTCCAGGATCAAATACAAAATACTTTGGTTAGGGGGTAACTAGGTGGTGCAGTGGATAAAGCACTGGACCTGGATTCAGGAGGACCTGAGTTCAAATCCAGCCTCAGACACTTGACTAGCTGTGTGACCCTGGGCAAGTCACTTAACCCTCATTGCCCTGCCCCCCCCCCAAAAAAAAACCAAGAAAAAAACAACATGAATGTTAGAGTGTAATATTTGTTGCAATTTTTTTTTCCAGCCCATAAATTTTGGAGTGAACAGATTAAGAAGCACACAGGCAGCTGCACAAGTAGTTTTAAATGTTCCTGAGACAAGAGTAACAACTTTGGAAAATGGACTCAGGGTAGCCTCTGAAGACTCTGGCCTCTCAACATGCACAGTAGGTAACATAGACAACCTTTTTTGGGGTGAGCATTCATTTGAAGACCACAGCTATTGACTGTACATCTACTTATCTTCAGGACTTAAGTCCTTTGCTTGATAGATTCCCAGCAGCTGTGTCTTTGGTTTTTAATAATGGCCATGTACCCGGAGTGTAAAAGGTTACCAAGCATCCTTTTTAGTGTCTCCTTTGGGCTCTTATAACATATTTTTGTCATGGTAGCAAGGGTAATTTTGTAGCATCTTGTAACAGCCTTGATGACCCCACATCTTGAATCCTGTTCCGTACCATAAATGAGTGCTTTGTATTAATATTAGATGAGATATTTCAAGAGGAGGGGGGAGGTCACAAATCAAAATGGATGGTGTTTTCTTATTTTTTGGTTTTGTTCTTTGGTATTTTAATAAGGTTGGACTTTGGATTGATGCTGGAAGTCGATATGAAAATGAGAAGAATAATGGAACAGCTCATTTTTTGGAACATATGGCTTTTAAGGCAAGTTGTCAGATTTGTTTAAATATATTTTCTTTATGAGATGGTAAATATTAAGTCATTAAACTGTAATACTGATTACTTTTCTGTGGTGGAATACATGTTGTCCATTTCTACGGGACTTCCTTTGTCTTTGCTGGTCTTCAGTGGCATCCTCAAGACATTGGTGATACTTGAATTTAAAATGAAAAATAAAGGGTTTGGGGGCAGCTAGATGGTGCAGTAGATAAAGCACTGGCCCTGGATTCAGGAGGACCTGAGTTCAAATGCGGCCTCAGACACTTGACACTTACTAGCTGTGTGACCCTGGGCAAGTCACTTAACCTTCATTGCCCCACCAAAAAAAGGGCGGGGGGTTGTGATCTAAGAATAATCTGAATTGGTACCTCTCAGGAAAGAAGGAAAGAAAGGAAGAAAGAATGGATTTAATAAGCACCTGCTATGTGTGAGGCACTATGCTAAGCACTTTGCAAATATTGTCTCATTAATCCTCACAACAAACCTGGGAGGTAGCTGCTATTATGGTTACCACATTTGTTGAAGAAGCTGAGGCAAACTGGTTAAGGGACTTGCCCAGAGTCACATAGCTAATAAGTATCTGATACTGTATTCAAGCTCCAGTCTTTTGACCCTAAGCCCAGCATTCCATAAGCACTTTATCTGAAAGTAACCTTGCTCGTGTTATTTTTAGTCCTTATATGTGATGTTGAGAGCACCTCTCTTATGTATCCACTATGTATGATTTATTTGTAGTAGTTGTATGTTATCTCTCCCTCTTCACTTTAAGCTCCATAAAGGCAGGAAACCTCATATAAACTGTGTACCTTAGTTGGAGCCTAGGTGCAGTGCTCTGAACATAATAGGCACTTAAGAAGAATTGTTATTCTTTGAAGCATCACCTCACAGCTATCAAATGGCCAGGTAGATAAAAAAGGAAAATGACAAATGCTAGATGGGTTGTGGGAAAACAGGTACCTTAATACACTATTGGTAAAACTGTGGACTGGTCCAACCATTCTGGAAAGCAATTTGAGATTTTTTCCAAAAAGCTATTAAACTGTGCCTGCTGCTACTTGATCTTACTTAAGAGATAAAAGAAAGAGGAAGAGAATCTATATGTACAAAAATATTTGTAGCAGCTCTTTTTGTGATGGCAAAGAATTGGAAACTGAGGGGTACCCATCAGTTGGGGAATGGCTGAACAAGTTATGGTATATGAATGTGATAGAATACTATTATGCTGTAAGAAATTATGGAAATGGTTTCAGAAAAACTGGGAAAGACTTGCAAAGTGAAGTAAGCAGAATCAGGAAAACACTTTACACAATAACAGCAATATTGTAAGGATAATCAGTTTTGAAAGACTTTGTAGCACTGATCAACATAATGACTGATCACAGTTCCAAAGGACTTATTGATAAAACTCAGTGCAGATTGAAGCAAATTTTTTTTCTTGAACATGGCTAATGTGGGAATTTGTTTTGCATAACTATTCATATTTGTAATCTTTTTTGTTTGTTTATTTTCCCTTTGTTCATTTTGGTTGGGACAGTGAAAGGAGGGAGGAAGTGAATTGGAACTGAAAATAAAATTTAATTTTAAAAAATTGTTGTTTTTTGTTCAATTGAGAGCTAAACAGTGGGCTTAACCAACTCTCTGTCTCACCCACGCCTCTCTCCCTTTTGTTTCAGGGCACCAAGAAAAGATCTCAATTAGATCTGGAACTTGAGATTGAGAACATGGGAGCTCACCTCAATGCCTACACATCCAGAGAGCAAACAGTATATTATGCCAAGGCCTTCTCAAAAGATTTGCCAAGAGGTAACTATTTTTTGTATTTATAAAATTCTGAAAATATTTCTTGAAGGGTATTATATTTCTTTTGGGGTTCATATATATTACTTTCCATTTTCTCATGAGATCTTTAGAAGAATAGAATTGTAAAGTTGGAAAAGACCTTAGTCTTCTAGTCCCACCTTTTAAATGAATGAATTCTTTACAACATTCCTGATAGTCATTTACATGAAGAACTCACTACCTTACAAGACAACTAATTCTATAGAAAACTCCAGTGAGGAATCATTCTACCAAAGTATATTGTCTTGCAACTTAGAGTCTTACAGAGTGACTTAGGGAACTCAGGGGTTAAGTAACTTGCACAACATCACACAGCTAATATATTTTAGAGACAAAATTTGAATCTACGTCTTAACTGATTCTTAGAGCAGCTCTCAAAAAAACTATGCCATGCTCTATTGACATAAAAATTGTAATTCTTGAATTTTTCTTTGTTTTGTTGTTGTTGTTGTTGTTGTTATAGCTGTAGAAATTCTTGCTGATATAATACAAAATAGTACGTTGGGAGAAGCTGAGATTGAACGTGAACGTGGAGTTATCCTCCGAGAGATGCAGGAAGTTGAAACCAATTTACAAGAAGTTGTTTTTGATTATCTTCATGCTACAGCCTATCAAAATACTGCCCTTGGACGGACAATTTTAGGACCAACAGAAAATATAAAGTGAGTATATTTTCTACTGCTAAGGATTGTGTGATGATCAGAAGTAATTTGGTAAATCATCAATCATGGGCTTCCATGAGAGAGCCTTGTTTCTTCTATGCTTAGGAGTGTAAACTTAGAGATTCTTATAAACATGAAAACATTACTATATATTAGTTTGCTGCATTTAATCCTACATCATTCCTTAATAAATATTTGTTGAATTGGCACTTAAGTTTACAAGCCCTTAAAATTTGGGAGAATCGGTTATTGGGTAGGGCTTCTCTTTGAGTCAAGGTTACTCTTGGCTATAGATGAGACATAACAGATGCCTTTTTTAGTATGAAGTATGACATTTGAGATGCTTCTTTCTACATATGGCACATTTTATTATAGGACACCTTCATGGGCATATTGGGCATATTTCTTTCTTTTCCCCTTTAACTACCTTTCTTTTTCCACTTTCAGATCTATAAATCGTAAAGACTTAGTGGAATACATAACAGCACATTATAAAGGTCCAAGGATTGTGCTCGCTGCTGCTGGAGGTAGGTGATAAGAAATGCAAAGTATTTGTTATGTTTTATGTTCATATCATTAGGGGGCAACTAGATGGCACAGTGGATAAAGCACCGGCCCTGAATTCAGGAGGACCTGAGTTCAAATGTGGACCCAGACTCTTGACACTTACTGGCTGTATGACCCTGGGCCAGTCACTTAACCCTCATTGCCCTGCAAAAAAGCAAAAAAACAAAAACAAAACAAAATTTATGTTCATATCATTAGGGCTGTTTTCCATGGCTTCTTACATTAGTTTAAACTGGTTGAGAGGTACCCCCATGTAGCTCCTCATTTAATAGCTAAGTTATTAAGTCTGTAAAAACCTATGGTAGAGAGAAGGGGAAATGGAGTACATATCTCATTCATTTTGAAAGATAGAAACTTTTTGTGGCTTAAATATAAGCTTCAGTTATAGAACAAATTATGAACTGTTTCCAGGTAGTAAAGTTAAGAACCAGAGATATAGTGGGATACATTTTTGCTTGGAAGGTAGTCTAATCTCTGAACACTTTAAAGTTTATTTCTCTAACAAATATTTTTTGATCATCAGCTTTTGACTTCTTTTGAATGAAAACTCCCTACATTTCTACTAAACCTGTTCTCAACAAAATGTGGAGCTGGCCAACATATCATGGGGGTATCTGGGTGGAAAGTACTTGAAGTTTTTATTGGAAACAGGCAGCTGATTGCTCAGACATGACAATAAAGCTCCCCAAAGTTTGGTGCCATTAGTTTGGTAGCATAGGGACAGAAAACATTGAATCACTGTAGTGCAAAAGGCTCCCTGTTACATTCTTTTCCCCTGCCTGTTTTAACTATCAAGATGCTTTGTTTCTCCTTTTGAAGTTTTTCCAGTTTTCCTTATTCATTCTAGTTTGTCTTTTTCTTGGGGGTTAGAAGTATGTCTCAGTTCATCTTTGTGTTCCTGATGCTTATCATGTAATGTTGTATATACTTCAGTACTTCAAAAGATTGGTGATTTAATTGGGAAGGAGACTCAGTTCAATTCAGCAGCCTACTATATGCAAGGCACTGTGTCAGGCTACAAAAGATATAAAGACAAAAAAAATATATCCCCTACCAGTCAGTAAACATTTCTTAAGTGTACTGTGTGTCTGGCACTGGGCTAAGCTCTGGGGATAGAAATATGATAAAGAAAGACATCCCTTGCCTTCAGAGAGTTCACAATCTAATGGAGGAAGACAGCACACAAAAGGAAGGTGGAAAGGGGGATGGGAAGGGAGGGTATCCAGTGAGGGGATATGGAGAAATCTAAAGGAATGCAGCCTGGGGGCAAATGAAGAGATGGTTGGCCTAAGTGCCCTTCTTCATGGAGGTTCTGGTGTTAACTAATACTGAAGGGTATATAATGTACATAAATAAAAAATAAATTCAAGGTAATTTGAAGAGGGAAAGAGCACTAATAACTGGGAGGATCAGGGATGTCTTCACTGAAGAGTTAGTACCTAAACTGAACCTTGAAGGAAGACAAGAATTCTGACAGGCAGGTAGGCATTTCTGGTATTGGGGACAGAGGCAAGAAATGGATGCTAACTTCAGGGAACAGCTGGTAATCTAGTTCAGTTGAAAGAGTTCATAAAAAGAAAAGAAAAGAAAAACAAGGGGCAGCTAGGTGGGGCAGTGGATAGAGCACCAGCCGTGGAGTCAGGAAGACCTGAGTTCAAATCCAGCCTCAGACACTTGACACTTACTAGCTCTGTCACTCTGGGCAAGTCACTTAACCCCAATTGCCTCACCAAAAAAGAAAAAAGAAAAAAAGAAGAGTTCATAAAGAAGAGTAATATTAAAAGATGCACTCTCAGGGGCAGCTAGATGGCGCAGTGGTTAAAGCACCAGCTCTGGATTCAGGAGTACCTGAGTTCAAATCTGGCCTCAGACACTTAACACTTACTAGCTGTGTGACCCTGGGCAAGTCACTTAACCCCCACTGCCCCGCAAAAAAAAAAAAAAAGATGCACTCTCAATTTATTGCCTATCCAATTACACTTTTTGTGGGAAAAGAATGGGATAAAGAAGTCAGTGATGATGAAGCAGAATAAAAAGAAGAGAAACAGGAGAAGAAAAAACGAATCTGAGGATAAGCCAGAGATAGAAGATGTTGGCTCCAATGAAGAAAAAGATTAAAGAAAAATACATTGATCAAAAACAAAACAAAAGAAAAATATGTTGGTCAAGAAGAGTTTAACAAAACAAAGCCAATTTAGACCAGAAATCATGATATTACTAATGCAGAATGTGGAGAATTCTCTAAGAGTTTGACAAATGACTGGGGAAGTAATTTAACTGAATTCCAAGCCCTTCTCTTTGTTCCAAGATGTGCCCCTTTTGACCTGTTTGAAGGTAGAAAGAAAAAGAATAACATCAGATTTTATGTGTACAGGGTTTTCATCATGGATTACTGTGAAGACTATCTAAATTTCATCAGAGGCATGGTGGATTCTAAAGATCTTCCTCTAAAAATTTCACATGAAATGCTGCAGCAAAGCAAGATTCTGAAAGTGATTAGAAAGAATTTGGCAAAAGGTGCTTGGAAAGTTTTATGAGCAGTTTTCTAAAACATTAAGCTCAGAAAATATTAAGACTCCCAGAACTGAAAAAAACTTTCAAAATTGCTAAGATACCAAACTTCTGCTTCTGGTGATAAGATGGTTTCTCTTAAGGATTATTGCATGAGGATTAAGGAGAACCAGAAACATCTATTTTTATTTATACATATATGTGTGTGTATATATATATATATATAATCACACACACATATATACGTGTGTGTTTTACTGGTGAAACCAAGGACCAAGTGGCTAATTCAGTTTTTGTCAAGCATCTTCAGAAGAAGGGGTAGAAGTAATATATGTGATTGAACCTGTTGATGAGTATTGTGTGCACAGCTAAAGGAATTTGAGGGCAAGACTTTAGCATCTGTAACCAAAGAGGGTTTGGAAGTCCCAGAAGATGGAGATGAAAAAAAAAAACAAAACAGAAAAGAAAAAAGGCAAAGGATGAAAACCTTTGCAGAATTATGAAAGATATCCTACAAGAGAAAGTTGGAAAGGTTTCCCCATTCTGCATTATCACAAGCATGTATGGCTGGATAGCAAACATAGAAAGAATAATGAAAGCTCAGGTACTAAGAAACAACTCAACAATGGGTTACATGGCAACAAAGAAACACTTGGAAATAAACCCTGGCCATTCCATTATTGAAACTATGGCAAAAGGCAGGGGCTGACAAGAATGATAGATCAGTGAAAGATCTGGTCATCTTACTGTTTGTGTGTGTGTGTGTGGGGGGGGTTGTGTTTTTGGTTTTTTTTTTTTGGTGGGGCAATGAGGGTTAAGTGACTTGCCCATGGGTCACACAGCTAGTAAGTGTCAAGTGTCTGAGGTCAGATTTGAACTCAGGTCCTCCTGAATCCAGGGCCAGTGCCTTATCCATTGCACCACCTAGCTGCCCCCGGTCATTTTATTGTACGAGACTGCACTATTGTCTTCTGGGTTCAGTTTGGAAGATCCCCAGATACATGCCAGCTGGATCTACAGGATGACCAGACTTGGTCTTGGAATTTAAGGTGATTAAACTACTGGAGAAACTAATGCAGCTATAACTGAGGAAATGCCACCTTTTGAAGGAGATGACACATTGTGTATAAAAGATGTGGATTAAAGCATTCCAATACATGGAACTATAGCATGTTTCCTAGACAAGTCTGAATAAGTTATTTTGTATAAGGTGTTGAGAAAATACTTGATGTTTTCATTCCCTCTGATGTATATTTTCAGATATGTTCTCTTTATTTTTGTTAAATCACTTTTAAAAAAATATGTACTGTGATACCTTAGACATTCAAGCAAGAACTAGTAGTCATTGTAGTTTACTTTGGTTTTATTTTAGGGAGGGAGAAATAATATCCTCAATATATGTCCAAATATTGTAATATAATGTTAACTCACTAACACTCTTGTGGCCTGATAACAGTATGTAGCTGTCAGAAAGCTGAATAATGGAATTGAATTAGTCCTTGGTCTCTAAAACACAGTTTTGAGGTATTTTAAAATGTTTATAAAAACTGTCTTTCTGGAATAGGTTAGGCACAGGAGACACAGCAGTAAATGACTTTAGTAATGTACTGTTTGATAAACCCAAAGACTCCAGCTTCTGGGATAGGAACTTAGTATGTGACAAAAACTGCTGGGAAAACTGGAAGGTAGTATGGCAGAAACTAGGCATAGACCAACATCTTACAACTTATACTAAAATAAGGTCAAAATGGGTAAATGATTTAGACATAAAAGGTGATACCATAGGTAAATTAGGAGAGGAAGGAATAGTTTACCTCTCATATTTTTGGAAAGGAGAACAGTTTATGACCAAACAAGAGATAGAGAATATTATGAAATGCAAAAAGAATGATTTTGATTACATTAAATTAAAAAGGTTTTGTACAAACAGAAGCAATGCATCCAAAATTAGAAGGGAGGCAGAAAGCTGGGAAATAATTTTTACAGGCAGTATTTCTGATAAAGGCCTCATTTTTAAAATATAGAGGGAACTAAAATTTATAAGAATGAAAGTCATTCCCCAATTGAGAAATGGTTAAAGGAGATGAACAGGCAGTTTTCAGATGAAGAAATCAAAGCTATCTATTGCCATATGAAAAAATGCTCTAAATCACTATTGATTAGAGAAATACAAATTAAAACAACTATGAAGTACACCTCACACCTATCAGATTGGCTAATATGACAAAAAAAGGAAAATAATAAATGTTGAAGAAGCTGTGGAAAAATTAGAACACTAATGCATTGTTGGTGGAGCTGTGAACTGATCCAACCATTCTGTAGAGCAATTTGGAACTATGCCCAAAGGGCTATAAAGCTGTGCTTACCCTTTGACCCAGCAATACCACTATTAGGTCTTTTTCCCAAAGAAATCATAAAAAAGGGAAAAGGACCCATATGTACAAAAATATTTGTAGCTGCTCTTTTTGTGGTGGCAAGGAATTAGAAATTGAAGGGCTGCCCATCAATTGGGGAATGGCTGAACAAGTTGTGGTATATGAGTGTAATGGAATACTGTTGTGCTATAAGAAATGATGTGCATGGGGGCAGCTAGATGGCACAGTGGATAAAGCACTGGCCCTGGATTCAGGAGGACCTGAGTTCAAATCAGGCCTCAGACACTTGACACTTACTAGCTGTGTGACCCTGGGCAAGTCACTTAACCCTCATTGCTCCGCCAAAAAAAAAAAAGAAAGAAAGAAAAAAAGAAATGACAAGCAGGCGGATTTCAGAGAAACCTGGAAGGACTTACGTGAACTGATGCTGAGTGAGATGAGCAGAACCAGGAGAACATTGTACACAATATCAACAACATTATGTGTTGATCAACTGTGATAGACTTGACTCTTCTCAGCAGTACAATGGTTCAAGATAATTCCAGAGGACTCATGGCAAATGCTCTCTAAATCCAGAAAAAAAGAACTGGAATCTAGATGCGGATTGAGCCATACTGTTTCTTCTTTTTGGAGGTTTTTCCCTTTTGTTCTGATTCTTCTTTCACAGCATGATTAATTCAGAAATATGTTTAATGTGATTGTACAGATATAACCTATATCAGATTGCTTGCTGCCTTGGGGAGGGGGGAAGAAGGGGAGGGAGGGAGAAAAATTTGGAACTAGAAATCTTATAAAACAAATGTTGAAAACTATCTTTATATGTAACTAGAAAATAATAAAATAATTTTATGAAGAAAAAACTCTTTCTGTTATATACTTAAAAGAATTGAATTGCCTTTTATTCCATCAATTTTTGCATGTATAAACTCTGAAGTCTAAGATAAGTGTTAACACCAACACTAACCAAAAAACAAAAACAAAAACAAAAAAGAAACCCCAGTTAAAAAAAAAAGAGACTGGAAAGATTCTAGTTAGATCATGGAAAGCTTTAATGCCAAATTGAAAAATCTGCGTTTTATTTTGAAGTCAAGTGGAAAGTCACTAAATGGTTATGAGCAAGGGAATGATATGGTTAGAACTGTACCCTAGGAAGATGACTGGCACTTGGCTGGGTATCATCCCTTCCCACCCACCCCTTTCAGCTTCCTTTTATATGTTGTCTTTTCCCATTAGATTATAAACTTTAGTTCAAAGACTGTCTTTTTCCTATTTGTATCCCCAGAGCTATATTGGCACATAGTAGGAACTTAATAAATATTTACTAATTGGCAGGGATTTTTCTCTTTGTATCCTTTGTAGCCTCGCATGTAGTGAGCTGTTGAATTGAACTGAGTCTCCCTACCTATGAAATCACCCATCTTTTGTGTGAAGTAGGTATTGGAAGGGAGATAGACTGGAAATAGGAAGACCAATTAGGGGGTTGTTAAAGTGGTCTAAATGAGTGGAGATGAGAGCCTGAACTAGGGTGGTGGTTACATGTGAGTGGAGAAAAGGGGATGGATAGAAGAGATCTTGTAGAGGTAGAATCTACAAGAATTGCCTACTGGTTATCTAATAGTGGTGACAAAGAGGTTACATACTTGGGTGACTGACTGGTTGTTATTGCCATTGATAGTGATGAAATAGTATTAAGGAGGTATTTATTTAGAGGGAGAGATGATCCTTGGAAATGTTGAGGTTGAGATTCCCATCGGACAATGTCCATAAGGCTATTGATATGGGATTAGAGTTTGGGATAAAGATTAAAGCTCATGCTTTATATCGGTGTGGGTAGGTGGTTTCTATGAGTTACTGTGGTCAAAAAACTCAGTACCTAATCTAACCTTCTGATGATGACCTTTTCTGTTTTTTACCAGGGTCTTGGTATAACTGTAACTTACTAACTTTTCTCTATCTTCAGATTGGAGCAAATAAGTGGTGAAGAGGGTCTAGTACATTCATTTAAGAATGCTGATTTTGATATATGTGTCTTTATCTGTTGAGAACTATGTAAATGCAAACAACTCTTCGGGCTCTTCCTGAGTGTCTTGTATCACATTTAGTCTCCCATTTCTCTGTGGTTTAGTATGTAAATTGATTGTTTTTGTAATATCTCAGGTTACAATTTTTAAAACAATTGTATGCTGAGTTATATTTCCTAATAGATATTAATGAAAAGTTGTATGTAGACTGAATTAAGATTAAACATAATTTCTACTTGGTCTTAGATGCCTTTGAAATATATTCTATACAGAATTTATGGTAAAGCAAAAAAAATTAGTATTTAATTGTATGACTTAAACTGTATACATATAGAGATATTTTCTTTTCATTTTAGGAGTGTCTCATGATGAACTGCTTGACTTAGCAAAATTTCATTTTGGTAATTCTTTATCAGCACATGAAGGAGAAATACCAACTTTGCCTGCCTGCAAATTTACAGGAAGTGAGGTAAATTCACAAGCTACCTAAAGTATAATTTTGCATTTGTTTTCTTATGTCAATTGATACATGTGCATAATATAGCTAGGTAGTTAGCTAGAGCTATATAAGTGTTTCTAATAGGAATGATAGATGGGTACTTAAATCCCAGATTGGCAAGAAGCAGTTATTAAATGCTTACTACAGGCCAGGCACTATGCTAAGTGCTGAGGTTACAAATATAAGCAAAAAAACAGTTCCTGCCCTCAAGGAGCTTACAATTTAATGGGAGAAAACAACAAATAAGAGGGAGCTGAAAATAGGGTTGGGGGCGTAGGGAGGAGGAATGTAAAGGTATCCAGTGTGGGTGCATGGTGGCATGTTGTTGAAGTCTGGAAAATCAGAAGCATAGCACAAGGAGAGGGATGAAAGTTGGCTGGCTTGGGTCCCTCCCAAAAGTGGAGGTCCCAGGAAGAACTCACCAGTGGGAGATTGGGGCCAACATAGCAGAGGGATAGGCCAGAGTAAGAAGGCCACAGGAAATAATAGGTGTTCCAGGGTGACATTGCAGATTAGCCATTGTAGTGAAATCTGGAAAGACTGAAGCACAGCCAGGAGGAGACAGCTAGAATGGCGTGGGTGGAAAGCTTCAGGGTAGGCAATAATACCGACTTGCTTGTTGCTTTTAGCTATAGTAGCAGTGTGAAACCATTTATAACAAAGCCTTTTTTTTTTTTCAAATCTTTGATCAGAACTGTTTTATATTTTCTAGAGTATAAGTTGACCATTTAAGATTTGCAAAGTCTTTTCCTATATTGCAATTCATTTATACATCATCTTTGCTGGCAACTGAGCTCTCTTTATCACAGAGCTTTGCTTTTGGTTTGTACTCATAGCAGTAGCAAACAGGTTTTTAAAAGATATCCTTCCAGTATCCACTCTTGATACAGTGGTAGGAACCAGGTTTAGTTGAGGACCATGGCAGAAAGCTTAATCTTTTTCTCTTGGTCAGCTTAAATGGAGATTAGCATGCTTTTCCAGTCCTAGATGGCTGCTATAAAATAGTGTGTTTTGGGGAACTTTGCTCTCATTTGATAGCTAAAAGTGGACAAGGTGAGTGTGAGGTGATACTCGGATACATATTTGTGTGTACATATATACATGTACATACATATATATGTATACAGACACAGATACAAAAATCAGTCCTCAACTTTCACAGAGGTAACATTCCTAGAAAATGGCACAAAAATAAAAAATGTACATATTGATACATGGAACCCATGGGAAATTGGGGTGTTAGGTTCCCATGACCACGAAAAACTAATCTTTTGCTAGAGATTGCTGAAAATACACTGTTCTGCATATGATTCTTTATAACAAAACATTAATTCTTACAATATGCATGTTTCCTAACATAGTAACAATGAAATAACTCATAAAATACAGGGGAGAGAAGAGGCAACACACAATGGGAAGGAGAGGGGTAAGGGCTGGAATATCAGAAGAACCTGAATGAAAAGCACATGCCTTGGGATAAGTTCTGGACCCTGGTTGGAGCTTGGAACTCTTGCTCCGAGCCAGCTTTGCCTGGCCTGGGAAGACATACATCTGCTGAAATCATGGAACTTTTGAAGTATTAAAAGTTTATTATAAAGCTTTTTCACATTTGTATTTGCATTTTACAATTTCTTAGCTAGAATTGTTTTTTCTTAACCTTAACTAGATTCGTGTGAGGGATGACAAGATGCCTTTGGCACACATTGCAGTTGCTATTGAAGCAGTTGGTTGGTCTCACCCAGATACAATTTCTCTTATGGTTGCAAACACTCTGATTGGCAACTGGGATCGCTCTTTTGGAGGAGGAATGGTGAGTGATTCTAAAGATTATTTTCCATTTTAGATAAGATTAATTGAAAAGACTATTCTTCTAAAGGTCAGCCCTTTACTTTTTTTGTATGGTAGAATAGATATTACGAATTTTGGCAGTTAAAAAGTTAGACCTGTGAGCTGTGAAGATCTATTTGCTACTTTTATACTTCTGAGCCATTAGTTATTTAAAAGAGTCTGGAACTGTTACTTTTAGATGAATGGAAAGTACTTTCTGCAAAGGAAAGGTAATAACTAACAATTCAAAATAATAAATTGCAGTTGAATGTGACATATTTATTAAGAATTTAGGGGCTGGAGTCAGGAGTACCTGAGTTCAAATCCGGCCTCAGACACTTAACACTTACTAGCTGTGTGACCCTGGGCAAGTCACTTAACCCCAATTGCAAGTCACTTAACCCCAATTGCCTCACCAAAATAAATAAATAATTAAAAAAATAATAATAATTTAGGGGGCAGCTAGGTGGTGCAGTGGATAGAGTACTGACCCTGTATTCAGGAGGACCTGAGTTCAAATCCGGCCTCAGACACTTAACACTTACTAGCTGTGTGACCCTGGGCAAATCACTTAACCTCAATTGCCTCACACCAAAAAAAAAAAAAGGAAGAAAGAATTTACTCTGTACAAAATACTGTGTTAGGGGTTGCTTCAAGGAGCATATTATATTACAACTTATTTCTGCTGTGTTATATACATTTAAAGCTTATTTGAGGAATGAGAGTTTCAAAGATGGTGATTTCATGTTCCTGACAAAAAGTAGGAGATTTTTGTCTAGATCTCTAGGTTCTTTAGCTTTAGGGACTCCTGATATGGAAATTTGCTCAAACAATACATGCTGGCAGTCAGTCTATAATTTATAACCTTAGAGAATTGCCTAGAGGCTCTGAGAGGTTAAATATCTTGCCTATCATCATATGCGTTAAAGACAAGACCTAAAACCAGGATTTCATGACTTCAGTGTTGGCCCTCTATCTACCACATGACCTTGCCTATCAGACATTTTGATTTGCAAGACTTGACCACATATTTGAATCCAAATTTTCTTTTACTATCATAACATGTTATTTAGTTAAAAAGTATGATTGAGGGGTAAGGGGTGAAGCCAAGAAGGCAGAGTCAAGGCAGGGGACTCACCTGAGCTCTCCCAAATTCTCCAGACAACAGCAAAATAATGCCTCAAAATTAATTCTGGAGTAGCAGAACCAGCAAAAAGACAGTGAAACAATTTTTCAACACAAAACAAGATAGAATATTGGCAGGAAAGGGCTGTCTTAACAGGGGTAGGAATGGAGCACAGCCCAGCATAGGCTGTGCTCTAGCAAGCCTGCGGCAGGCCTTGGGGATAACTGAATTGGGGGCTGCAGTGGCTTCAGGAGCTCTCAGCCAACAGGCAGTAAGGTATTCAGACAACTGGTCAGAAGATTACAGGCAACCCTTCGGTGTCACTAGAAGCAGGACTCTGTTGCATTGCCCATAAGTGGTTCCAGGTCACAGTCCCAGGACAGGGAGGAACACTAAGAGGAGGGTGGGCCTTGGTCACAGTTCCAGGGTCACACAGCTAGTGGTTACTCATAGACCAGAGCATGGGCCCCGAGAGCAATAACCATACCTCTCTTTAGATCATACCACTTGGGAAGAATTGAAAATTTACATACTCACCTCTTTCCTGAACAGAGGAGCATGAAAAACCTAAAGCTTGGGACAGTGCCCTCTCCACCCTGGGAGCAGAGCCCAACTTTAACAGAAAGTTAAAAGTCAAGAAAAGGCTAGAAAAATTAGCACATAACAAAAATCTGCCTGTAGAAAGTTTCTCTGGTGCCAGAGAGGATCAAAACATATACTCAGAAGAAGACAACAAAATCAAAGCAGTTACATGCAAATCTTCAAAGTAGAATGTGAATTGGTTTCAGACCTTGGGAAGTGCTCCAAAAGGATTTTAAAAATCAAGTAGGGGCAGCTAAGTGGCACAGTGGATAGAGCACCAGCCCTGGAGTCAGGAGGACCTGAGTTCAAATCCGGCCTCAGACACTTAACACTTACTAGCAGTGTGACCCTAGGCAAGTCACTTAACCCCAATTGCCTCACCAAAAAAAAAAAAAAAATGAATCAAGTAAAGGGGCAGCTAGGTGACACAGTGGATAGAGCACCGGCCCTGGAATCAGGAGGACCTGAGTTCAAATCTGGCCTCAGACACTTAACACTTACTAGCTGTGTGACCCTAGGCAAGTCACTTAATCCCAATTGCCTCAACAACAACAAAAAAAATCAAGTAAAAGGGGAAAAGAAATAAAAAGTGAGAAAGTCATGAAAAGAGTAAGCTGTTTGGTAAAGGAGGCACAAAACACACACACACACACACACACACACATAAAACCACCTTAAAAAACAATAGGCTAAATGGTAAAAGAGGCACAAAAATCCACTGAAGAGAAGATTGGCCAAATGGAAAAGAAGATACAAAAATTCACTAAAAAAAAGCTGAATTGGCCAAATGAAAAAAGAGGCATAAAATCCCACTGAAGAAAATGACTCCTTAAAAATCAAAATTGGGTAAGTGGAAGCTAAATGACTCCATGAGACATCAAGAAATAATAGAAAATTAAAGAAAATATGAAATATCTCATTGGAAAAACAACTGACCTGGAAAATAGATCCAGGAGAGATAATTTTAAGAATTATTAGACTGTCTAAAAGCCAAGTTCATAAAAAAGAGCCTAGGTACCATCTTTTGAGAAATTGTCAAAGCAAACTGACCTGGTATTCTAGAATCAGAAGGTAAAACAGAAATTGAAAGAATCTATCAGTCACCTTTTGGAAGAGGTCCCAAAGTGAAAACTCCCAGGAATATTATAGCTAAATTCTAGAGCTCCCAGGTCAAGGAGAAAATATTACAAGAAGCCAGAAAGAAATAATTCATGTATCTTGGAGCCAGAGTGAAGGTATAACACAGAATTTAATAGCTTCTACTAAAGGCTTGGAAGGCTTGGAAAATGATATCCCAGAGGGCAAAGGAACTAGGATTATAGGGCTATTGGGGGGGGGGGGCGGGGTGTGGGGGATGAGGGTTAAGTGACTTGCCCAGGGTCACATAGCTAGTAAGTATCAAGTGTCTGAGGCCAGATTTGAACTCAGGCTCTCCTGAATCCAGGGTTGGTGCTTTATCCACTGTGCCACCTACCTGCCCCAGGAGCTAGGATTATAACCAAGAATCACCTACCCAGCAAAATTGTATATAATCCTTCAGAGGAAAAAAATGGACATTTAATAAAACAGGACTTTTCCTGATGAGAAGATCAGAGCTAAATAGAAAGTGTGATTTTCAGATAGAAGACTAAAGAGAAGCATAAAAAGGGAAACAGGAAAGAAATCAAGAGATGCAATAAAGTTAAACTGTTTACATTTCTACATGGAAAAATGATATTTGTAAATCCTAAGAACTTTATCGTTATCAGAACAGTTAGGAATATACACAGAGAGAGGACATAGGTATGAGTTGACTGTGATAGGCAAAAATAAAATAAAATTAAGGAATGAGAAAAAAGGATGATACATTGGGAAATGGAGGAAGGGAGAAATAGAATGAGGGCAAATTCACATTTAAAGTGCAAAAGAGTTTTTACAGTGGAGGGAAAGATTGGGTAGCAGGCAACTCTTGAACTTTACTCTCATTGGAATTTGCTCAAAGAGGGAATAACATACACACTCATTTGGGTATAGAAATCTATCATACCCTCCAGGGAAGGACAAAGGAAGAAGGATAAGACAAGGAGAGGGAGATGATAAAAGGAAGGGCAGATTGGGGGCGGTTGTGGTCAGAAGCAAAATACTTGTAAGGAGAAATGGGAAAAGGAAAGAAAGAGAAGGATAACTGAGAAAAGAGTAGGATGGAGGAAAATATACAGTAATCATAAATGTGAATGCAAATGGGATGAATTCACCCATAAAATCAAAGTGTCTAACAGAGTGGCTTAAAAACCAGGATCCTATAATATGTTGTTTACAAGAAACACACTTTAGGGAACAGCTAGGTGGTGCAGTGGATAAAGCACCGGCCCTGGATTCAGGAGGACCTGAGTTCAAATGTGACCTCGGACACTTGACACTTATCAGCTGTGTGACCCTGGGCAAGTCACTTCACCCTCATTGTCCACCCCCCCCCCCGCACCCCCCCCCAAAAAAAAAGAAAAGAAGAGAAACACACTTTAAGCAGAGACACACAAGGCTCTGGAGCATAATCTATTATGCTTCTGCTGAGGCAAAGAAAGCAGGGGTGGGAATCATGGTCTCAGACAAAGCAAAAGCAAGAGTAGATCTAATTAAAAGAGATAAGGAAGGAAACTATATCTTGCTGAAAGATACCATAGACAATGAACTAATATCAACACTAAGCATATTTGCACCAAATAATATAGCATCTAAATTTTTTAAGAAGTTGAATGAGTTACAGGAGGAAGTAGACAGTAAAACTATACTTGTGAGGGACCTCAATTTTCCCTTCTCAGAACTAGATCAATCTAACCAAAAAACAAACAAGAAAGAAGGTAAGGAGGTGAATAAAATTCTGAAAAAGTTAGATATGACAAATCTCTGGAGAAAATTGAATGGGAATAGAAAGGAATATATCTTTTTCTCAGCAGTCCATGGCAACTACATAAAAATTCACCATGTACTAGGGCATAAAAACCTCACAACCAAATGCAGAAAAGTAGAAATAGTAAATACTGCATCTTTTTAAGATCATAATGCAATAAAAATTATTCAATAATGGGCAATAGAAAGATAGATTAAAAATTAATTGGGAATTAAATATTCTAATCTAAAAAAATAAATGAGTCAAAGATCAAATCATGAAAACAGTATTTTCATTAAAGAAAATGACAACAATGAGGAAACATCAAAATTTATGGGATGCAGCTAAAGCATTGCCTAGGGGAACATTTATATCTTTAATTGTTTACATTAATAAAAGAGAGAAAGAACAGATATATGAATTGAACATGCAACTAAAAAAACTAAGAAAGAACAAACTAAGAACCCCCATTTAAGCACCAAATTGGAAATTCTGAAAATCAAAGGGGAGATTAATAAAATTGAAAGTAAGAAAACCATTGAACTAATAAATAAAACTACAAGATGGTTTTATGGAAAAAGCAATAAAATAGATAAACCTTGGTTAATTTAATTGAATTTACCATTCAGAAGAAAGAAGGGGAACCAGAAAAAGAACAATTAGAGAACTAGGAGGAGATCCAGGAGAGTCATGGAAATGAAAGGAGAGAATTCTAGGAATACGTTGTCAACAGTATCAAATGGTAGGAAGGAGACTCTAAAAAGCCCCGTTGAATTTGAAGATAAAGGGAATCACTGGTGACCTTTGAGAGAATAGTTTTAGTAGGTGGAAACCAGAGATTTTAAGGAGTTTAGGAGTGAGTACTATAGTTTGTAAAGAAGTGGAAGCACAGAATACAAACTATTCTTTTTAGAAGTTTGACAGTAAAGGAGGAAGAAGATGGTAGGTGTAAAGGGTATAGGTGGGGTCAAGGAAAAATATTTTTTAATTTAATACTTACAAAGCTCTTTGTAGCCTTTCAGTAATTCTAGTGTTATTTCTTCCTACAGAATTTGTCTAGCAAGCTTGCCCAGATCACCTGTCATGGAAACCTCTGTCATAGCTTCCAGTCCTTCAACACTTCCTACACAGATACAGGACTGTGGGGACTCTATATGGTTTGTGAGCCAGCTACTGTTGGAGATATGATACACTTTGTTCAAAGAGAATGGTGAGAAAATAATACCAGAAACATCAATTTAAATCTTGTTGGGGTTTATCAGTTAGGTTTAAAGTTTTTCATTTACTGTCTTATTACATTTCAATGTAGTGTTACATTTCAATAATTTGTTGAGTCAAGCACTAGATTTGGTAGGGAGATCTAAGCCAGATTTTAAGAATTACCTTTTGTTTCTCTAGGCAACACTTAATTTTTCTTAAAAATGAACCACTTTTCAGATAATTTAAAAAGTAATTTATGCACTCTCTCTTTTATCTTTCCAGGTCTGGACTATTTAGATCTTGTGGGGAGGGGAGTAGGTATTTGATTAGAGATAGGTCACCTATATTTGTTTCATTTTTCCTTCATCTCCATATTTTTCTCCCTATACTCATACACTAAAATGTCACTTATTGGTTATTATTTTCTCAAACTCTTTTAAAGTGCTTTTTTTTCTTTTTTTCTTTTTAGTGAGGCAGTTGGAGTTAAGTGACTTGCCCAGGGTCACACAGCTAGTAAGTGTTAAAAGTGTCTGAGGCCTGATTTGAACTCAGGTGGTCCTGACTCCAGGGCCAGTGCTCTATCCACTGCGCCATCTAGCTGCCCCTAAAGTGCTTTTAAAGATAGCAGCATTAACCTACTTTTAGGAGACCCAGAGGTTTCAAAATAAAACCTTTGAGTTACAATGATCTAAACATATCTTTAAAATATTTCTAAGCTTGATTTGCCAGTGATCTTTGGAATTGGGGAAAACATATGGCATAGGAGGCACATTACCATGAAAAAAACCTTCTCCCTATCCACTCCTGTCATTCCCATCCGTTCCTCAAACATGCCAGATCACAACAATTTTTACTCTCTTGTGAAACTTATCTTTGAAGTACTGTTCTACACCTTAAAGATGTGCATCCAGTATGTTAACACCCCTCCTATCTTCATGTCATCTACAAACAAGTATGCTGTTTATGCCTTTAAGTAAATGACAAACATACTAAATTGCAGAGGGCCAAAGACAGCTCCCTGGAAGTCCACTAGATACATCCTTTTAAATTGACATCAAACAGCAGTTAATTACTACTATTTGTGTTCATCTAGCTCTGACTATACCTAATCATTTTTAGTCTAGCTCCCATCCCTTCACCTTGTCTACAAATATAACAGGAGAGAGAGGCCTTGTTAAAATCCAGGTGATCTGAAGAAGTGGGGAACTGTAGCTGTGAAGCATAATCTAAACTGTTAGACTTCTTTTGGTTAGTTTTCTTCAAGAGCTTTTTTGGGTCTTTATCTTTTATTCTGTAGTATAAGGTAAAGCTTTTGGAGAAGGGAAGAAGGAATATATTTTAAAATGAAAGTGATATAAAAACAGAGTTAAAAAAAAAAAAAGAAGAGTGATCTATCGTGACCTGCCAGTCATAAAATTAGTATGGCATGACTTGTTCTTGCAGAAGTCATACTGGCACTTTTTGAGCTTTCCTTCCTTTTCTACATGTTTACTAACTTTCCCTTTAATGATATAGTTTAGAATTTAGCCAGGAATTCAAATTAAGCTCATTGTCCTATAGTTTGCTTATTCCTCTGTCTTCTCTTTTTTGTTTTGTTTTGTTTTTTTTGTTTTTGCAGGGCAATGAGGGTTAAGTGACTTGCCCAGGGTCACACAGCTAGTTAAGTGTCAAGTGTCTGAGGCTGGATTTGAACTCAGGTCCTCCTGAATCCAAGGCCAGTGCTTTATCCACTGCGCTACCTAGCTGCCCCCTTGTCTTCTCTTTTTTTCACCTGGACAATATCCACCACTCCTATACTACATCTTGGATTTTCTAATGTCTTATAGGGATAGCTAACAGTTCCTCAGCAGTGACATCTACAAATTCTTTCAGTGTCTTAGGACGTAGTAGTCCATTTGGGCCTAGTGAGTTAAATTTATGGCAGCTATTACAGTACAGTAATTACAGTAATTATATAGCTATTACAGTAATACAGTAGCTGTATTGCTACTTTTCTTGGGAAACAACTCTTTTTATTCTCCTTGGCAGAAAAAAACCAAGTAAAATAATAATTGTTATTCTGCCTTTTTTTTGTCTGTATTATTCTATCCCA
The DNA here is from genome assembly GCF_019393635.1 of Dromiciops gliroides. NCBI lineage: Eukaryota > Metazoa > Chordata > Mammalia > Microbiotheria > Microbiotheriidae > Dromiciops > Dromiciops gliroides. The sequence continues at coordinate 148,735,525 of NC_057865.1, read as the reverse complement.
TCCATCATTCATTTCCATCACCAAAAAAATTCTCTTTTTTGTGTTCTTAGGTCTTGTTGCCTACCTCCCCTCATGCTGAGTTTTGGTGCACCTGCTGTTTTTAAGGACTGTGCCAGGGCTTTGCCCACCCTTGCTTCCATCTTTTGTACATTTTAAAATCTACATTGATCTCTGTACAACCATATCAGCCTCTTGAGACAATTCTTTCTTCTTGTCTGTTTGTACCTTCAGAGTTTTTGTGAACCTCCCCCACCCCTCCAGGGTTGAATTCCTTTGTAGAATTGTAAATCATGGGATCCTTCCCATCCTTTCCTTGAACCCTTTCAAAGTTGGTTTCTAAAAGACAAGGGCGCATGGCAGAGTCTGCCCAACTTTACTCTCCTTTATCACACATTCTAAAATGGAGCAGTCACTTTCCCCAGGGTGCCCTTATTCCTGCTCTAGTAATCAGTTTCTCCTTCTTTGGTGAGAATTAGAGCTGGAAGAGTGGTTCCTCTTGTTAGTTCATTCACCCTTTCTAATATGAAATTATCATCACAGCAAATAAAAAAAAATTATTAGCTACTCTGCTTATGAGAGAATGCAAAAGAAGGGACTTTTGGTTATCTGGATGTCTGTATAACAGGCTAATTGGCCTGTCTCAGGCTTGCTCTTTTTCCTGAACTACTGCCTATCTCCTTTTTATGTCTAGGTCAGAGGTGCTTAACCTGGGCTTTCTGAATAGATATTTTGATAACTTGATTTCATATCATTGATTTTGTGTCTGATAACATTCTGAAAAGGGGTCCATAAGTTTTACCAGACTGCCAAAGGGACTTGTGACATAAATGGTTAAGACCTTCTGTTCTAGTCCAGCCTCTCAATTTATAAGTGAGAAAACTCAGACCGAGGTGAATGACCCAAGATCATATAGCTGACTATAAGGCTCAAGTCTAACCTGGTCCTTTTAACTTCCCGGCTCAGTGCCCTTTTAACTAGAAAAAAAACTACTTCCTGGCTGCTAGCTAGCCCACTGTAATTTAAAATACTAGACTCTGGTTATTATCCACATTTGACAGATGAGGAAACTGAGAAAGTAAGTGATTTGGTGACTTACTAGTGTAAGAGGTAAAATTTGAACTCAGGTCTTCCTGATTCAGTGTTCTATGTACTATATATAGTAGTACTCATATGCCTGTCACTTCTTTTTCTTTCATCTTCTCCCAAATGCTTTCCATCATGGTTCTGGGATTTATTAAATTTCCAGGTATCTCTGCTGCATTCTTTTGATTAGATTTCCAAGCCTCTGGGCAGTTTTATTAGCTGTGTTCATTAAGTGTACTCCATCTCCGGCCAGAAGCTTGTCATTCCTTTATTTTAGTGGTCCAGGAATCCAAATCCTGTTTTCACATAACCAGTCCATCTTTTCATTCCCAAATCTGCCTTTCTCCTGAAGAAGGCAGCAGTGATGAAAACAATAAGGGCTTCAGTTCTCTTGCCTCAGATTTTGTTTCCTTTAGCAGTGTTTTCAAGATTCCTTCTGTAAATAACATTTGGCTCACTTGAATCACCAAAATTGGGGAATGGGTTTCCTAAGGCTGGCAAGGTTCCCTCCCAGTCAGCATATCAGACCAGCTATCCTGGAAATAGGATTTTTAAAATGGATATTCAGTAGATATTAAAATACAGCTTATGTCCAGTGACAGCATATTCTTTTATTAGCTGTTTTATAAGACACTGACAGGATGAAAAGCATTTCAGGATGATATAACAACTGATCTGTTATTTATTCACTGTTTAGGATACGGCTCTGTACAAGTGTCACCGACAGTGAAGTTGCCCGAGCTAAAAATCTTTTGAAAACAAATATGCTGCTACAGCTTGATGGTAAGGCTAAAGGCTAGAGTTTTATTTTTATTTGGGGTGTGTGTTTTGGTTAACTAGATTTTTATTCTTTAATTAGGTTCAACTCCAATCTGTGAAGATATTGGTAGGCAAATGTTATGTTACAATCGGAGAATTCCCATTCCTGAGCTTGAAGCAAGAATTGATGTAAGTTCTTGGATTTAGCATAAAGAATGTTGTTTGCCTAAAACAATTTTGATTACTATTTTGAAATCTAGTATATTATCTCATTGGTCAGGGTCCCTTAATAAGGAGATTAAGAATTTTATAGATAAGTTCTGTGTTAGAGTTCAACTTCAAAGCAGGCATTTTTTGTTTTTACTATAGGCAAATCCAAATATGTTTTATCATGCCAGGTTTTCTTCCTCTTTTAGGCTGTTGATGCTCAGAATATACGAGATGTATGCACAAAATATATTTATAATAAACACCCTGCTGTAGCTGCTGTTGGTAAGCCTTTCTTCACCATTTTTTTTTTCCTGGAGAGGTAACTGGTATTAATTGTATCTTAACTGTTATTTATTTCTTTTAAATCTTTAGGTCCCATTGAGCAACTACCAGATTATAACAAAATCTGCAGTGGCATGTATTGGCTTCGCGAATAAGAAGATTTTAATCAAATGATTTTGAAAATATTATTTATAAAAAAAAAACCTGGGGTATTTATAAGGCTGATCATCCAAAAAGAAATCAAAAAATTTTTGGAACCTAGTAGGAAAAAATGTGAGGTGGTATCTGTATCAGGCTTTTAAAGGGTAATTACAAATAAGCAAACCTTTCCGACTATCAATCAGAGGCTGTGGGGTTTTTGGTAAAAGGTAAAGTAAAGGAAAGGTAAGTGTAGTTATCAGTAGCTGCTGTTTCTGTTAGAGGAGTTGTTAGGAAGCTAAAAACAGATTCAAAACACCAATAGTTTTTCTAAGTTTAAGAATGAAAATTTATACAGTATTTGCAGTTTTATTATAAAAACAAACACAACAAAGATTGTCCACTTGAGTCATTTCTTGGCTCGACTAGCATTCAGAACTTGTTCTTGAGCAGCCTTTTTTGCTTTTACCATTTCAACAAGTTCCTAGGGAAAAAATAAGAAAGGTTAATTAAAAGTTTAAACTTTAAAACTCTGCTTCTACTTAAGAATTTCAGGGAGATTTTGCTTACCTATTTCTGGGGAGAATATAGTTTTATACTTTACATTTATTGTTCATGACCTCCAAAATGATCATTAGAGGAAATGCAAATAGAGGGATCTGGGTTGGTACAAGTAAAGTTTAGATTTAATGAATTTACTGTTCTATTCCTGTTTATGGGTAAAAATAAGTTTTGGTCTACAGCATAAAAACATCCTTTTTCTAATAAACTTCAAGAAATAATTTTTGGGTTTTTTTGTTTTTTGTTTGTTTTTGGTGGGGCAATGAGGGTTAAGTGACTTTCCCAGGGTCACATATAGCTAGTAAGTGTCAAATGTCTGGGGTCACATTTGAACTCAGGTCCTCCTGAATCCAGGGCCGGTGCTTTATCCACTGAGCCACTTAGCTGCCCCCCAAAAATAATTATTTAAATGCCTATTTTAACAGTCCCACTGTGGCTTTAAAGAAGGCACCTTGAGTGACAGTGACCACTTTGAGCTTAGGCCATTCCTTGGAAAGCCATCTAACTTAAAGCCACATTTAAAGCTATTCCTCTTCATAATACCAACCAAAGTTTATGCTATGGGGGTCTTTGAGAAGTTAGGGTTACCTTTTCTGTCACAGTAAGAAACTGTAGTAGCACTTTAAAATCTTCAAATATTGCTTAGAAAAATGGTTCTTCCTCAACAAGCCCCAAAAGTCTGTTGAGTTTACTTTACTGTAAATGACAAATCTTTGTAATGACTTTTTGTTTTTAGTACTCTGAAGCCTAACCAACAGGAAAGATAACAGTATTCAATTTAACTCAGAATATACTTGTGAATTGCTGAATTACATATAGACATAAATATACTACCTTATATCGTTTCATACAGTCCTTTTTTGATCGTCCAGGCACTGCAGAAGCTATTTTTTCCCATCTCTCAGGTGTATTCACAGGATATGTCTTCAGAGCTTGTTCTAGAAGTTTTTGTTCTTCAGTTGTCCAAGGTGTGAAATCTGTACATGGACCTAAAGGGGAAAAAAAAGTTATTTGAAAAACCTTACATGGTCAAAGATTATGTTATATATTATATATATATATATGGTCAAAGATTCTTATTGCCTGGATTAATTTTTTTATTTTTTGAAAGGATATTATTTACATTTTTATATACATGCAATTATAAATAAAAACATAACCTTACTTTTGGCTTGGTTTAGATAGTGAGTTTTATTTCACATATCTCTGCCCTATCCCTAAAATTAAAGAAACTAAAACAAAAGGCAATAAAATTACTTGCCTGTTTTTATACAGGCAACTGCTAAGAAAAAAACAAACAAAAAAACCCCAGCCCCACTAGAATGAATTCCATTGTTAAGTTTTTTACCTGAACTATATTAGAAACTGATTAAAGAATTTTATCAGTGTTCATTACAAAGCAATTTGTCTCAAATTGACAGAGGGAGACAATCAAAAAGGTTTTTTTGATGTAATAGAGAAGAAAAAAATCTTTTTTTCTCCAAATACATAGTAGGGGAAAATATTAAGTGCCTTTTTTATGTAAGTATGGAGGATAGAAAAAATTAGAACTCTTAAACTCTGTGACCCAATGACTATTGTGAAAAAAGTAATTTATAAGTCTGGCATGGGGGCAGCTAGGTGGAGTAGTAGATAAAGCAGCCGCCCTGGATTCAGGAGGACCTGAATCTCAGACACTTGACACTTACTAGCTGTGTGACCCTGGGCAACTTAACCCTCACTGCCCCACAAAAAACAAAAACAAAACACATATAAAGGGGCAGCTAGGTGGAACAGTGGATAAAGCATGGGCCCTGAATTCAGGAGGACCTGAGTTCAAATCCAGCCTCAGACACTTGACACTTACTAGCTGTGTGTACCAGCTGTGTGGCTCTGGGCAAGTCACTTAACCCTCATTGTCCCACAAAAACAAAAACAAAAAACAAAAAATAAACCCAAAACAACAACAATAAGTCTAGCATAATCTTACACTGGAAGCTATAATAATTTTTTTAGTGTTAAAATAACCTATTATAAAAATAAAACTCATTTAAAAGGAAAGGATAACAAATCAGTCTGCTTATATCCAATTCCCTCTCTCTAGAAAACCAAGAACTAAAAATAATATAGTAACTAAAGGTCCTGGAGTTGTACACATCAATTCCCCCCTGCCCCACATAATTAAAGAGGAAAAAAAAAAAACCAAAACAACTTACCTTCAAACCGCTCTGAAGGTGCTGCACTATCTGACTGAGGTACAACTCCGTGTTCCTTTTTAAATTTATCAAAAGCTTTTTTGTTTATGTCATCTTTTTGGTGAGGGTCTGAGAAAAAAGAAAAGCTTTATTTTTACATCCGGTGATATTTCACATTCAATGGTCATGCAACAATGAATTCTCACCTAGATTTTAATTTACTAAAATGTACTTGATAACCCAAATCAGTTTTTTTTTCCTTTAAAATGATTTCACCAGAAGTTTTAAATACCCAGTTTCTGAAGACTCTTTGCCTTGCCAATGACATCTTTTGCAGTTCTCTTTATTCCAGAAGACGAGTGCAGGTTCATATAATTGGCAATAACTTCCCACCTATTACAAGATTAAAAACAAAAACAAAACAGCAAGTTTTTCTTGTGGTAAAACCTATTTACAAGATTAGACCGAATTGGACAATCTGGCTTAAATCAACTACTACTTGTAACTACTGCCACTCAAAGGTTTTGATTTTTATGTTCTACCAAACCTCATCCAATTATGTTTGAGTGCTTAACAAAATCTTAAGTTACTATGTATTACTATTATGTAAATATACTACACTTGTCTATGTTATCATCATAAGTATATAATTTCATTTACAATCTGAACAGAATTGACTAGAGGCCAGCTGTAAAGAAAGCCTGTCTAGTTTTGAGAAGTGAAATAGCACTGAATGGATAAGTCTCTTACTACTGAAGAGAAAACAAAGTAAATAAAACAAAAGGTTTCAGTTGTATTGTGGTATACTAAAAATCTTATGAATTTTAGTCTTCTGAGAAATTAGTATGAAATACTTAAATATTTAAGACATTTTAACAAAGCAAGTTGAGAAGTCACACTGGAATTTTGTTCATGAGAACACTACTTGTGGAATAGACTACAGTACAGGGTGGGTAGGTCTAGGGTCATGTGACTTAGACTGCTTGAATGTTCTTGTTCTACACCTATACGGATGGAATCTAATCCCTAGGTTCTTATTCGTGTATTTTGAATAGTATTTTAGTAAAAGAGGTACCTTGAATTTGTTCCAGCAGGGAAAAGATTCACAGCTTTAATTAGTAACTGGAGGTCATCTTCTGACCAATTTTTACTGCTACTGCCGCCTCCACCAGTTGATTTCTCAGCGCTCTTAGATGCTTGCCGTATTCGAGCCTCAGCTTCTTCCTTCTCTTTCCTTATTTGCTCATTTATTTCTTCTATCTACATAAAGGATAGGTAAAGATCAATTGCTTAAAACAATAGTTATACCAGACAGTTTCTAGTGTGGACTTGAACCATTATCCCTGGTTTCCATGATCATTTACAGCGCTGATTTCCAACCTGGAAACACCCACCGTTGGCTTTCAATATACTTGCTCCCAGGCTAAAGGGAATTTATGCAAATTTGCTCCTAGCTACTTATCAGTGCTGTGCTCAGTCCGCTGTCATTCATCCCTCTCCCTATCTATCTCTACAATCTTATTCTAAAATAACCACCTCATACTTGCCTGAGATAAAGGCAATTCAATTGTGTGGTCTTCCCAATTGCTCCTCTAGAGTCGGAGAAAAGTCCCTTAATCCCCATTAAAACTAATCCTAGTACTTGTGCAATTAATCCAGTCCTTTCTCAAAGGGAAAGCCTCTCCATTAGCCCTTTTAAAAATGCACATATTCTGCATATTGCTTTGATTCACCTTTCTAAAGCCTGAATCCTGCCACCCCCACTAACCACTACCACAGGTTCTTTATTGCAGTTCAAGGCTCTTTCATACCTAGCTTTATCTCCTCTAATCAGCCTCATTTCACAATACTCCAGAACCTCAACTCTAATCAAGCCATTCTCACTGCCCTCGGTTCACTCCCACCTCTGCTCCAGGGTGTGGTAGGTCCCTCCTCCATCTTTAAAACCTACTCTACCTTAGTCTTCTCAAAAAACAGCCTTCCAATTTCTCTGTTAAACCTTCACCAATTTTCTGGCTCTGGCTAAAGAAATACAGTACTTATTGTACTGTTTTGTATTGTTTTCGATACAAATGGGCAGAATGAGAGCCAGCCTTGGAGTCAGACTTCAGTTCAGGTTGTCTCTGGCACATTCTAGGCAAGTTAGTCTCTCAAACAAGTATTTATTATGCACCGAGGGGCCAGCACTATACCAAGCACTGAGCATGAAAAGACCAAAATGAAACAGTTTGTGAGTATACTTACTGATAACTACAAAATTTTCTGAGAACTGATTCCCCTTCCCAGACAAATGAATTGCCTGGGGCTAACCAATCTTTGTCAATTCCAGACTCTAGATGGATTTATGGACCTTCCCCCAAGCAATTTATTCCCTCCCAATGTTTCCCCACCTTACTCTCCAGACTTTATGTTAGGTGAAAGAGTCCATCTACGTTAAGTAGTTTCTAGTTAGAGTTAGTAGCCTCTATACTTAATTTAGGAGTTTTATTGTTTCTTTTGTTAAAGGTTCATTTACATTAAGTAGTTAGTAGTAAGTGACTCTGGAGTCATCTTTTGGTTCCCTTTTTGTTCAGTTACCCCATAAAAACCCTGTCCTCTGTTCCCACCTTTGGGTATTCCTAGCTTCCTAGCTTTGCGATACCACAAGCTATAGTTCCTCTGCCCCAATTAAAGACCTTGTTTCTCCTATGTTGATTGTTTCCTTAATTTCCAGGTTAACAATACATTTTGTAATGCCCCCACGCAACTTTCTAAGATTATAAACTGAGTAGTTGAGATGCATAGGTGGAGGGGTGTCTTTGCAGTCAATGAAAGAACAGGCCTGGATTAGAAATTTTTTCCAAAATATTTGATTTTCCTAGCAAGAATATATAATAAACTCTTTAATGTCTAGGATAGTTTTAGGTACTTCTTTTGGGCCATTGTGGCATTGTGGGGAAAGCACTAGATTAAAAATCAAAAGACCTGAATTCACAACTGTGGGCAAATCACTTCACTTTTCTAACCCTATTTATTCTCCTGTAAATACTTTGATGGCTCTGATCTACCAGATGAGGGTTTAATGGTTCAGATTACAACCCACACTTTATCCTGTGAAACTCTATTCTGTCATCCAAAAAATCCTCCCCACTGTGTCTGGGGGGAGGGGGTAAAATTAGGAAGAGAGGAGGGTACCAGACAGATCTTTTGGATGTCCCTTCCATATTGCTGTTTCTGTAAAATTCTTTGTTGGCAGCAGACGGCCACCTACCTATGGTCTTACTCCCCCCCCTCATCCTCTTCAACTGCCATTTGGGTGACCCTCTGCTTTAATTCTTTGAATACCATGGTATTTCATGACTACTAGCTACACAGCATCACTAAAATCAAAGATGGAAGTGACCAGAGGCCCTCTTATCCAGCCAGTCAGAAGCCAAACAAGAATTCCTCGTCTACACCCAATAAGCCAAACAGCTTCCAAGCTCAGTGAACAGAGACTTCTTCACTTAAAACACAAGATCCCTAGAGCAACTTGTTTCAGCAAATGTCTCAACACCTGCATGACTTGTCTCAATAAACAGCATGGTCAACTTTCATACCTAACTTGCTGTCTAGTTTTATAAGATTTTCTTTTGGTAAAAAATACAGGTTCGTGTTTAGGAATTGCAAACCACCTCAGTTTTGAAATCACCAGAAGAGTATTTATGTTTAAAAATATGGAACTGATTCAGGGAGATTAACAGGTTAATTAAAACTTCCCAAAGGTAGTCCAGCCCACTTATATTGCATTCTGGGTCCACTTTTTCCCCATATATACTTATGTATACAAGATTGTGTATGTGTGTGTGTATACCTATACTTAATGAAATATTAAATGAATTTAATGTGAAATATTAAATTACTTGATGTAAATATTAAGTAATTTTTATCTGGACAACACACCGTTATTAATTTTTTTCCATGTAGACAGTTGAATTCTAAGTCATTTATATGAAATGACTTAGATGTGCATGCGTGCGCACACACACGTGTATGTTTCTACACATACATAAAATCTTGTATTGGCAAGTATTTGCTTATGTATGTGCACACACACACACACACACACACACACACACATTTTTTTATATAGATGTTGTTTCTATCAGACTTTCCTTGTATACAACTTATTTTATTTCAGCTGATGTGTTTACTTTTACTTCCTCATGTAGTACTGTAGAGCAAATTGTACCATATAAATGTATGTGTGCATTTGTATATGCATGCATGCACACACATATGTACATACATAGTTAGGACAGTCTACTACATTCCAGAGTTAAAGGATGGTGATGATGATGTTTTAGTTTTGATGAAATTCGCACTATGTCATCTGCAAAAAAGGGAACATTTGGAGGACTGCTCCATCCCTTTTTGAATGAGACATCCTACATGCTATTGGAAAACACCTGTGACAAACATATGTCTCTTCTTCCCCTGTTTTGGAGGGTCAATGAACAAAGTTATCTCCACTGTTAAATCTTTAAAAGAATCTCATGATTTTGCTACGTGCAAGGGGGTGCCTTGTTAGCCTTTAAGACAGCATTTTATCCTTTTCACCAAAGATGCCTTTCATGAATGTGTTCTGAAAGATTTTGTAGAGATGGGAAATTAATTTGGATGAGCAGTTATTGGTATTTTCTCAATCAGCTATTTTTGGGTAATAATCAAGTTCATGATTTTTGCCAAGCATTTGAAAATTGGATTCTAAATTTACTTCTGCTTTCTCTGCCAAGCAAAATCATCTTTGCACTGGAAATGACAGAATAAAAATAGCTAACAAGGTATTGATATCTAAGATAAATAAGGATACTGTAAGAGTCTAGATGAATTCAAATTACCTGGTCCAAATGAACCACATCTTTGGATATATAAAAAAATCACACTGATATCTGAAAGACTGTCAAGAATGGAAGTGGTATTGAGAGTAGAAAAGGGTAAATACGGCTCCAATTTTAAACAAACAAACAAACAAAAACAACAGTTCACAAACTAAAGGCCAATGAGTATCTTCAGTGAATACCTAGAAAAAGCAGCAATTACAAAGAGCTGGCCTGACTTCATCAAAAACAGATCATGCTAGACTAAATGAATTTCTTCTTTTGATTGTTACCAAACCAATAGGTCAGGGGCCCCTAAACAGTCTTCTTACATATTACTCTCCTCATTTATGCCTTTATGGCTCACTCATTTTAGTCTATTTGCTGTATTTTTTTTACACCAACATTCTATTTCCTTTCATAGTGCTTTTGCCCTGGCTATTCCAACACCTAGAATACTTTATTTCCTCATTTCTGATCCTGTCTTCTTCCAAGGCTTAATCCAAGGACCACCTCCTCAAAGGCCTTTCCCCCACCCAAGTGTTAGTGCCTTCCCTTTCTATGATTATATTCCTATAAAGGTGCACACAATTGTTTCAAGTATGTATACATCGATATAGTTTTTACATGCTGTATTTTTGCTTTTTCTTTGTGTCTCAGCACAGTGCCTTTCACACGGTTTAATAACTGACTGACAGATATAATTTATAGAGTTTAGCAAAGCATCTGACAAACGATCTCATTATTCTCTTAGAAAAGATGGAGAGATGTTGACTAGACAAGAATATAATTAAATTCTGAAGTGGCAGAATCCCCAGACTCAAAAGACTAGTCATTAAATGCTTAATGTTAACTTGGCAAGTCTTCCACTGAAGTGTTTCAGGGTTTTGTCCTTGGCCTGGTGCTTTCACAATTTCAACAAAAACCTGAATTAAGGTAGGTATGCCTATTGTAGTTTGCATAAAGCTGGAGGGATGTTTAGCCTACAGAAGAGAAGATTTCAGGAGGTACGTGAGTATCACGTTCAAGTATCTGAAAGACTTATATGGAAGTGGGATTAGACTTGTTCTCTTTGTTGTTATGAAGAAACAGTAGTGAGCAGGTAGAAGTGGCAAAGAGGCTGTTTTAGGCTTGACTTCAGGAAAAACTTGCTTACATTTACCGTTATTCAAAAGCAAAACAGACTCCCTTGAAAAGCAGTAGGTTCATTACCTCTACCCTTCTTTCCCTGCCTCATTAGAGGTCTTAAGGCAGAAGCCAGATGAACACTAGTTAGGGTTTACTTTAAGATAGGGGAAATACCCCCTTGAGTCCCTGTGAGCTTTAAAATACTGTGCTACCCTCAAAAATATTGCTTCTTTCATAGACTTCCCCTGTACATAACTGGTTTATTTCTTTTTTATTTAATTTTCTTTAGTGTTACTTTTTACTTACCCATCACTGTAGGGGCTGTGATATTAAGAGTCTGAATGTGGTCACAGAAATCTTTGTAACACACCTTTTCCAACTTGTGTTTGTCTTTCTCTCTTTTCATTCTGAAATGCCCCAGGGATTATCTAGCTTGGTTGTGTCCCTACTCACCACCCTAAAGAGGTGACTCGGTTTATCATCCTCCTAGGGTGATATTTCACCAAATTCCACGGTGTAGGAACCATTGTTGCCTTTTGCTTCCCTCTATCTCACTTATCTTCTGGCTGAGGTATTTCCAGGTACTCTTGGTATCCTTGGGCAACTGATTTGTATTGATTAAACTTCCTCAAGAATAGAATGATAGTCGGTATTCACATTTGTTCTTTTAACGACTTTGCATTTTTCAGTATTGATAATTTGTTTCGATATGTCCAGCTGGAGTTCACTCAAGAAAGAAGAGACCCTATCTTCTTGTTTTGATTATTCTTTTTTGTTTTTTGTTTTTTTTTTTGCAGGGCAATGGGGGTTAAGTGACTTGCCCAGGGTCACACAGCTAGTAAGTGTCAAGTGTCTGAGGTCGGATTTGAACTCAGGTACTCCTGAATCCAGGGCCGGTGCTTTATCCACTGCGCCACCTAGCTGCCCCCTTGTTTTGATTATTCTAACTTGGTATCGATTTTGAGTTTTGCTCTAATGAGTCAATGATTTGACTAAACAAACAGCTGATTCAGAAATGACACATCACTAACTAGTCATTTTCTCTAAGGTATTCATTCATTTAATGTTTTTTTTGCGTGTGTGTGTGTGTGTGTGTGTGTGATGTTATTTGGTGCTCACCCTATTGGTCCCACACTGAACTCTTCTTGAAGGAAATATTCATGGTATATAGGTATGAAACTCTTATATAGTCTGTAAGCTTTTGCCATTTCTTAGTCCTGAACAGTGTTTTCCAACTTATTTTTTTGGCTGCTTTTCTTATGTTCCTTACCTTCAAGGTCCCAAGACCAAGATCAGGCCCAGGACTGCCAAGTTTACAGCCCCCCTAAAGCTACCACTTGATGCACTAGTTCCACTACTGCTGCAAAACATCTAGGTCCCAAGATCACTAAGCATGACTATAAGGTTGCCACAACCACTGACCCTAAATTTACCAAGCCCACTAAGTCTACTGGCACCAACCTCACCAAGCTTAATAATTCTAAGGCTAAACCTATTGACCTCAAATTTGCCAAGCTCAACAATCCTAGGGCAGCCTCGGTGCAAGTTTACTAATCCCAAAACCTTTAAAATATATATGCTTCATGACAGGCTTTGTTTGAACACTAAGTCCTAGTATTCCTCAGAGGGCAGTATTACTGTGTACAATTAAAAGGAAATAGTGAGCCATAAGGTGAAAAAAATTGAGTGTCAAAGTTGACAATGTTTATTTATAATCATAGTCTAAAAACTATGATTCTTTATACCTTCTCTCCCTTTTCTGCTACCATCACCACAGAAGTAAAACTCAGGGGCATTCTGGATTTGTTGATTGCCATGGCCAAAAGATTAATTACCAACTGGCCAAGCTTGTCTGTAAAAAGGAAATAATGATATTTTTAATGACTACCTCACAAGATTGTTTTTATGGAAGTATTCTGTAAATGTCAACTATTGTTATGGTTATTTCCAAGGTACCTAACTGATATGGAATACTTGGCAAGTTAAACTGAAAGTCAGGGGGCAGCTAGGTGGCACAGTGGATAAAGCACTAGCCCTGGATTCAGGAGGACCTGAGTTCAAATCCAGCCTTAGACACTTGACACTTACTAGTTGTGTGACCCTAGGCAAGTCACTTAACCCTCATTACCCAGCAAAATAAAATAAATAATTTGTATATTTATATTTTCATCACTTATATAAAACAGAAAATTAGAATAATGGTTTATTTCTGGCTATATATAGCCAGAAAGTATTGCCAATCAAACTACCCCTTAAAATTTTCTAGATTTTAGGTGTGCCAACTAAGCTCAGTTTGGCTTTAGTTAATGTAAATGAAAAACAAATGCAAAAAAATAAACACTACATACATCTACTTTCCCACTAGTTAAATGAAAAAATTCTATGTAGTACATGACCTTTACACCAAGAATAGCATAAACACAACCAGGCAAGTCTTGCTATTTTTAGTAAATTTATATTGTAGTACACTCTTTGATAGACATGCTGATGCTCAATTAAGTCTGATTCTTAAAAAATGAAATAAACCATTATTCTAATTTTCTGTTTTATCTAAGTGATGAAAATCTGCATAAAATACATTTGTTGGCATCATGAAATACAAGATAAAATGTAAAACCCCTATATGAAAAAATCATAATGTATAATCAGATCAGGTAAGTTAAGGTGAAGAAATCTAGCTGTACTTTATTGTCTTTACATCTTCATCTCTTTCACCTACCAACTCATCTTGGAATGATCCTTAAGGGAAAAAAGAAATCCCACTGTCTTTTTGGCTTAGCTCAACAGCTAGAACAGAGCTGGGAAAAGTAATTCTGCAAAGTACAAGATTTAATGAAAATTTCATTATGGTTCTAAGGGTTAACCTCTCTAGACTTCAGTTTCATCCTCATCTGTAAAGTAAGGGAGAACTGGATTAGATGCTCTTGATTGGTTGCTGTCAGTTCTAAATTTTCTAAATGTATATTCATATTTAGGAAGTAAATTCAATACTTGTGTATGAACTATAGCCAATTAGTTCAACACATCATACAGAACGTAATAATGCATATGCTAAATGAACATTACCTGCTTTTCCACAGCAGCCTTCCCTTCTTCTTTTGTAGTAGATGTAAGAATGTCATTCAGGCACTGCAAGCTAAATTTTTGAAAGAAGCATGAAATTTTATCCAAACATAATAGATAAAGTTGGCTTTTTTGTGTTTAAGGATGTTGAGTTTCACACAGAGGAACCACCTTTTTATATTGCACCACAAGAGCCCATACCTTTATGTTATTAAATGTGAAGATTTAATTTTATGTAAGTTCTTATTGCAATTTTACAGCCTAGGAAAGCTGCTATTATTACAAATGTAAGTACCAATATATATGAAAGGTTGCTATTTATATACGCATCTCACTTCCATAATGTAGAAGTCAATCTATAACTGCCCAATATTCACCATGTAATTTGAGTCTTTAGATTGGTTCAACTATAGTTCAAATCTCAGTATTAGCTGTTTTTCTTTCTTGAAATTTATTTTTATATATTTGTACATGTATGTGTAAAACAAGTAGATAACATACACATTTGAATGATTAATACTGATTAAGATCATAATCATGATATACGGCCTAAGTTTCTCTCAGAGGCATTTAGAAAGCAAAATTAACTGTTTTAGAGTTTAATAAATTAATACAATAAGTAAGTATATGGTTATAATTTTAAACGAAAAAGAGAAAAAGCTGCTTTCTTTATAGAAATCTACAGTAAGATGGTGATCATACCTTGTTAGTTCAAGACGATCACAAAGCTTTTCAATCTCTTCCATCATTTTAACACACTCTGCCTCACTGTCTGAAAAATAATTCCAATTCTAGAAAGCACAAACATATAATTTTGTTGTGTACATATTGATGCAAATTACTGTTGATTTACAAGACCAATTTAATAGCTAAACAGATTTATACATGAATGTTTGAAAATCTTAGCAGTTTAATTGATGTCCTAGCTTCTGACCTTTAGTCAAATCCTACAGATCCTGCAAATCCTACTTGTGGCCAAGTTCTTCACAGCTGTAAAAGTCATCTTTTCTTGGCTATGGACGCAGAGTAAATGAACCTTATGGCCGTTATGAGGCAATTCAAGTCCCCAAGAAATTGTTTATGGATAAAAAAGGAGTGTGATCCCCATAGAATTTTCCTTCATTCATTGAGGTGGGTGTGCTACTCAGTCTATTCCTACGTATAAACATCTACTGCCAGAAAGTTTATATTACAGTAAAAGCATTATCACCTTGAGAAATAGGAGGTACTGTTAAACAACAACAAAATCACATTTAATTAATATTTAAAACTAATGAATACCGTATCATATACCAATTACACAAGGGCAACTGGAAACTAGTTAGTATAATAAAATGTATGGAGATAGTGAAAGATGTGTAAATCTTTAATTATAACTAGGGAAGAGGGGAGAAAAGTCTAACTAGGAAGCAAGGATTGAAAGGTCATTTTAAAAAATACTTTGAATGTCTCCTCTATCAAAGGCGGATATCATAAACTTCCTGTTTCTATGCTGCTCCCCAGGCTTACTTCCATGTCTGGAATGTATTCTCTGCCCTAACTTTTGCCTCTTAGAATCCCTAGCTTCATTCAGGGCTTATCTCAATAGGCCACTTCCTACCCAAGACCTATCCTGACCTCTCCAGTTGCCAGTGCCTTCCCATGCCCCAAATGAAATAATTTTGCATGTATTTTATGTATATATATCCTACTGGGGAGAGACTTTGGTTTTTATTTTTGGATACATTTTGCCTAGTAGATGCAGATGCCCAGCATATAATAAAGCACCTGATAATGCTTTCTATACAGAGAAAAGCACTGGTCTGGAATGAAAACATGTACATCCAAATCCTGCATTTGATACTACTTATATGATTTTTGCCTAGGTCACCTAACCTCTCTGGGCCTCATTTTCCTCATAAAGGGGTTTGGACAAGCTGGCCTGAGGTCCCTTCCTGTTGTAGAACTATGATCCTATTTGGTATGTGAAGAAAAGATTTTTTTTGCTTCACAAGATTGACATACCTTGCATGAAGTTCGAAGTTTTTGCCTTTCTTTTTTAATAGCTTTTTTCTGAATTTCCTTTTCTTTCTTTGCCAGTAATGCTTGTTGTCTAACTTCCTCTTCTTCTTTTTCCTTCGCTAACCGAGCTGCTTCTAATTCAGCTTGTCTTTGCTATAATCAGAGAAATGAGAAACTGTTATGCATTGGAAATGGAATGTGCCATTATTCAATGACCTTAAGCAAGTAATCCAATACTTTAATGAATATTTTGGTTCAGCAAACAGGTGAGATCAAAATCATTTCCTTGAAGAACAAAGAATAACCACAGTATGGTCAGGAGAATAAATTCCTTCAAATATGTCTTATTTCAACAGGAAAATACTATTAGATGCTACTATGATATTGAAGCAATTAGAATGGTGCCATTATATCTTCACTATCTGCAGCATCCAATATATTCTCAGTAAATGCTTGGTAAGTGTTTATAATTAAGATTCCTCTTGCTACTAATCATGCGAATTATCTATTAGCAATAACAACACTTTGAAAGTTTAAGTCCCTAGGTTCTATATTTTTAATAGGCTTGTAGACTAAAGAGGGATTGTTATCTCGTGGTAGGTACATTTTTGTAAACCCCAGGAGCAAATAAAAAAATGCTGTTTGATGTTCAAAGCCCTTCATAATCTAGCCCCCTCCTACCTTTCCACTCTTCTTATACCTTACTCCCTAACATATATTCTTTGATCCTGGTTGTTTCACTGTCTTGTTAAAGTCCATTTCTCTGGCTGTTCCTTGTGCCTGGAATGCTCTCCCTCCTCACCTCCTTATCTTCCATCAAATCCCAACTAAAACCCTACCTTCTATAGGAAGCCTTCCCCAACCCCTCTTAATTCTAGTGCCTTCCCTCTGTTAATTATTTCCTATTTATCCTATATATAGCCTACTTTGTATGTATTTGTTTGAATGCTGTTTCCCTCATTAGATTGTAAGCTTCTTGAGGGCAGGGAATGTCTTTTCCTTTTTGTAATTCTGGCACTTAGCACAGTGCCTAGCACATAGTAGGTATTTAATAAATGTTTACTGATTGACTAAATAAATTCATTCCACCAGCCAACTTTGAAAATTTTCATCTTACTTTTTCTTTTGCCTCTTGCTCCTTTCTCTTTGCTTCTACTTTTGCTTTCTTCTCTGCTTCCTTCTTGGCTTTTTCTTCTTCCTTAAATTTTTTTATCCTAGGATCACAGCTATATGCGTTGTCTATCAGGAGGAAGAAAACACTGAATATTTAGTTCCCCAATTAATTAATTAAATCCTTTGAAAAGCAATGTATACTGGAAAACAATTTGGAATTATGTCCAAAGGGCTATAAAGCTGTGCATACCCTTTGACCCAACAATACCACTTTTGGGTCTTTTTCCCAAAGAGATCATAGAAAAGGGAAAGGGACCCACATGTACAAAAAAATTTATATTTGTGGTGGCAAGGAACTGGAAATTGAGAGGTTGCCCATCAACTGGGGAATGGCTGAACAAGCTGTGGTATATGAATGTAATGGAATTCTATTGTGCTGTAAGAAACGATGGAAGAGCAGGAAGAGTTCAGAGAAATCTGGAAGGACTTGCATGAACTAATGAGTGAGATGAGCAGAATCAGGAGATTATACAGTTATCATCAACATTATGTGCTGATCAACTGTGATAGACTAGATTTTTCTCACCAATCCAATGGTACAAGAAAGTTCCAAAGGACTCATGATAAAAAAGGCTCTCCAGATCCAGGGGAAAAAAAAAAAAAAAGGAACTGTGGAATATGGATGCTGATTGGACCATACTATTTCTTTTGTTTTTAGTGCTGTTGTTTTTCTTTTTTGAGGTTTTTCCTTTTTGCTCTGATTCTTCTCTTATAACATGACTAATGCAGAAATATGTTTAATGTTATTATATATTTATATATATATATATATATAACCTTTATCAGATTACCTGCTGTCTAGGGGAGGGGGGGAGGGAGGGAGAAAAACTTGAAATTGGAAATCTTATATAAACAAGTGTTGAAAACTATTTCTACATGTAACTGGAAAATAATAAAATACTTTTATTTTTTTAAAGAAAAACAATGTATACTTACCAACTAATGTTCTTATTCTGTTCATTTCTTCTTTTTTCCTTTGTGCCCTGGCTGCTCTGTTTTGTTTTTCAATCCACCTCCTCTCATCACGACTATAAAATGGTAAGCATTGAAAAATGTAGTATTTTCTAAAGTTCCATGCTTAGAAACAATGATTTCTAAGGTTAAAATGTTACAAATTACTACCTTTAAAAGGATGATGCTTAATATTAAGTTAGTGAAGTCAGAGGAGGTCATAGTGTAGAGAAGCATCCTTCAAAGACATTCACAAACATCTGGTTAAGATGTGACCAGGTATAGTCTGAGGTGAACTGGTCTCTACATCAAGACCCATTATGCACACATTCTATTGCAGAAGCCCTTCTGTCCATATAAGGAAGGCCTTGAAGAATTATTGTAGTCACAACATCACAACTGATGACTATGGAAGGAGATGGAGGTTGTGAGGAGCTAAGTTTCTGCAATCTAAGATTGTTAGCTGAGTGGAATTGTAGTGCATGAGTGGTTTCTTCTGTTCACATTGACAGGGAGTACCCAAAACACTCCTCTAATACATGTGGGGAACAACAGGACATAAATGCAAAAGACTCTATGCCCCTGGATCTTCAGCCCACAAGGAGTTTAGAGTAAGATGAAGACTTCTAGGAATTCTCTTAAGAGCCCTGCTTTACGAAAATTGCCTGTTCATATCTTTTGACCATTTATTTTTTAGGGAAACTCACTACAAAGATTTTTTTTGCCCAGTTACCTCTTTCCCTTCTAATTTTAACTGGATTGGTTTTGTTTGCACAAACACTTTAAAATTTTATATAATAAAAATTGTTGACTTTGTCTTCTATAATCTTCTCTATATCTTGTTTGGTCATGAATTGTTCCCCTATCCAGAGATTTTTGGGTAGTTTCTTCCTTGCTCCTCTAATGTTGGTAATTTTAACCTTTATATCGTATGTATTCATTTGGTGCTTATCCTGGTATACAGTATATATTGGTTTATACCTATTTTCTGTGAGACATCCCAGCAGCTAAGCAGTAACTAATGTTTATACAGCATTTACTATGTGCCAGACACTGTGCTAAGCTCTTTACAATCAGCTCATTCAATCCTCAGACAACTCCGGAAAGAAGGTGCTATTATTGTTCCCATTTGACAGAGGAGGAAACTGAAGCAAACAGAGGCTAAGTGACTTGCCCAAAGTCACACAACTAGTAAATGACAGCAGTCACATTTGTACTCATATCTTCCTAAATCCAGACCCAACACTATCCACGAAGCACCTAGCTATCTAAATTGGAGACTAGGTTTAACAAACAGCACTCTTGGGGCAGCCTTGGATTTGGGAGGACCTGAGTTCAAATCTGGCCTCAGACACTTGACACTTACTAGCTGTGTGACCCTGGGCAAGTCACTTAATACTCATTGCCCTGCAAAAACAAAAACAAAAAGCACTCTTGTCTTCATTTGCTTATTTATATTATATACTTAATCTATTACAATGCTCAACCTCTCTATTTTTTAACCAGTACCAAGTCATTTTTATGATTACTCCTTTGTAATATAGTTTACTTACCACTAGGCCCCCTTCTCTCCTCCTCCCCCCATTATTTCCCTTAAGAATGTTGACTTTGACCTTTTATTGCTCCACGTGAATTTCATTTTTCCCCCAGCTTTATAAAATAATCATTTTGTAGTTTGACTGCTATGGCACTGAATGAGTAAATCCAGTAGTACTGTCATTTTAACAATATTGGTAAAGCCTACCTGTGAGCAATAAATATTTCTCCAAATGTTTAGTTCTATTTCTGTGAAAGATGTTTTATAGTTTCATTCGTATAGTTCCTGTGTGTGTTTTAGTAGGTAAGCTCCCAAGTATTTCATATATACTGTAGTTATTTTGAATGGATTTTTTCCCCTATCTCTTCCTGCTAGGTTTTGTTGGTAATACACAGAAAAGCTAATAACTTAAGTAGCTTTGTTTTACATCCTGCAATGTTGCTGAATATATTGTTTTGGTTTTTTGCGGGGCGGGGCAATGAGGGTTAAGTGACTTGCCCAGGGTCACACAGCTAGTAAGTGTCAAGTGTCTGAAGCCATATTTGAACTCAGGTCCTCCTGAATCCAGGGTGGGTGCTTTATCCACTGTGCCACCTAGCTGCCCCCGATTATGTTGTTTCAATTAAATTTTAGCTAATTCTTTTAGGTTTCCCTAGATACTAGACCATCATAACATGTGCAAAAAATGATAGTCTTGTTTCTACCTATTTATTCCTATTTTTTATTCCCTCTATTTCTTTTTTCTTGTCTTATTACAACTGGCTCAGATATAATCAAGTTATCTTTGGAACTTGTTGCTATGACCCTCTTTTTCCTATTGTTTGGTTCAGTTCTGTGCTCAGAGGGTAAGAACCTTTGATGAAATTTTCTGGATGCCCAAAAAACCTAATTGCACAGGGGACTCTATCCACTCTGTCATTCCAGGGCTATTAAAATAAAATCAAACAACAACAACAAAATCCCCCCAAAACCCCAACAGTGATGACTGCCTCTGGAGTTCTTTTTACTTTACTGCCTCCAAAGGACCAAAGACCAATTCCTCTGGAACCCTGCCCTGGCCCCACTGTCCTGACTGGCAAGCATATCAAGTCACCTACTCTATTGGGCTATTTGCCCATTCCAGCCATGCTTCACTTTACTCCCCACCCAATTATCTCACCAGCCACTGGGATGCCATAGATAGCATCTGCTGTACCTGTTTTCCTTAATACTCTCTTTCTGGTTCTGGAACCATAATCAATACTGACATTGCTACTAGAAAAGATGTATCAATTTGTATTTCCTTATGGCTTCACTCACCATCCTTTACTTTCCCAACCCTAGTCCCCATTCCCTTTTATGTGTTCTCTCCCCCAGTTAGAATTTAAAGCTTCTGGAGAATAGAGACTGTTTTTGTTTTGTATTTGTATCCCCAGTGTTTAGCACGATGCTCAGTCAGCCATTCATTTATTCCCCCTATCCCTAATAGAATGTAAGGTCTGTCAAATTCCCATTCAGAGTGAATTTACAGGGTAAATGCTAAGTGGTTTGTTGTTGTTGCTGGGTCTTTTTTCAGTTGTGCCCAACTCTTCTTGATCCCATTTAGGGTTTTGTTTACAAAGATACTGGGAGTGGTTTTGCCATTTCCTTCTCCACCTCACTAAGTGTCTGGGGTAAGATTTAAACTCAGGAAGATGAGTCTTCCTGTCTCAATGCATGGTATTGTATCCCTATTGAGTCATGTGGTTGGTAAATGGCACAGAGTTCTTAACTGTTATTAATGTTATAGAACCTCAGGAGCACAATGTAAGAGAAATCACTACATAAGGATGTTGACATTGTCCTCCTACCAATGGTACACTAAGAATTCTATGTACCAGGGACATTTATTCTTGGCTCTGGATTTAGGGTTTTTACTTCCTAACAGTAATATATCCTTTTTAAAAATATGTGTAAGTACCCTCTACCCATTAAGTCCATAAGATATAATTTGGAAACATCTAATAGTTTAAAGGTACAGGGGTGTGATACCACCATATCATAAAGAGAACTGCCACTACTATCTGATGAATAACATTAATTCATGAATATTTCCTCATTGTAGGGGGCAGCTAGGTGGCACAGTGGATAAAGCACTGGCCCTGGATTCAGGAGGACCTGAGTTCAAATCCGGCCTCAGACACTTAATGCTTACTAGCTGTGTGACCCTGGGCAAGTCACTTAACCCTCATTGTACCGCAAAAAAAAAATTTTTTTTTAAATTCCTCATTATGAAACAAGCCTCAGGAATGGTTTAGAACTTTCAAAATACTTACAATTAAATAAATCCTTCCATTTTAAAATGAGCTAACCCACTTTATTTGTTAATGACTTTACTTACCATTCTGCTTTTTCTTTTTCTTCTTCATCTAAATAAGAAAATTCTCTCCAAGAATCAAAGTTATACCTGAGATAGAAAATTGATAAACATAATATTATAGCAATAAAATAATTTCAAATTTCTAAGCTGTTATGTGCATAATGATAAACTTTAGTAAAAAAGATGAAAATAGTAACTGGATTAACTGGTATCTACTTAATTTTCTGTCAACAATGAATATCTTAGGTTGTTTTCACTTTAAATAGATTTAGGCATAAAATGTTATTGCACATCCCCACTCCCCAACTACTACAGGTTCTTTAATTTCTTGAGATTTGTCACAGATTTTTCCCCCCACCTAATTGGTTCTTATCCCTTCTTTGCTGCCCAGGTTTTTAACTTTGTGACCAGGTTTAGGCAATCATAACAGCTAATCATTTTCCTACTCTAACAAATGTTATGGTAAGTAAAAATGATTAATTTGTAAAACTGAATTTTATTGTTCTTATAAATTACTTGAGGTCAGGAACCATTTTAGTGTCTTTTGTATTTGCATCTTCTTTCCCTCCCCTTAGTATTCACTTGAGATTAACCAAGAAAATAAAAGTTTTCTGTATTACAAAATTCACCCAATTTTTACTTTTGTGTAAAATCTGGTATAAATAAAAATTAGTAAATTGTTCATGAAAAATCAATACCCATGTCCTTGATTAGATGGGAACACAAACATAAGAATCTTTTCTTATCTATTTGGATTAAATAATACAAGTCAATGCAAGTTTCAATTACTCTCATCATAGTGCTTTTAATATAACTAGAGACCTGTACCAACAGGGAATAGATTGGAATAGTTTGTTCAGAAAAGGTCAAACAGCTGAAAGAAAAAACCGTTTCAAGCAAAAAACTTTCAATAAATTCTACATGATGGGTGCTTCAGTAAGTTTATTATGAAAGTTTCTGAGAATCAGTCTCAATCAACATATGTTTAAGATCCTTTAAAGATGGAAACAGTATTTACATAAGCATATCATTAGCTTACCAAAAAGAGTAAAATGCATCTACGTCTTCAAATGATGAATTCATGTCACCAAGCTTAGGAACATTTTTCTTATTTGACCATCTGAAATATTAAAATTAAAAGCAAACCAGTCATAAAACCTGGTATGCAACTCGAATGGACACCATAATTTGTAACATGGGCAACTTTTTAACCCTTTATGCCTAATAGGATCTACCTTCAAACATAATGTGAGCAGTTGGTTGGATATCTTCCCTTATTATTTTTATAAGACTTGCTAAAAAGCTAGGACACTAACAGCCATAAAAGTAGAGTGTAATTCCTAATTTTCTTAGCTGGTTGTAAAGTCCCTCTTTCCCATGCCTAACCCTACATGTAAAGCAAGATTCCAAAGTGC
Organism: Dromiciops gliroides; assembly: GCF_019393635.1. Classification (NCBI taxonomy): domain Eukaryota; kingdom Metazoa; phylum Chordata; class Mammalia; order Microbiotheria; family Microbiotheriidae; genus Dromiciops; species Dromiciops gliroides. The sequence goes on along the minus strand of NC_057865.1, from coordinate 148,711,874 downwards.
AAGCCTGGTTAGTGGGGAGCATCAATGCTCCTGGGACAAGGACAGATAGAGAAATTGGAGTCTTTGGCCGTCCTCTCCAAAACATGAGAAGCAGGAAGCAGGTTCTTCTCCCAAACATTTAATCACTCACTGATGACGCATTGACAGAGGCCATATGGTCAGTGTGAAGAATACTGGATCTGGCTTCAAAATCCATCCCACTGTTTACTCTATAGATGACCCTGAGCAAATCACAATCTCTTAGAGCTTCAGGTTCTTCATGTGTAAAGTGGGTGGGTTTGGATGAAGTAAACCATTTAGCTCCTTTAGATTTAACTATGAGTTTATGATGCTATGTAAGGGGGAGGCAATTTGTATGGCAAGCCTAATGTCTACTTTAACTTTTTTTTGGGGGGGGATACTCCCTTACAGTGAAAATAATAACTAGTAGATACAGAAATTGAGCTTAGAAATTAGGGAAATCATCGGGACATTAGACAAGTAGGTTGCGAGACTAGAAACCCCACCTGAAAGACAAGATTTAGAAAAATAAGTTTTCCTCCTCCCACACCCTTTGAATGGAAAGATCCTGACTTATAACCAGACTAATTGGACTAGGTGGTTTCTGAACTAGGTCTTCACGTCTATTAAAGAACTGGCAGTATGTTACTGGAGTGGAAAAATGATCACTATCTAATATACCATATCCTTTCATTACCTGGTTTCTGAGCCCCGAAAAGACACAAATGGTGATAGTAGGTGCCTTAGGTGAGGAATAAGAGGGGGAAAAGAAGTTGCACATAAAGCCATAAAGGTAGGAAGGCTGAACCATAAGGAGGGAAGACATTATAATAACTAAAAAAAGTGGACTCAATAAAAGTTTAAAAAATTGTAAAGGTATAAAAAAACAATCTCAAATGTAAACCCACTCTTATCCAGAGAAGCCTTATGGTAATCAGTTGCTCAGAGAAAAGAATGATTTTTTTTCTCAACGAATACTGGGCAAAAGGGAGGAAAAAGTACTAATCAGCAAAAGAGTAAAATGGTAGGAAAAAAGAGAAAGAAATGAAGTTTCAAGCAAATAATGTATCTACATCAGAATGAGTCACCATCACATTTACATAAGGCACTGTGAAAGTAAGGAAAATATAAGATGGGTTCTAGAATGTGTCAAAATAGGGATCTTGTTTTAGCCAATGAAACAATGGAGAAAACTGAGCCTGCTAGATCCTTTTACAAGGGAAGAAGAGATAAATATTCTTTTTCTCCTTCCTTGTGCTATAAGAAGAAAAAGGAGAAAATAAGGAAGACCTCTATATGCATGCAACAGGGCTCTAAGTTCAAAAGATGATGCCATAGCTCACCTGGAATTTCTTTCAAACACTGGTGAAAACACTTCAAAGAAATTGTCCTTTGCTTCATTTTTAGAAGGAACTGAGTTATCAAAAGTAGGATCTATACTATTAAATGCTCGTCTTTTCACGGGGTCAGACAACATTTCATAAGCTGAGGAAAAAAAGTTACAAGGTCATAAAACATCAGCAAATATGACCTGAATTTACATGTTTCTATGAGAAAATGCTTACTTTACTAGCGTTAGGAGTATTCAAGTTAAAGTAGGTTTTTATTTTCACAGTTAACAATAATGAACTGTTGCCTTCTGCTACAAAGATTAAGCAATATTTTAAATATCCATTTATTAAGCAATAGTTTAAATAACTAAAAAAATCAGTCTTAGGCAAAGGTAGCAAGTAAGGACACTTACAATACAGGAATGATAGGAGTCAGTGGGCATCTAAGACTTCATTTTGGTCCCAAAAATGTGTTATTCATTTTCAACCACACACTTTTTAAGATTAAGGACCATTTGGAAATAATATGTCATTTTCCTTAATAAATGTATGAATATACCTATGTTTAATATAAAGCTTCTTGCACATAATATTATATGCAATGCATTAAAATACAGAATCAACTTCTTATTTTAGTTTAAACTAGTTTGTTTAACTGGTAAACTGCCAGGAAAAGTATTTATTTTTCTTTTGACTGAGTTCAGGTGGTAACATGATGTCATATGTTAATTCAGACTATCATTTGAAATGGAACAGAAAACCAGTGGGTCATAATTGTCATTATGAAATAGAAAAAATCTAAATCAATTCTGCTATTATTATAAATAATTTTCTTTAACTGAAAATGGTTTGTTAATGTTACCACACAGTACAGTGAAATATACTGCTTAAGATATTAATATTAGCCTACAGAAAGAGCTACATTAATCTATTAAACACTAGAAATACCTACCACTGAAAGTATTTTCTTACCTTTAGTTATGCAAGTAAAGTAGTCATTTTCCCCTTCTGCTATTGGTTCGCCTGCTGCTTTTCGTTTGTCTGGATGATGTTTCAAAACCATCACTTTATCTACCAAATGAGTCAGGTTTGGATAAGTTCTGTCACTTAATGTTTTGTATTTGAAAATAAAAATAAGTTAAAATGATTCATTTCTGGAATCTTAAAGGTAGTTTTGAATGTCATGACAAATACTTGGTCATGGAACAGATTCCCCTTCCCCCCATCTAAATGTATAAACTAAAATCTTTTTGGATGCTTTGCCAATAGAAGGTAGACAATTTTAATTACCAAAGACTCCACATCCACAAAAATAAAAACTACACATCTCTCTCGCCAACATGGTATGGTGGAAAGGGCTCCATACTTATGGTCACAGAATCTGGGTTTATATCTTACCCCCAACACTTATTAGTTGTGCAAACATGAGCAGGTCATCTAACCTCTCAAATATTCATTTTTTTTATATGAAAGGGACAATATTTACCCTACTTCAAAGGAATTTTCTGAAGAAAGTGATTTGCAAACATTAAAGAACTACATAAATGTTAGTTACTATTAATATTTTAAGATAATCTGAACAAGGAGAAAATTCAGCTTTCTACCAGAATCTTTTTTTTTTTGACTGAATCTGAGATTTCACTCGTATAAGGAATTCCCAGTGAGGAAACTTCCTCAACTAAATCAGATCCTCAACTAATCTACTGCCAAAATCCAGAATGTTAACTTAAATTTTGCATCATAAACACATCATACATAAAATGAACAATGAAGTTTGTAAATAAACAAGGTTTTTAAAGTAATCCTTTTTATTTCATGTACTTGATTTAACAAAAAAGTTAAAAGATATTTCTGTACATATATTGTAATGAATATTTATTGTTTTTAATTCTTTGCTGGATATGGACAAAGGCCTGGACTTGTGATTTCACCATAACTCTCAGATAAGGAAACTTCCTTTAACCCAGAGGTTAAATGATGTCCAGGTTTAGATAGTCCTAAAGTATCAGAGGTGGGGCTTTATATCCAGATCTTCCTGGCTCTTAGGCTGATCTCTAGCCACTGTTTTTCCTCATCCAGGTAGTTAAATAGTCATAATGTTACTTTATCATTACATCTGTACTTAGAAGAGAAACAAAAATGCCATAATGCCTCATTCCTGGTCCCCTACAGTGATTCTAACAAGAGAATCAATCATATAACCAAAAGAGTCTAAAGGAATGGAGGGAAGGAAAAGAAATTTTGTTAAGGAAGATATTTTATTAAGGAAGAGATAATGTCTAGTATTATTGCCAATTAATTGTCAAAATGCATGTTTCAACTATCCTAGTGCATATATGTAGAATAACTTTGCAATCAATTTTACAGGTTATTGCCTTCAATCTTAAGTCTTCCCAATAGAAGTGTGTTTTGTATCACTCAATCTATAGTCTGTCAGGTGTCCATCATCCCTATGTTGGCCCTTGACCAGACACATGTTTCTTTCTATAATTATTAAAAAAGACAACAGCATAGTCAAAAGAATTACTCTCTGCCCTCTCAATACTTTTTAGTTTTAGTTTATTTTCCATAAAGCCCCAATAAAAATTACACTATGTAAGCATGAAAACATTTTATTACATACACTGAACTCATCTAATGCATTTACTGCCTATCACAGGATTAATTTGGATAGCTAAGTCATTTCCAGAAGGGAGGAGGATATAATAGAATAAAAACATAAAAGTGTTCTTGTTTGCCCGTGAATCCTGCCAGTTCATCAATTACAAACTTTCCTTATCCCACTGCCACTTCCTAACAGTAAGAGAACGGCCAAAAATATAGCAGCTGGAAAAGGAAATATGGTGTTCTATGAGTAAAACATTCTTCTCATTTTCTAGTACTATGCTTTAATGCAGGGCTTCTTAAACTTTTTCCACTCTTGACCTCTTTTCGCCCAAGAAACTTTTACATGACCCTTGGTATATAGGTATATAAAATAGGTATACATAACTTTTTACTGTTGCCAAATTTTTCACAACCCCCACATTCAGTTATGAAACTCCATATGGGGTTGACCCACAGTTTAAGAAGCTTTGCTTCAATGCAATAAACCCTTTATGTTTTGTTTTTTACATCCAAATGTTTCTTTCATAGGATTTAAACTACTTTGATGCTTACTGTACCTCAATACTTGAGTTTGTCTTTTATTGTTAGACAAAAATTAATGTTTGGTTTATATGTCTTTGTTCTAATAAATTATGTAACAAACTGGCTAATATCTATTACCATATAAATTTCATGTTGTGAATTCATGGAATAAGACAAGATGAACAGGCAGACCTAAATCCTTCCAATGTTACCATCTCCACCCTGATTCCAAAAATAACACGGCAGAGAGGCAGCAATGAAAGTTTCAAAAAAAGTATTTTCAAATTTCTAGTCACAGACTTTTCAGTGCTTATCATTATAAAGTTTAATGTAAGTAGAATTACACACAGTATTGTATACTCATAAATCAAACTTTTAAAACCCAAACTGATCTTGGATTAGATTTTTCCACAAAGAGACCACAACGGATATATTTTAAAGTGATAGAAGAAGTCATGGTATCTACAGTTAACTATACCAACTACTTCCTCTAGAACAACACTTTGGAGTACAAGGGCTAATGAGGACACTAGGGTTTGAAAGCTATCTCTTTTACTTTGCTTTCGAAGACCACCACATAGGCCCTTTTCAGTCGAGCCCTGTGATTCCAACCCTTTATTTACTTGAATAGTATAGAGGCTAGCCCTGACTTCCAACGTTCTACTATGGCACAAACTCATCCATTCACTTATACATCCATCCAAGTATTTACTGAACATCTATTTTGCAAAAGATACTGTGCTAAGGACTATGAAAGCTATAAAGAGACATAAGAAATAATGTGTCTTCAAAGACGTTATACTCTAGGTGAAAATGACACATATAGAAATAATTGTAATATGAGGATTTGAGAAATGTAATAAAAAGGGCATCAATAAATTGATATGGGGGGCAGCTAGGTGGCGCAGTGGATAGAGCACCGGCCCTGGAGTCAGGAGTACCTGAGTTCAAATCCGACCTCAGACACATAACACTTACTAGCTGTGTGCCCCTGGGCAAGTCACTTAACCCCAATTGCCTCACTAAAAAAAAAAAAAAAAAGAAATTGATATGGGATTTTAGAGGAAGGAAATACTGCTTTCATTTAGGGGATTTAGAAAAACCTTCATAAAAGAGGTAATATATAAGCAGTCTTTAAAGATGGATAGAAATGTGAATGGTAAAGATGAGGTAAAAATATAGTGGGCAGAAAGAGGAAGAGCATGTTAAGAAAGGCGTGCGCATATGTGCACGCGCGCGCGCGCACACACACACACACACACACACACACGGAGATCACACTATAAAGTACCCTGGATCAAATTATGAAGGATTTTGAATGTGATACTAAAGAATTCAGACTTTATCTGGTAGGCAATGGGGAGAAATTGAAGGTCTGTGAGCAAACAATTAACATGATTAGAGCATTGCCTTAGAGATGGATCTGATGTAAAGAGAAAAAACACTAGAGACACAAAAACTAGTTAGGGGGTTAATGTATTCTTCTAAGCAAGAGATAATTAGATACTGAACTAGTATGGCAGCTCTGGGAATGATTTATGTGAAGTTTTGGAATTAGATTTTATAGGACTTGATGACTAAATGTGGAACAAGAAAAAACAAAACAGATTATGGAACCACTAGGATAGTCGCAAAAAGGAACAGATTGGGAGGGCATTATAAAGTTTAAATTTTGCTCATGACAAGTTTGAGATAATAATGGGAAATCCAGATGTCCAAACAATTAGAAGTGTGAGTGTAGAACCAGGGAGAAGATGAGCTAGAGATATAGCAACTGAAATCATGGAAGACAGATGGCCAAGGCTTAGAATGTTTAGAAAGAAGAATGCTGAGGACAGAATCTTAAGGAATAGAAGCAAGAAAAGTCAGGAAAGGAAGCAGAGGTTTAAACAGGGATAAAAAATGCAGATTCACAGAAGCCAGGAGAGGAGAGAATATTAAATAGGAAGGTACATCAAAAGTATAAAAAGCTGCTGAGATAACTGAGTTCAAGGACTAAGAAAAGGATGATGATTAGGTATCACTGGTAATCAGATTTTTTGGGGGCATGGGTCTGACTACCTTGTGTGTGGCTAAGGTACAGTGAAAATATAGGTCCTAAGTGTTGACACCTGGGGCAGCTAGGTGGTGCAGTGGATAAAGCACCAGACCTGGATTCAGGAGGACCTGAGTTCAAATCTGACCTCAAACATTTGATACTTACTTGCTGTGTGACCCTGGGCATGTCACTTAACCCTCACTGCCCCACAAAAAAATAACAAAACAAAACAAAACAAAAAAACCAACAAAAACCACACACGAGAACTCCTGTCCTGTCCAGTCCTTCAGTCTTGCCTGACTTTTTGTGACCCCATTTGAAGTTTTCTTAACGAAGATACTGAAATGATTTGCAATGGCAAACTTTCTCTAGTGGATTGAGGCAAAAAGAGGTTAATTGACTTGCCCAGGGTCACACAGATAGTAAATACTTGAGATCGAATTTGAACTCAGGTCTTTGTGACTCCAGGCCTAGCTTCCTTCTAAGAGAGAACAGTAACTCTCACTAAATTTAGGTACAACTCATTATCAAAGAGACCAGAAGCTTAGCTTATTTTTAAAAGCCGACCATCTTAAGAATGCTTTTTACATTAAAGGGAAAATTCACGCCACAGTCTGATCTTTTTACATCCTTAATGAGGAAGTAGACCAATGAGAAAATACATATTGATAATCTGTTTTCTGGTTCTGTTGGTCCAAGTATGCCCTAACCACAAGGTGTTTTTTCCTCTGCAATTTTACAAAGGCATAAGTTTTCTGGTTCTGTTGGTCCAAGTATGCCCTAACCACAAGGTGTTTTTTCCTCTGCAATTTTACAAAGGCATAGTTAAATCTAGAGCTTTTTCACACCCTTTAAAAAGAATAATTGTATTCCTATGTCATAATGAAGAATTCCAAAATAGTAACCAATATAAAATACTTACGGGCTGCTTTGATTTGTTTCTGAGTAGCCCTGTATCTTATATGGCCAAGTCCAAGAACTGCATAATGATCTTGATTCTGAAAAAGATACAAAAAAATTTAAGTTCAGTAAAAATACACCTCTCATCTCTTGTCACGCATATCAGTGCACGGCTAAGATAGCCTTCTTCAGAGCATGGCTAGGATCAAATCTTGGGTGTAAAAGGATAACTGAATGGCTCCTGCCTCTAGGCTTATACCAAAACAGGAGACACAATCCTCTGAGTGGGACCTGTTAGCCACAAAAAGACTGTCTCTTGGGATCTCTCACGTACTATCAGTGGCAGATAAGCTTGACAGGAGGATGGTTTCATTTTTTATCTCTGAATGTCTAGCATATAGCATAGTGCCTGGCACATTTTAGGAGCTTAGGAAATGCCTATTAATTGATAGGCTGCCACATTTGAGATTCCATGAACTTGTATAACAACTAAGGAAAGCAGTGTGCCTTTCAACTTATTCAAACTGCAGACTATTTTGTGTGGCTGTTGAATTAACTCCTTAGGTCCCAAGGGTGATGACGAGACATGCTTTTACTAAGAAAAAACTTATCCCCAGCTCCTCACGGGAGCAGGCTGGTTCTCTAAATAAGAGGGCTAAAACGAAGAACACAGCCCAACAGTCTGCTTAGACTAGAAGAGGGGTTGGGTCAGGTGTAAAGATGATGAATGACAAGGCTAGAGACACTCTAGGGAACAGATAAAGTTAGGGTGAATACGGTTTTTCCATGGAAGAGTCTGATTTTCTGTGCAGAGGCTCCTAGGGTAACCCCCAGGATAGTCCCTGTGGAACTCTAATGGACTGGTCTGACTCAAAGAAACTATAAAGGGCTGCAACGATGGGGGGATGGAAAAGGAGCAGTGACCATCTATGACAGGATCATGACGCTGGTGGTTGGGAGCTAGAAGCCCATCCAGTCCAACCCCCTAATTTTATAGATAAAGAAACTGAGGCCTAGTTACACGCCAAGATGACATAGGCAGTAAGGAGCAGAGCCAAAATTCAAACCATGTCTTTTTCAAACCTAAGATTCTTTTCCTTCCTTGTAGGGCTATGGATGTTCCTCTGGAGGCCAGGCTTCCTTCTCTGCCTAGCCTCTCCTTTCTGTCCCTACCTGCCTAGAAAATTCAGAAACCTAGGATTACACTGGGCAGAAAAAGCCGGAAAGGTTCTAATTTTTTTTAATGGTCATATTGGTAGGAAATGCTCATGACCTTTTGTGCAAAAGGGCTTTTCATAAGGCTATACAACATACTGTTATTTAGAATATGGGCACATTTCTTTTTTTAATTGACAACAGGAACAGCAATTAGAAACAGTTCTCGTGGTTCAACCTACATGATGCGCTGTCAAGTCAGATGAATTAATAAGTGCAATAATTCTAAGAACAACAAAAAAAAGGGATTACAGGCAGGAAGATCTTAGAACCTTATGCTTGCTTGAGAATACACTTCAAGAGTTAAAAACCCTTAGAGATACCATCTAACAATTTCAAGTAAAAGATGACTACAATGTAACTTAAAATGATATGTATATTCAATACCTTCCAGTCTTTAGGATCAAGTGTTTTCAGCATAGGAAACTCCTCTAATTGTAATTCTTCATCTTCTGACTCCTCAGATAATTCTTTCTTATCTTCCAGTTCCTGAAAAGAGGCTGAAATATTCCTGTTTCGCCTCTTAATAAATGCTTCATACCATCTTCCCACAGGTTCAACTTGACAGATTACAGAAGCTATAATTGAAAAGTATTGAGAAGCTTCAATGCACTTTACAGTATAAAAACATCATTTATGAAAAGTTGTACTAATCAAGCTACCAGAAGCATTAGTAATACACAATTAAATCCCAGCAAAACACAATAGCCACATATTCCAAAGTTGTATCAACAGTCACGAACTAAACAACTTCATATCCCAGGTAAATTATTAGTGACTTTTCCTGGGAAATTGTGAAGTAGTCAGGAAAGAGGAGAAATTCTGCAAACTATTTTTTACTATGATAACAATGATTTTTGCAGAGACTAAGGAAAGTGATAATTATGAAATTTACTCAACACATGACCTCCTCAAGGGTCATCTCAAAAGATGCTAAACAGTTATTAACAGTGTACACAAACACCACTATTCAAAACACTGGTTACACATTTCTAAAGTGAATGCATTATCAGCATGTTTAAATGTGGTTTGTTTTTTTTTTTGTGAGGCAATTGGGGTTAAGTGACTTGCCCAGAGTCACACAGCTAATAAGTGTTAAGTGTCTGAGGCTGGATTTGAACTCAGGTCCTCCTGAATCCAGGGCCGGTGCTCTACCCACTGCGCCACCTAGCTGCCCCTAAATGTGTTTTTCAAGGTCCTTCTTGAATCAACTAATGGATGTTTAGCAGGAATTCTTGAGAAATGAAGGTAAATTGCTCTAATTCAGGAAAAACTACAATAAAAGAAAAATTTAGGAGAGGAGGATGTAAATTGGACTAAATTAAGGGTTACTACATGTAAAAAGGCAAACTGTTACTGCTTGATTAAAAATAACTAAAAAGCAACACTTTTGTCTCATAAATGACCTCCACAAATGTTGAAGGAAATGGAATACCTGCTCACATTTTCCTTGCTTCAGGAATCCAAGACTCTCACTCTGCTATGGCAGAATCAAGCTGAAACACATTCTATCAGCACAACGCAGCTGGGGCATTTGAAACATTACTCCTGACATTTCCTTCTCCTTTAAGATGATCACTTTAATATTTCAAAAATCCCAGTTTTATCAGATTTTATTTCCTGCTATGCACTGCAACATGTCCAAGCCTTCAGCAAATCACCCTCACCAGCTGCTGTGATCCAAAAAAATTCCTCTGGTAGCCAACATTCTGGCAGTGAGTCTTTCTTTCCTTCGGGAATGCTCAAACCTTTGTGGCTAGATAGGACCTAATAATTCTGGTCCTTTATGGGCAGACTTCAGCAACTCAGGGTCACCACCCCACTGGGAAGAAAGGAGTCTTAGCGTAGGTCTTCAGTGGAAGGCAAGATTAGCTAAGTACCCACCAGCACACCCATAAACACAACACAATCCGGATAACACCCTAGGAATTGTTCCCAAGAACTGGCCCCTATGCAAGCTGGTAGGGGAAGCTTGCAAACTGAAGTTTCCACAGCAGCAGGACTTCTGAACAACGAACTTTACACAGAAATGACCTCCGCTAAGGGCGTACCAACGCCGATCTAGGGAGAAGCCGCGGCTACCAGGCTGACAGCCACAGGCTTTTAGTGACCAGGGGACTGAAGGGGCACCGGAGTCGGCCCCCGAGGATCGCGGGGCACGGTGTGCCGGGCACCAGGATGGTTTTGTATGGATTGCCAGCGGCACGTGGGGGGCGCAGCCCCGGCTTCTCCCCGCCTCGAGGGGACCTCGGGTTTTGCTCTGCCCGCCAGGACGAACGGGATGGGGCGCCGGAGGGGCCCGGGAACACGGCCCGCGCCCGGCTTATGATTCGGCTCTCTGCTCGCAGACCCCCCGCGGGGACGCTCCGGGGGCTCCCGCCCGGCCGGCGGTCCCCACAATCCGGAGCTCGCCGGCGGCGCCCTTTGGCCCCTCGTGCCTCCGGGCGCCGCCGGGTCACAGGGCGGGGCCAGCGGCCGGCGGGGAGGTCCGGGCGGGCGGGGGGCAGGGGCAGGGGAGCGCGGACTGAGGAAGCACGGGCGGGGGGAGGGCGGGGGCACCGATCGGGTCCGGCAACTTACCCGCCGACAGAGCTCGGGTGACGGCGGTCCCCTCGCCATCCGGCGCGCCGGGCAGCAGCAACATGATGGCGCTGGTCCGAGCGGCGGTTCCTCTCCCGGGTCGGGGACGCCTCGCGGTGCCTCTCCAGCTTCCCGGCGGGTCTCTCGCGCCTCCGCTCGCTCTCCAGAGCCCAGGAACCGGCGCATGGAGACAGGCCACAACTGCTTCCGGGCCATTGCCCTCTGGGTGCGACGCTCTCTCCTGCCCCCCATCGTTGTACGTACAGACAGCGCCTGGCCCTGACTCCGGGCCGGCCAGACACCGAAACCTCACCGAAGGTTCCTAGACGGCCCGCTCCTTCCGAGCTCAGCGGGACACCCGATCACTGCCTTTGCGGACGTCTCCGCGCTCGGCGCATTTGCTTCGGATCCCAAGCACCTGACGTGTATTAAGCGCTTCGCCCGCACGGTGCTCGGCACTTGGGGGGGCATAAGGGCGGAAAACATGAAGGAAAACACTAACCAATTCGATCCTTGTCGTCAAAGAGTTCTCATTCTGAGGGGAGTGCCCATACACAAGTCACTGTGTACATCGTGCAGTGTAAAGGGAAGGCAAGCTTAGAAAGAAGGCCATCGCAGTGGAAGGAAGAAAGGGACAGGCAACCCGAGGCGGACGACAGTCTCCACTCAAACCCTATGATTTTGGGGGCCACCCTGGTGGGAACAGACTGCTTGCTTCCCCTCCCTTATCCTTCATTTATGAGGTAGAATTTGGAGCCGAGACCATAGATTCCTTTGACGAATATAAAGCCACTAATGTGTACCAATGAGTATACAAAAGTGAATCAAGAACAGCCCCTGGCCTCGGGGAAGTCACAATATGGTAATTATACAGATATAAATTCACATGAAAACCTTTCCTACATCACTGTGACCTCCCTCCTGAGGTCAGGAAGACTGGCCTAATGCTATACTTTATTATAGGCACCATTAAAAAAAAATCTGTGCCACAGCAAATTCACTTCACTCACTGAATGCCTAGTGTCCAGAAACCCCGTTCCAGGAACTGTGATAACTACTCTGGACTTAGGCGGCTCACACAGCATCCTTCCCACCTGAACTGAGACCTGGAATGAGAGGCCAGAACCTCTGAAGAGCCGGACATCAAAGGAGAAAGTCTTTGGAATATTTGGGCCTGGGTTCCCATCTCACCGCTGACTGCTGGGCATAGATCGCACAGTGGTGAGAGCACAGTGAATAGAGTTAGGGAGACCTGGGTTCAAATCGGGCCTTAGACACTTACTAGCTCTGCCACCCTAGGCAAGTCACTTAACCTTCTTTGCCTCAGTTCATTTGTAACATGAGCTGGAGAAGGAAATGACAAACCATTCCAGTATCCCCCTCTGACATTTACTACCTTTATAACCTTATCTTAATTTTCCTTTTTCAGCTCTAGATCTGAGTGAACTGGAAGATTCACTGGATGAATAAGAGATAGCTACCAGGGCTCACCTGTAAGTAGTGTGCTCATGGGCATGTGTGCTACAACTCCAGTTTACTTTGATGGAGCACATACTTCAGGTTAGTCAAGGTGAAAAGGCTGTAATTATGTATAAAACATGAATCCTGCCCATTAGGAATTTATTTTACTCTTCTGTCATTCCTTCAACAAATGACTGCCAACTAGTGTAAGGCCCTGGGCATATTGTATTGCACATCTTACATACATGATACATATGTATGTATCCTAATAATGACTAATACTATTATTAGTCAATAGATAACCAACAATTATGAGTTAATAATAGCTGATAATTACATCATGGAAAGATTAACAGTTACTAAGCCAATGTCTTATTTGTTTATTGTATATTTTATGTAATTATGATTGGTTAATGGATTTTAATTATTATCAGTAGCAACAAATAATAACATCTATCAATAATAACTAATGGTTTAAAGTTTGGAAAGCACCTTATAAATATCACAAAGAAATAATTACACTATTTCTATATCACTTAACAGTTAACAAAGCACCTTCATCACAACCACACTGTGAGATAGGTAAATATTATCTCATTTTAAAAAGAAGAAGCTTAGATGCAAAATGATTGGCTGATAATCACAGACAGATAGAAGAGGAGGTCAGTCTAAAGCCTAGGTTTCCAGACCCCAAGTTCAGAGCCGATCTTGTAAGACTATTGAGTCACATGATACTCATATCTTAAGCTAAATGGATTCATCTAGACAATAACAACAACCACCAAAGAGAGAAGAAACCATTTAAGGAGTGTGGATCCCACCTACCTATGGTGACCATATGCCAAAGGATCTTCTGTTTTTCTGTTGCTGAGCATGATCTCCTTTTCCTTCAAACTCACAGATAGCCTGTACATGGGCCTAGACTGGGCAGAGCTAAAGATAGAACAGCCTTAGCCTTCTTGCCATTCGGAATAGGTGCTCATTGCTATGTACACTTTAACTTCCTCACATCCTCTCTTGCACATTGGGGAAGCAGGAGGAAGAAACTGTTATGTGGTTGTGTAAAACACCCTCTAACAGAATCACACTTAATGTATGAAGCCCTTTCAAAAGTTAGTCTCCCCCACCTTAATCTGTTTTTTGTTGTTGTTTTGAACCTGAGTTTCCTCTTCTCAACCTGGGAACTGGATGTAGCAGCTAGCTCAGGAGCCAATCCTAATCCTGATCCCCACAGGGAACTTTGATCTGCTTGATTTTTACAACCTGGGACAGTTTACCCCTCCTGAGGCAGCCTCTGTGGATTCCACTCCACTGCTACTTGGGGGCTTACCATAGTGGTGTTGGACGTAACCCTGTTGCATCTTAGAACTCCCAAACTCAAGTGATACAGCTGGGTGGGGCAGTGGATAGAGTACTAGATTCAGCAAGACCTGAGTTTGAATCTTGCCTCATATATTTCCTAGTCACAAAATGCTGGGCAAGTCACTAGATCATCCTCATCGGCCTTAGTTTTCTCTATTGCAAAATGGGGATAATAATAGCACCTACCCCACAGGGTTGCTTCAAGAGCTAAATGAGATAACATATACATAAGTAAAACACTTTGCAAACCTTGAATGCTACATAAGTGCTAGGTGGTGCAAAGGATAGAGTGCCAGCCTGGAGTCAGGAAGACTCATCTTCCTGAGTTCAAATCTGGTTCCAGACACCAGCTGTGGGCCCCTGGGCAAGTCACTTCACCCTGTTTGCCTCAGTTTCCTTATCTATAACGTGATCTGGAGAAGAAAATGGCAAAGCACTCCAGTATCTTTGCCAAGAAAACCCCAAATGGGGTCACAAAGAGTCTGACACGACTGAAGAAAACTGAGCACTACTACTATCCCCCAGTCTTAGCCTCTCTTTTTCTTATCTTATATTTAAACAAGAATCCTGATTGTTCCCCCTAAGCCCCCAATGGATATTTTCACTCGGTAGAAGGAAAAATAAAATTTCTCATCCAAATGTTTCCATAGAAACCATCTCAGCTCCATCTGCTCTCTGATACAGACTACCTTTTTTTAAATAGGCCTAGGTTCTTTCTAGCTAAGCTTATTTAAGGGTACTGTCCTACTTTGTGGGCGATTTAAGGGTAATTTTGACTATGCAGGATCTCATTTAAGAACTTATCTAACCATCCTAGATATAACTTCACATTCCTTATTCTTCCTTACAAAAAAAGACAACCTCTGTCCTCACAGAGCTTTCATTTCTAAATCTCTTTATCTGGCATGTACATTTGCTGTTCCTATTTTCTCTCCCCCAGATTTTGCTATTAATTCAAATGTCTAAAACAAAATTAATAATCTTTTCCCCTTTATTTCTCAGATCAGTTCCTCCTCCTGACATCCCTAATCTTTATTAACAGTGACACCATTCTCCCAGTAATGAGGCTCTTAAATCTGTCACCTTTTACTTCTCTATGTTTCTCAGCATCAGCTTTAGGTTGCTAAGCTCTGCTCATTGTTTTGGGGGCATAATTCTTCACACCTGTTTTCCTTTTCATTGCCACTGGTTTGTGTTTACCACGTAATTTCACACATGAATGATTTTCTTTCTCTTTCCCTCCCTTTCTCTCCTCTTCCTCCTTTTCTCTCTGCTTCCTATCCCTCCTCTTTATCTCTCTGCCTCTTCCTCCCCCCTCCCCAGCCCCACCAACATCCTATATACAGCCTGCTAAATTAACCCTCCCAAAGCATGGCCCTTTTTATGTCACTCTCCTCAAAATGTTTCAGCAGATATTCTTCAGTAGTTCTTTGATTTCATCAGTATGGGTACTTTGTCCAGAGACACAGCACAACTCCTCTTTGATTTCACAGATGGTCTTTGAGAGATGTCTTAGTAGGAAAAATTCATCACCCTTTAGCAAATGTGCCTTTCCCAATTTAGCTAATGAGGCTGGTCCTAAACAGTCTACCATTGGGCCAGTACTTGAAGCCTTTTCAACTTGGCTAAGAACTGACAGAGGTGGCCCTTTGTAGCCATTGCCTTTAAGAAACCAGAATCACTTCTGTGTCAATATGAGGCATCAGAGAAGATTTTAGTGGAGATTGTTACATACTGCCTAATGAATAAAGTACTAAATTAGGGCTCTCTCTCTCTCTCCAGGTGCATAGTATTTTTCCTGTAAAATGGCAGGGCATAGGGAATCACTCTCTCCTGTCTATATTAATTCTATCATTTGGGGGTATCCCAAATACCCCTATCATCCATACTAGGAAGAGATGGGGGTGGGGAGCGTTCACACACAAATTGTATTCAAATGAGATGTATTGATGGATATAATTTATAGATGGAGTCCTCAGAACAGTGGAGGATAGGAAAAACATCATGTTATATAGTATATGTCACCAGGTAGACCTCCACTAGCACCTGGTACATAGTAAGGGCTCAATAAATCTACTGAATTAAGGAATCATTCTGCAATTTGGCTTCTATCCTCAATTTGTAGGATTTGCCCTTTCTATAGTAAGCCTCTGTAGCAGCTACTATGGCCTACAAAGAAAAGTTCAAAGTGTATTGCTTGTGTTGGAGAATTCCTCAACCCTGCGATCCTAAGAACCTCCTGGAAAGTGTTTCCTCCTCCCACCTCAGTCCATTTAGTGGAAGCCAAGGCTGGAAAATTAAAGGTTTAATTAGCATTATTAACTGTTGGGTGGTTGCCAGATGGGAAAGCTATGCACAGAACAAAGGGAGATACACACACACATACACACATAGATTTGGGGTTTACACAGCCTTAGGGTGACATTAAGGGAGGCAAAAGGAACCTATCTATTTTCTAATTTGAGAGGCTGGGTAACAGGGACCGAAAGTCAGGTGATTTTGGAAAGAATGTGGTAACCTTAAGGTCTCAAGAGTTGCCAAAGATCAGGTTTGGTCCAGTGAAGATGTTTTCTCTGTAGTTAATCTCATTAGAGTATCCTGGTGAGGTAAGTGATCTATCTCTTAAGACAGAGAAATCCTCCTCCAAGAGAGAAATTATTAAGACTCATCCTGTCCTTGACTGCCAAGGGTTTCTATTTACACAAGTTTATAACTCGGTTTCTTTGATCTCTAAGGTTATTTCTTCTAGGGAGAAGATGTTTTTCCCATACTTACAATACAAAGGTTTTACCTATTTTCTTTACTCTTGATTATCCCAAGTGATATTTGACAATACTGCAATATCCTTCTGGTTGGCTTCTTTGACTCTCTGTCTCCACTCCAGTGCATCTTCCACCGGGATGTCAAATCCATCTAAAGTGTAGGTATGCCCATCTCACCCCTCCCTAATCAATAAATTCCAGTGGCTCTCTATCACCTCCAGGACCAAATATAAAATCCTATTTAGTTTTTCAAGCCCTTTATAACCTGGCTGGTTCCTACCTTTCTAGTTTTTTCTTTTTTTTTTTTTTTTTAAATACAACTTATCCCTTTCTATACATTCTTTGAACCAGTGATACGGGCTCCTTGCTGTTTCTTGAACTAGACAGTCCCAACTCTATGTATTTTCCCAGACTGTTGCCTTACCTGGAAATCTCTCCTTCCTTGCGATTTCCTTCTCCAGCTCATTTTATAGATGAGGAAACTCAGGCCAACAGGGTTAAGTGACTTGTCCAGGGTCACACCTGGGTAACATTCTGAGGCCAGATGAGTCTTCCTGATTCCAGAATGGCTCTAGCCTAGCTGCCTCACATTGCTCACAGGCTGATTTTAAAAAATCATAGCCTGTCAGAGCTGGAAAGGGCCTCAAGTGTCATCTGGCCCACTGGTATGTGAATAAAAATCCTGCTTTACAACTTAAGTTCCTTGAGGGCAGGAAATGTTTCATTTTTATCTTTTTATTTCCTACTTTGTAAATGTTTGTTGATTGACTTATTTCTTCTCCCTTACTACCCCCTCTCTCCCATTAGACTGAGCTAGGACTGTTTTTTCCCTGGCCATTCTTTGTATCCCTAATGCTTATCACAGTGCATGGCACATAATAGTATCTTTATTTTTTTTTTGTTTTTGTAGGGCAATGAGGGTTAAGTGACTTGCCCAAGGTCACACAGCTAGTGTCAAGTGCTGGATTTGAACTCAGGTCCTCCTGAATCCAAGGCCAGTGCTTTATCCACTGCGCCACCTAGCCGCCCCCAATAGTATCTTAATAAATGCTAGTTGACTGACGACATATGACCATTCACACTTTGCTTGAAGATCTACAATAATGGGGAACTCACTACCTATAGAGATAGTCCAGTGGGGTAGCCCTGAGTGTTAGGAAGGTGGTTTTGACATGG
Source organism: Dromiciops gliroides (assembly GCF_019393635.1). Lineage (NCBI taxonomy): Eukaryota > Metazoa > Chordata > Mammalia > Microbiotheria > Microbiotheriidae > Dromiciops > Dromiciops gliroides. The sequence continues at coordinate 148,693,920 of NC_057865.1, read as the reverse complement.
GGTCATAAAGAGCTTCTCTTGTAAACACCAAGCCTGGTACTAATGCCCCTGGGGCAAGGGCTGACCGACCCCAGACTGAGAGAATGGGAGGCCCCTGGTAGATGCCGGGAGCAGGAGGCCAACTCAGGCCGAGCCTGCTGTGACTTCTCCCTGCACCTTCCCCCTCGCAACCCTCCAGAGCCCGGCGCAAGCAGTGCGTCGGGCCGATGAGTTGCGGCACCAGTTCCACAGGGGGACCGGAAATGCGGTGGGACCGCCGGAAGTAGGGAGGAAGCTGCTGTGTAATCGCTCCTAAGATCTGAGGTAGCTACGAATCCCAAAATGCCGGATTACCTAGGAGCCGATCAGCGGAAAACCAAAGAGGAGGAGAAGGACGATAAGCCCATCCGAGGTCAGCGGCGCGGCGCGGGCAGGAAAAACGGGGGATGGCAGGGGCCTGTCTCCGGTCGGCCCGGGGAGGGGAAGAGGAGGAAGGGAGAGAGTCCGGGAGTTTTGGGGCCCAGGCCGCGGCCGCCGCTGCCTCCGCTCCGCTTAGCCCCGGACCCCGCCTCCCTCCCTGACCCGTTGGGAGGGGCCCGGCCTACCCCGGTTTTAAGGAAGGGGGATTCCTGCTATCTCTGAGGTCCCTTCCAGCTCCGGGATCATCATTAACCCATTTCTACTCAGCGAACATTAACCGAGCGGCTCCTGGCCGCGGAACCCTTAGAAAGGGGGAGGGCTACAACGCCCACCGTCCCGGACGGCCCTCGTGGCCTGCGGCGCGGGATGACCCGGACCCGGGAGTGCCTGACCAGCACAACCCTATCAGCGGGGTGGGGGGGACGGGACGGGAAATGTTACGGCTGGGGCTGGGGGTAAGGGGAGCAAGGGGCTTTTCTCGGAAATCTTCTGTCCTTAGTCGAGGTCCGATCTCTTCTCATTTTAACCAGGTTGTCTGTTCCAAAAAACATCTTTCGTGGAAGTGTTTGGGGGATTTTTAGTTTCTTTCTCATTTTCTTTGTGGTCTTTTTTCCTGTCAAAGTGGATTTGTTGTCTGGCTAGGATCCTGCAGTTTAAAGATGAAAGGGACCTTAGAAGTCCTGTATTACCATTCCGCACCCCTCCCCCCCAATCCCTTCCCCAAGTCTAGGAATTTGGGGAGTAAGCTCCCAGAGAGGTTAAATGACTTGCCCAGTGCCTCACACTAAGTGGTAGAGCTGGGGTACTTCTTTTCTTTGGGAATTTATGAAGTTCTTTGAAACCAGGAATGATTATGTTCTCTCTTACCTTGGGCATAATATACAGTTGTGGCAATAACTTCCTTATTTTGTTTTCTCCAGGTTTTGAGTTTGATTAAAATGTTTCCACTCAACTCTTGCCTCACAAACTGTATTTGTCATGTGTACCTATCTTCCACCCCAGCCTTATCAACTTTGCCTTTAAGTACCTGCAAGTTCTAGCACTTTTTAAAAGAAGTAGTGCTTCTTCCAGCTCCTGTTTCATATTTCCTGCTTTCTCTTCTTCGAAGCATCTTCGAATCTAACCCAAGAAGTTTCCAGGACACCTATTGGAAAACTTTGTTATAGAGGCGTGTGTCCTGGAATTGATCAGCTAGCTTGCGGTTTTATTCTTTGGGTTTGGTACCCCTAGTTATATTCATTTACTGTGCTCGTGTTGAATGATAACTATAACCAATGTTTTATGTATGTGGATCATATTTGAAGTGGAAAATTATACTTAGATCTGTTGTATCAAGTTGTTTCATGAAATTCCCAGTAAAATGCCAAGGATTTTTTTTCTTGGCATGAGTTCTAAAAAAAAAAAAAGACAGCTATTGTTTTTTGATCTTAAAACTAACATATTGTCTCTGTCCTTTCAGCACTGGATGAGGGTGATATTGCCTTGTTGAAAACTTACGTAAGTTATTTGTATTACTGTAAGGATGTTAAGTGTTGTTACTCAGAATTGTAATTGGTACTGTCCCTCAGGAAGTATAATTAGCATGTGGATAATAGGGAAAGGAAATTAATTTTTCTGTTTTGTGTTTGAAAGTATTAATAATTTTTGGATATTTTCTATGACATTGTAGACAAAAACTTTATATATTTTTTAGTATAGAGCAAAGTAAACTTGCGTGTAGCTCATGGTAAGTCTTGAAAAGAATTTCATTTAATATGTTCTTAGTCTGTTATATCAGAGAGGGTATTCTATTTTTTAAAAAATTTGGAAAGTGTCTTAAGTCAGATCTCAACCATTTTAGCAGACTAAGCTTATTATAACAATAGATTGTCCCCTAGAAGAACAGAATTCTTGTCTGATTTGCATTCTGGCAAACATTCCTTACCATTACTTACTTTGTTTCTAAGTTAACGATGAGGAAAAGGTTTCCAGATGGCATCCTGGGAACTTGCAAACTCTTTAAAAAAGTGGTCTTGGAATCTTTTGTTATAATCTCCCTTCCACATGTATTCTCCCTCTTAGTGAATCATCCTTTGTAACAAAGAATTTAAAAAGTGATGAACGCTTTAATAACAGATATGATTACTAAATTCTTTTTTTTTTTTTTTTTAGTGAGGCAATTGGGGTTAAGTGACTTGCCCAGGGTCACTCAGCTAGTAAGTGTTAAGTGTCTGAGGCCGGATTTGAACTCAGGTACTCCTGACTCCAGGGTCGGTGCTTTATCCACTGCGCCACCTAGCTGCCCCTGATGATTACTAAATTCTTAATCGAAAATAATCCAGGAGGAATGGCATGATATTCAAATGCCTAGCTAACTGATTAGAATTTTTTTGAAGCCGGGGATTATATGCAAGAAGATATAATATAAATTTCCAAAAAGCCTTTGCCAAAATTCTACATCAGAACATTTGAGGCACAGTATTATTTTGGAGATTAAAGAGGCTTTGGAGGGGCAGCTAGGTGGCGCAGTGGATAGAGCACCGACCCTGGAGTCAGGAGTACCTGAGTTCAAATCCGGCCTCAGACACTTAACACTTACTAGCTGTGTGACCCTGGGCAAGTCACTTAACCCCAATTGCCTCACTAAAAAAAAAAAAAGAGGCTTTGGGATAGTAAACAAAGTCTAAGGAATTAATATTTCTCTATATGTAGAAAAGGAGAGCTGATCTTCTAGGTTTCAATTCCAGGATTAGTTTAATTAGTGCCTTTCTAAATTAATTAGATCTCACTCAAGTCCTACTCTGATGCTTGTTATAAGATCTCATTAGGTCTTTGTAGGCCATGCCAGCAGAATGCAAGCTTTGGCAGGGCTTACCAAGCTAGACAGGTTTTATGTATAGGCTTGGTAATGGCTCATAGGTGTATTGTCTGAGGGCCAGCTTTAGCTAAGCTTGGAGAGGCTCATCATCAGGTCAGTCTCAGAATAATGGATTTTTTGGCTGTAGCAGCACTTTATATGTGATCTTTTTTGGTGGGGAGAGTAGTCTTCACCACTGACAAAATTAGAGATACATGAAGTATAGATGAACTGGAGAAGAGAATGCATGGTGAAACCCCTTAGTTTCCAGGTAACACTAAGCTCTCTTCCTGGTAATGAAATGCCAGGGGCAAGATTAAGGGTTTAAGAGGCCATAAATGACTGCCATATGTTGATAGGCTAACAAGTTTTGAGACTTTTCAGTCTGAAAGAACAAAAATAGAGGAGGGATGTGATTTAAGGCTATGAGATCATGAGGGAGTGGAGAATTGAGAATGGAGGTAAAGTAAAATTGGTGATGGTCACTGAGTCCAAGACTATTAGAACACAAGAATATGTTGAAGTTTGAAAGAGACCAAAAAAAGATAGTATTGCTTCACATGTAGGCTAATAAATGTGTGGAACTCTGTCATAAGAGGTAGTACAAATGAAAAATAGAGATTCTAAGAAAGTTTATAGTGTAGGGACCAAAGATAAATAACAGAAATATTCTCATAATGGGGCTATTAGAGAAAATAACAATATTCTTAACCTCCAGTGTTGACCTTTGAGATCATCTTTCTGTGCTTCAATATATTTGATGTCTGTTTCAAAGAACATTGGGCAAGATCTGTATTTCTCAAACTGTTTAGTCTCAGGACCTCTTTAAATTTAAAAAAATTGTTGACCTCAAAGAGCTTTTTTGTTTATATGAGTTATAATTATCAATCTTTACTGTATTAGAAATTAAAATTGATACAATTTATAATATTAATTCATTAAAAAATAATAAACCCACTCCATGTTAACGTAACACTTTCTCTGAAGAATCACTTTTCCAAGATAAAAATGAAGTTAATAGAGTGGCACTGTTTTACATATTTTTGTAAATCTCTTAAATATCTGGCTTCATAAGAGAAAATGGAATTCTCATATTTACTTCTGCATTTAACCTGTTGTTATATGCCATTTTGGTTGAAGCATATGAGAAAAATCTGACCTTTCACAGATAGATAGTTACAAAAGAGAGTCAAATAATGCCTTAGCATTATTATGACAGTAGTTTTGACTTTGTAGATCTCTTCAGTTCTTTTCTTTTTTTTTGTGAGGCAATTGGGGTTAAGTGACTTGCCCAGGGTCACACAGCTAGTAAGTGTTAAGTGTCTGAGGCCGGATTCGAACTTAGGTACTTAGGTACTCCTGAATCCAGGGCCGGTGCTCTATCCACTGCGCCATCTAGCTGCCCCCTTTGTAGATCTCTTAAAAGGGCCTTGGGGATTCCTATCATTCCTCATACCATAATTTGAGAATCATTGAACTAGAAGAGCCACATATAGATGACACGTGGCAATTTTTCTGTTCTTATATGAAAACTAGAAATATTGTTGATTGCCATGTTGGAACTAATCCATCACTTAATCCTTAACCATGGTGATAACATCATTACCTGAGATTATATTATTTAGTATGTGAATTAATCATGCCTTTGGTTTGGCCTGCCTTTTGACCATTAGGCCTTTCATGGAAGTGGGGCTTTGGGAAAGAAGAGGATAGGAATACATGTATACATTTATGAGTTTGATGCCAATGATATCATGAGAGTAAAGTATTGAGATTTTATAACTAGCTAAGAATAAAAATTGCTTGTCTTCTTTTAAAATTTATTACATAAATTACTTCCTGCTAGACATAATCAAGGCTATATGTTTCTGCATTTAATGTTATTTGAAATAATTTACATAGCAGGTGTCGATTTCTACGTTAATAATATAGAGATGAGTGAAAAATATGACATTTTACCATATGTTGTGAATCTTTGCCTAGTATGTCTATAGTTTTTGATAGATAATGCCATGCATTTCTTATAACCTTGAATAATAGAGGGTTTGACTGGAAGGAATGGTATGAAAATGATACAGATATTATATTATCAGTCTTATAACCTTGGAGGCAGTAATAAATAATAAAATCATAGATCTCCCCAACCCAAATTGGGTTTTTAGCTATGGTTTATGTTATAGTTGTTTGTCCTAATTAGAATTACTTTTCTCTTCCAGGGCCAGAGCACTTATTCTAGACAGATCAAACAGGTAGAAGATGACATCCAGCAACTTCTTAAGAAAATCAATGAGCTCACTGGTATGTTTCCTTGTTTCCCTTTCTTCAGAAATGATGTGTGTGTAAAAATTTGAACTCAGAATTTATTTTCATTAAATACATATTTTCTGGATTCTTGTTTCTTTGAACAAATTGAGTCTCATTTAACTAGCAGTTTATTTCATTGTCCTACATAACTATTTACAATGCTTATGTATTTATGATATAGCTACTTTCTTAAGATAGGCATTTTCTAGACCAAATTGCAGTGTAGTAGACTTAAGTGGCTGAACTTTGGTTTTATTATAGTAAATAGACTATTGTCTAAGGTATGGAAATATTTTTATTTGATGGAGTTTTATTGTGAAGATATTTGAAATGTAATAAATATTACAATTACAAATTTTGAATTGGACTCAAAAATGTGGATTGATACTTGTTTCAGAGGAGGTTAATGACACTTTTCAGTGACTTTAATATTTCTTTTCTAGGCATTAAAGAGTCAGACACTGGCCTGGCTCCCCCAGCTCTTTGGGATTTGGCTGCAGATAAACAGACCCTTCAGAGTGAACAGCCACTACAGGTTGCAAGGTATTGATGCTACCTTTGAAGTGTTTCTGACTAATTTTGTCTAAAGATAAATCTATTGGACTTCACAGAGTCTCAGACACATAACAATGGTACCTATTAAAAATTTTTCATTCTAAATTTCAAGCAAGTTAAGCTTTCTACAAAATTTCTTTGGAGTTGACACTTGGGAATTGTTGACACAAAGGAATTGTTTTTGTGTGATTTAGCAGTCTTGAGAAACTTTGTACAATGAAGCTTTTTAGTAAAATAGGATAGAAAATTAATTCTTTACACAAGTATTTCTTTGATTTGTTGGTTAGGTGAACTAGTTAAGTGGTTGTTTTCTCTATACAGTGGCTTTTGTTTTGTTTTGTAAAGTTTGTGTTTATGTTTAACCATCCTGTCTGGATATAGGGAATTGTTGGGACTATAGCATGTCCTTTATTAGTTATTATAAATATATATATAATGATTTCTTCTGTCACAAAGGGCAGCAATGTGCCATTGAAAAGAGGCAGTGTTGGCTACTGTAGAGAGGAGAGAGGCGCGCCTAGATTTCATTTCCACCTCTGATGCTATCTGTATGATAATGGGCACATCACTTAGCCTCTCTGATATTAACTTCATCTGTAAATTGAGGATAATAATCAGTGGAATACTTACTTCCAGAGTTGCTATAAGGCCCAAGTGACATAATATACATAAAGCAGTTTGAGATGTTTCAGGCTCTTAAAACTGGTGCCGATAGGATATGCAACCTTGTGTTTCACATTATCTGTAATGAGGTATTTTGAAAAAATTATTCCTTTGATCTTATTTGCTTTATTTAACTCTACAATTTTACTTTTCAGTAATATTAGCTTGAGCAGTGGTTGAATCTTCAGGTTTCAATTTACTTTTGTGTGGTACATCCACAGTATAGAATCCAATTACCTTCTTGCAGTATGGTATCCTTTTCTTACTGTAATACCAAGTATTTTTTGTGCTAGGTGTACAAAGATAATCAATGCTGATTCAGAGGACCCAAAATACATTATCAATGTGAAGCAGTTTGCCAAATTTGTGGTGGACCTCAGTGATCAGGTAGCACCTACTGACATTGAAGAAGGAATGAGAGTTGGGTAAGATATCTGTTTACTATACTCTTCTTTCATTAAAGATACTGTGACACAGTGCACATTTTATTTTGAATGACTTTATTCAATACCATTGTAGACCAAATACTATTATCAATGAAGTGCTACAGTTGGATCTCTCCCTTCCCTTGCTGCTGCTTCCACTTCTTCACCACAGACTCCTTAAACCCCTGCAGTCTGCTGTAGATCCCCACCATTCTACTGAAACTGTTCTTTCCATGGTCACCAGTGACCTTTGCTTTAAAAAAATGTGTTATTGATGTGTTTGGTTTTTTACATTGCAAACATTTACAGATCACCTCTTTCATGAGAGGTCTCTCATAACCAAAACGGTTAAGTAAAACTAATAATACAGTGACCTTATCTGAAAGTGCATGCAGTATTTCAAATCTGTGGCAACACTTCCCCATCAATACTTTTTTTTAAAGTAGCAGAAATATATTTTCTTCCCACTCCCCATTCTATTAGGAAAACAAAAGAAAAATAAAATTCTTGTAATATAAACATATTATAATATAAGCCTAATATAAACACATATCCCTGATGTTTATATAGAGAAACACACGTGTGTGTGTGTGTGTGTGTGTGTGTGTGTGTGTGTGTGTGTATGTATTCTGAACCCTAATTCTTCACCTCTCTGTAATGGATCACGTTTCATCATCGAACAGTTTATATTATATTATAATATTAGTATTATAATTTTGAACAATTTGGAAAACTTTTATAAATGGCTAAAGAATGAAATGAACATAACCAGGAGAATAATTTATATAGTAACAACAATACTGTGAAAACAAATAACTGACAGCTTATGAGAACTGATTAATATGAGTATGATTTCAGTGGACCAGTGCTCTTCTAACTGCCAAATCAAATAAGCTTTTCTCAGTTCTTATCATCTATGACCTGTAGCATTTGACACCATTAACCAGCCCCTTGACTTTCTTTTCTTTCTTTCTTTTTTCTTTTTCTTTTTTTTTTGCAGGGCAATGAGGGTTAAGTGACTTGCCCAGGGTCACACAGCTAGTAAGTGTTAAGTGTCTGAGACCAGATTTGAACTCAGGTCCTCCTGATTCCAGGGCTGGTGCTTTATCCACTGTGCCCCTTGACGTTCAAAAGTTCACTGTCTCCTTCCATTCTGATCATTTGATCTGTTTTCTTTGATGGTTTGTAGGTTTTTTTCCCACTCGTTTGGTTGTGTCTGAAGGCTCTCTCTGCATCTCTCTTTTCTATACCTAATTACTCCTATGAAGATGGCTTTAGAATCTGGATATCCAGCTTTAGTTTTTCCTTTGAGAGTGCCACATCTTCAGCTGTTGGACATTTTTACTTACAAGTCATGCTGGCAACTGAAATTTGACTTGCTTAAACCTGAACTCATCTCCCAGCTTTGCTAATTTCTGTTGCAGATACTCCCATCACCTGGGCTCAAAACATCAGAATAAGCTTTCACTCTTCTTCTTTGCTCCCTACATCCAGTTAGTTGTTAAATCTTCTGATTCTTTCTCTACAGTGTCACTTTTCCAAGATCAGCACAGGTCTGACCGTATCATGTCCTTGCTGAAATGCCTTTAATGACTCTGTTTCCTCTCTAAAATACAACCTTCTTTTCCTGGCATAGAAGATCTTCATATTCTGACTTCAACCTACCTATTTATTCACATTTTATACTATTCTCCTACATGCACCATTTTCTACCTAGACTGGAAAGTTTCCCAGTTTTCTTCTGTATCTTGTTGTCTTTATGTATTTGTACAAGTTCTATCCCATGCCAATGGTAAGCACACTTGTTTCTGCCTCTTGAAATCCTTCTCTTTCAAATCCTGACTTAAGTCCTACCTCTTCTAAGAGGCTTCCTTTATCCTCCTTCTGATAAAGCTAGGTGATAGAAGAGATTGAACTCTGGCCCTTGAGTCACAGCAACCTGAACTCCAATTTGACTGTGTAACCCTGAGAAAGTCATTTGACAGCTATTTGCCTTAGTTTTTTCAATTGTAAAATGGGGATCATATAATAGCACCTATTTCCCAAGATGCTTGTGAAGATCAAATAAGATAGATATTTGAAAAGTGCTTAGCACAGTGCTTGACATGTAGTAGGCACTTACTAAAGGCTTATTTCCTTCCTTTCCCCTCACAAGTATTCCTACAGCACTTTGCCTGGATCTTTCCTTTGATTTTACATTGTGCTTTGGGGAGCTAGGTGGTACAGTGATTAAAGTATTGGTACTGGAGTCAGGAAGACCTGAGGCCTCAGACACTTGACATTTACTAGCTGTGGGACCCTGGGCAAGTCACTGAACCCTGATTACCTCAAACATCCGGGCCATCTCCAGTCATCCTGATGTATATCTTGCCACTGGACCCAGATGGCTCTGGAGAAGAGAGTGAGGTTGGTGACTTTGCGTAGCCCTCCCTCACTTCAGTCCAATTCACTGCAATATATCACAGTCCTCTTCAAGAATGAAGGACCAACAACAACATTGTGCTTTATAGTAGACATGTTATATTCTCCTTTCCATCATACCCTACCACTGGAATGATAAGGACCTTGAGGGCAGGGGCTGTACTGTTTTTCATCTTTGCATACCCACCTAGCACACAGTAGGTAGTTAATAAATATTTGTTCAATTGAATCCCTATACTTACTCCCATTCCTCTACCCCAAGCTGCTTGGTTACATCTCAGTGATGGCTCTAGATATCAAAAAGTCAATATAGGTACAAAGTTTAAGGATAAGGACTTTGTAATTTAGTGTGCCAAGCTACTTAAATAGTTTGAACTAGCCAAGATAGAAGGAGTTAGGTGCTCATATGACTTGGTAGTTAGTTGTGAATGAATTCCAGTACCAGGACTGTCACTAAGTAATTGAGTGATTTTAGGAAGGCCATTTAATTTTTTTTCTCTCTGCCTTAATTTTCTTAAAGGATTATTGTAAAAATGAGATGAAATATTAGATGATAAGTCCTTATTAAAAGTTTCTAAAGTATACAGTATACAGAAAAAGTATACAGAAGTAAAATGATATTAAGGTTTTAAAAATATCAACTTGTATTTGTCCTTTTGAATTACTCATTAGGAAAATATTTGGAAAATATATTCCAACATAAACTTTGAGTCATAATTTATAACAAACACAATATATATGGTTAGGATTGTGACTGTCAAATAAGTAGACAAATGGAAATTTCATTGACTTGCACAGGGCCATAGAACCATTTAATATTGACTCATGCTTCTTTTCTTCATCTGTATTTAGTCTACCAAACCACGTTATAGCTCAGTATGAGCATGTTGGCATCTTTTCTGACCCATCTCTCTGTCTTTACTAGAGAATGTCTGATTGAGGCCTTTTCTTTTCCCTCCTCAGTGTGGACAGAAATAAGTATCAAATTCATATTCCTCTGCCTCCCAAGATCGACCCAACAGTTACCATGATGCAGGTAAGTTACTATGGGGTGAGAAAAAAGAGTGCCATTTTCTTTAAAATACAATTACATCCATCATGAAAATTTTTGAAGTTTGTGACTGGTGAATAGTCATTCACATATATACATTAATGCATCAAATAAAACCTGTGAACCTTTTCTTAAATGGTGTGAGATTTAAAATTGGATATAAGAGCATTAAACTCCCCTTTAACCTTTCCCTTATATATCTCCCAGACCAGTAAGAGAAAGAAACCTCTGAGCTTTAATTAGAGATGGATTACTTAGCTTTTATTGTTTGGGAATTAATTAACCAACAAACAGGTGATACTGATTTGGGAAATAGGAAAGTAGAAATACAAATAAATAGTCTTAGATCTAAGCTTAGTCTATATTCTTTTATAAAACTCACCGAATCCCAAAGCTACCTCTCAGGCTGAGAAACAGCGTCAAGCACGTGCTGCCACCGAGGACCAGAGCCGATCACCCGAACACCTGTCAAACCTGAGCCAGCGTGTGTGTGCTGAGAGCGAGAGAGCCCACTTTCGTTCTCTCCTCATTTTTAAGCTTGCACCCCGGAAGTGGAGTGCTTGGTTATGCTCTCCCGAGCATCAGCAGGCGCACGGCTGTTCGTCATGGTCTCCTCCCTGAAAAGGCGGTCCTTCAAAAACTGGTGGTCCTTCAGTAATGTGCATTCAACTCTTAAATTTTAGTTAAAGAACTTACTTTCTTTCTTTTTTTTTTTTTAGTGAGGCAATTGGGGTTAAGTGACTTGCCCAGGGTCACACAGCTAGTAAGTGTTAAGTGTCTGAGGCTGGATTTGAACTCAGGTACTCCTGACTCCAGGGTCGGTGCTTTATCCACTGCGCCACCTAGCTGCCCAAGAACTTTCATTTTTTACCACAATGGGTTAATAGTCTTGCAAAGTAGTTCATAAAATGATGCATTGCAAAGTATTGCTCAGCTTACATATTTTTCTACTCCTGACAGCCCTGTAAAATTTAGATTGTTTGGGAATTCCAAGGCAGTGGACTACATTTCATTTTTATTAAAGTCCTTACTTGCTTCAAGTGTTGCTTTTGTAGATAGGGCACAGAACTAAAATTCTAAAATATATTCTGTATTTTTCCTTCATAGGTGGAAGAAAAACCTGATGTCACATACAGTGATGTTGGTGGTTGCAAAGAACAGATTGAGAAGCTAAGAGAAGTAGTTGAAACCCCACTGCTTCACGTAAGTGGTATTTTTATTCAGCTTTAAATTGCTTTGTAAGAAGTGATGATTCAATATAAGCATTTTTGGGGCACCTGTAATTTAATGATTTCTTTCTTCATGGTATAAGCAATTTAAAAAAAAAACAACATCCTTTTGAAGTAGGGAAGAAAAGAAGGTTGACATGGTCCAGATGAAAGTAAGGAGAAGGGTTTAGAACTTTTGAGAAGGGGGTATATGATGAAAAATTAAAAGAATTATTTGAAGATGAGAAACTAAGATTGTAAGTTTCATTGTATTGAAGCATTATTGTGGAAGCAGGACCCAGTAACTTGTCTAAAGATAACAATAGGAAATGGGTTTAAATTAAATTGGATTGTTAGATGTCGTAAAATAATTGTAAATTAGAGAACTGGACGTTATATGAAGCTTGGCTATTTTAATGGTAACTACTTAAAATAAGGAAAAGGTACTAACTTTTCTGTTAAAATTTTATCAAAATTAACATGAAATGTGGATGTTTTTAAACTGCCTTCACCATGACCTTGTGAACAGTGAGAATATTATGATGTTAAATACATTATATAATAATATATGGTAATTCTTTATATCTGAGTCCAGAGAGCAGATAAAATTTCTCATTTAGATCTAGTACATAAGATTTCATTTTTTAAATTTTGGTGTTAAATAAGTATATACAAAATTCTCCCTTATGCAGTAGTATTAAATTTTTGTCTTTGCAGCCAGAGAGGTTTGTTAACCTTGGAATTGAACCCCCCAAAGGTGTGCTTCTTTTTGGCCCCCCAGGCACAGGCAAAACTCTTTGTGCTCGTGCTGTTGCTAACCGGACAGATGCCTGCTTCATCCGAGTTATTGGATCTGAACTTGTACAGAAATATGTTGGAGAGGTAAAGTTATTTTATTATGAACAAAGCAGCAGCAGATGTGGCTGGAAATGTATAATACAGAGTATAAAAAAGGAAAAACTATTTTCCTGGGTCACTCCTGGGGCCCTGGGACAAGACAGTTATTGAAAGATTGATGATTGCATTGTGGTAGTTGAGCAGCTCAGAAACTACACTGCTTTATTAACTGTACTTTCCAATAACTTTGGAGCAGCACATGCTCCCTTGGAACCAGTTGGAGGATGCTTCTTTCTGTAATTCTGGTATTTAGAGCAAACATACCAGAAATGCAATACAATTACAAGGGCAAAGTACTGTTTCATTCCAGGCAATCGTATTATTTATATACAATGTTAAAAATTCTAGCTGTATGAAACAGCCTGGGCTCTGTTCTTTAACATTGGTTCTTTGAGTGGCCTGTGTGGCAGTGCTGAATTTGTGAATTCAGAAACTTAGACCTTACGTGGGGATTGAGAATAATAGGAAGGAAAACTGCTTCTATCATTGATCACCATAGGTAAAGTAACATAACAGTGAACACCAAATAGGAGTTTAGTTTATTTGTTGGAATTTTTATGTACAAAAGATCATATTTCACAAGTGGACTTTTGGGCAGGGTTTGAGCTTTTTAAAAAAATTACCTGTTTCAGATGACTATTCATGTATAATTTATGTTGAATTGTTTGAGTTCTTGGGGTGGGGGTGGGAGGGGAAGGAGGAAGAAAAGTTGGAACACAAAGTTTTTTTAAAAAATTGATGTCAAAATTTGCTTTTACATGTAATTTGGAAAATAAAAGTCTTTAAAAAAAGTATTGCCTGCCTTTAATAGGTGACATGATCATGAAAACAGTTTTGTTGTGTGGATGAGTAGATGAATCCTGGAAAGGAAATGTCACACTTGGGCATTAAAGAAGCTGAATGTTTTAATAGATGGTTTTTTGTGTAGCATTGCAAAAATAGAAGCACTGCTTTTGTTGGGTTAAGCTTAAAGTTTGATTAAGCTGACTCAGTTATTTTTCTCAACTCATCTTTTTCTCACTAGGGGGCTCGAATGGTCCGTGAGCTCTTTGAAATGGCCAGAACCAAAAAGGCCTGCCTTATATTCTTTGATGAAATTGATGCTATTGGAGGTATGAGTAACATTTAAGAAAGCTATTTTGGGTTCAAAATTTGTAAGAGTTTTAAGGTAAAAATAAAGAGATTTTTACAGTGTGGTAACTGTGCTGTATTCTAACTTCTTTATCAGCTCTCACATATTTGAGATCCATAACTCTGTGAAAACTAATATTTTAAGAGAATTATATAAGCAAAAATAGAATAAATATAATGTATTTGGATGAGCTTCTTGAAACAACTAATAGAGAAAGCCCTTTCCCCCCCATTATATGAGGCTCTTTAATATTTGGATTAGTATACCATGTACCATTCCAATGTGATTTAATGGTGAGAGTGACTTAAATTAACAAAGGGATGTCTGTGTTCTGTTAGTGTTGGGCACAGTTCTACTCATGTCCAACTTACAAATTAATTTTATATGTAGTTAAGAGAAATATATTTATTTTCTTTTTTTGGGGTGGGGGGGTGGGGACGTGAGGCAATTGGGGTTAAGTGACTTGCCCAGGATCACACAGCTAGTATTAAGTGTCTGAGGCCGGATTTGAACTCAGGTACTCCTGAATCCAGGGCCGGTGCTTTGTCCACTGTGCCATCTAGCTGCCCCATGTAGTTATATTTCAAAGGACAGGATTTAATTCTAGTATGTATAGCTATATACTTCTGTGATTTAAGCTACTTTTTCACTCACTGTTAATTTTAAAAAGTTACATTGTTACTCTGTTCCATGTAGAGGTTAGTATATTACATATAGAAATTAGAGAGCTTTAGAGAGTTATTTATTATGATGGGAAAGGGCCACATCTGACTTAAGGTGGGGTGTATCCAGATTTATACAGTCCTAAGTTGTGTGATAACAGTGTTGTATTGCATTAGAAATATTACAAGATCATGAGATCATAGATTTAGAGCTAGGAGGGACCTGGAAGACCATTTAGCTTGACTCCTGTATTTGTACTGACAACAAAGTTGAAGAGTTAGAACTCTTTCCACTGTCCCACACTGGAGATGTTCACTTAATTTAGGGAAGCAATACATCAGTCCTACATGTTAGTATGGTTTATATGGGATTTCCATGCTCTAATGTTATCCAGGTATATATTCAGGTGTTCTACAATAAAATATTTTATTTATGAGGCTATTTCAGATGCACCTAGTTCTAGGAATTTTATGTTGAATAAAGCTTTATGTTGAAATAAGATTTGCTTTAAAAGAGATGTAGCTGGATATGTTCTTTAGTGGGGGAGAAGCAGGGAAGAAATTGACCTATTATTCCTTTATTAAAGTTTTGCTGTATTTGAATATTAAGCATGATGTTCCATGGTGACTTTTGAGTAATTTCTTTAGAATGTGTGGGGTCCCAGCCCTATCCTTGAGAAGAAAAGAGCAATGAAGCAAAAACACAGGAATAGGCTAAATTATTTACAGGCTTTGGAATGTATTTGCTATAGAGAATACATACTTTATAAGATTTTTAGTTGGTAAATTGAGTGCTGTTTTTCTTGCATTCCTTTTTCTAGTGTAGTGAATATAGAAACCAAACATCATCAAATTTTATAATAGTATCTGCTTATGAGATACCGTTTCTGCTTTCTGAACTGCCATAATATAGCCTAACAATTTTCACCATTTTTAAGGTGCTCGTTTTGATGATGGAGCTGGGGGTGACAATGAGGTGCAACGAACCATGTTGGAACTTATCAATCAGCTGGATGGATTTGATCCTCGAGGTAATATTAAAGTACTGATGGCCACCAACAGACCTGATACTTTGGACCCAGCATTGATGAGGCCTGGGAGACTAGATAGAAAGATTGAATTTAGCTTACCCGATCTGGAGGTAAGAATTTTTATTTTATTTTATTTTATTTTTTGTGGGGCAGTGAGGGTTAAGTGACTTGTGCGCAGCTAGTGTCAAGTGTCTGAACTCGGGTACTTCTGAGTCCGGGGCCAGTGCTTTATCCACTGTGCCACCTAGCTGCCCCATAGAATTTATTTTTACTTTAGAAATACTTGTGCCTCTCCCCCAATGTTTCTTTCTGTTTTTAGGGTCGGACACATATTTTCAAGATTCATGCTCGTTCAATGAGCGTTGAGAGAGATATAAGATTTGAGTTGTTAGCACGTCTGTGTCCCAACAGCACTGGTAAGTGAATAGTCTTGCTAATTGCTTGATCATTCTATCCACTTTGCATTTATTCAGTGTCTGAATAGAGTTGCCTTTTTTTCTGTTTGAAAGGTGCTGAAATTAGAAGTGTTTGCACTGAAGCAGGGATGTTTGCAATCAGAGCACGACGAAAAATTGCCACTGAGAAGGATTTCTTGGAAGCTGTGAATAAGGTCATTAAATCATACGCCAAATTCAGTGCTACTCCCCGATACATGACATACAACTAATCATTGGAAATTTCCAAAGTAAATTGCTTCTTCTCAATTGGAATAACTTGTTCTTATAAAGAAAAATCTCAGTTACATAGACCTGTTTAACCATCATAATTAGTACTTAATATACAAATAAACTTTTTCTAAAGTTTGTTTTTTTCCTTTTATTAGACTCGTTCTTTGTGTAGTAAAATAAAAGGGGGGAAGTTCACAGAAAGATTATTAGAAGGTTGTTTTCTGGGTTTTTTTGATACCACAACCACTTAGGGTCTTGGTGTCATCAGGATATAAAAATAAGAAATACTTTGTAGATTTTGTCAAGGTTTTCTCTCAATACTCTGAACAGGGTTGTTGGTTTTTTTATTCTTTTTATATCAAGGGAATACTTGATATCGAGTGGCTTTCTTTGGCATTTGATTATATTCAATGAAGAACTACAGTTGGTGTTGATAGGCTATGGAATGACTAGAGTGACAAGGCAGAACAAGAAAAATGAAATACAGCCTGGGATAAGATCCCTACCAGTATCATTCAGCTTTGAATAATCCACAGTTGACTGTATAAATAACTTTGCAAGTGATGGAGTCTCAAAGTGTCAGACTCTGCAACTACTGTTGCTCAGAGCTGGAGGTCTCCCCAGGGCCAACCCTTCTCTGGTGAATTAGGTGTTTTTTCCTACCCCCCCAAGCTATCCTGCTGTTCTGGTACCTGGATGGCAGCTTTAGAGGTAGATTTCAGTTCCACATAAGGAAAAATTTCCTGTCAAAGTGGTCCCAAAGTACACTGGACTGTCTTAGGAAAGAGAAGAATTTCCCTCTTTTTTGGATGATCACTTGTTAGGGATGTAGAAGGAATTATTGTTCAGGTCTGGTTGGACTTCTTGGCCCTTGCAGCTCTTAAGAGTCTATGATGCTAGTTTAACAATTAGAATTCATTTTAGAGAGCTTGCTGGCACTTCAAATAGACCCTTGAAAACCCTTAATTAGTTATCTGAAAGTAATTTTTGCAACTAGCCTATTCAGCAAGAAAAAGAGAGGACAAATATTTTAATTGTACATAATTTAGGACCTAAATTTGAATTTCAGATCTACCTGTTTGAACATGGTCAAATTTCCTAGTCTTTTTGGTCCTCAGTTTCTTCTCTGTAAAATGGGGTGGAGGGGTGAGTTTGGGTTTCAAAGAGTTGACCCTTAAGGTTCCTTTCAGCTCCAAATCTATGAACCTATGAACTATGGGGGGAAAAAACCACCAACACCACAGATATTCAGTAGCCAAGTCTATTTTAAATTCACAAGGAAAAAAGAAATAGAAAAAAAAGGGAAATTACTTTATACATAGGTTTGAAAATTAAGAAGGTATCAAACACTGACAACTTGAAGCTCAACCATAATTTTCATTCTTGATACTTCACATACAAATTGAATCAGACAAGTCCTACTTTTCTTTTTCCTGCTTCTAGTCATTCCCCTTGCCCTGTACCTTTCTTGAATTAAGCCAATAGCAGTTTAAATTGAAAATAAAATCACAGATGACCCAAGAAGTGTTTGGAATAATCAGAATACTTGAGCTTTGTAGTGCTCTGATTTAAATAAATTTAATTATGATTAGGGCATATTTCAACCATCTTTTCACTTTCACATATAGCTATAGGATATTAAATTCTAATAATAAATGAAAAAGTCAGCATAAACTCCAGTCTGGAGATGTTATAAGGAAGCTTTTGTTTGTACTGGAAAGAGCAAAGTTGAAATAGGTTCTGAACAATTTTTGTCTTCAGTTACAAAGTAGAAATTCAACTTCTCTGATATCAAGGAGACGACTGATTATTTTAAGAGCTTGGTTGTTTATACTAAACAAGAGTTAATAGCTTAACAAGTAATATTTTGCATTTATTGTAGCTTTTCTTTTATGACATGCAGCTGGCCATTGATAAGATTTAATTAAAGCTGCCTCTGGTCAGATATGTTACACCTAATTTTGAAAAACTCTTCCTATGGGAATATTTGATTTATTTTGTGGACTGTTTCTAAGAACATATTACTATGAAAAGTAGGAACTACCTGTAAATACTCAAGAATGAGCAGTTTACATTTTAAATTCTTTTTACCCCCTCCTCTTTTTTTTTCTTTGCCGGGCAATGAGGGTTAAGTGACTTGCCCAGGGTCACACAGCTAGTAAGTGTCAAGTGTCTGAAGTCAGATTTGCACTCGGGTCCTCCTGAATCCAGGGCTGGTGCTTTATCCACTGTGCCACCTAGCTGCCCAAGAATGAGCAGTTTAAAAAAATACCAACCAACATAGGTGAATGTCTCAAAACAGTACAGGTATATCCCACTAAAAAATGATGTATGAAAATCCACATCTCGAAGTCCATAAAAATTAGTGAATGTTAATTTAAAATACAAAATTAAATTTTGCTTCAAAAGAAAAAGTCATTATAGATCCCTTTAAATACTACATTTTCTTTAATACTATTTTTTTTTTTTTGCGGGGCAATGGGGGTTAAGTGACTTGCCCAGGATCACACAGCTAGTAAGTGTCAAATGTCTGAGGTCAGATTTGAACTCAGGTACTCCTGAATCCAGAGCCAGTGCTTTATCCACTGCGCCACCTAGCTGCCCCCTCTTTAATACTTTTGAAATGTGGTGGGTTTATAAAAAATTGTTTTATACATTTTTTGAAACATTTCTTATACAAAGCATAAGGTACATTGGAAGAATTACCAAGCCATTCTTATCTCCATATGGTTTTGTGAGCATAGATTATGCCAAGTCATTTGGATAATGTAAACCCTGCTTTGAGAAATGATTGAGCAGGTAGGCTACTTGGAATATTGCTGACTTCTGAATGTTTTAACAATTTTATATTGTTTTGACTTGAGGTATTTCAAAACAGTATTATAACTATTATAATTTGCTGTATTTTAAATTGCTTGTAGTACTTTCTTTTTGGTTGGGCAATGAGGGTTAAGTGACTTGCCCAAGGTCACACAGCTAGTGTCAAGTGTCTGAGGTTGGATTTGAACTTAGGTCCTCCTGACTCTAGGGCTGGTGCTCTGTCCACTGCACCACCTAGCTGCCTCTGTTTGTAGTACTTTCATCTGTCATCAGCTCTTGCTTAAATTAGCAGGAATCTAGATATAACAATTATTCCTCCTAAGTATATTGTTGAAAGTATACAGATATTAAGAAGGCCTATTGTGTTATTGTATTGGTTATGGCAGACATGGTCAAATGTCATCCAGTCTTGTATGATTTCAGAATTGAAATTGCATTATTATCTTTAAAGGGGCAGACACACACTCCCACCCCTTAATTGGGCAGACATTTTATCCCATCCCCACATAGGGGCACACAGAAGTATATACAAACCCCTTCCCCCAATCCCCACACAAAATCACACAAACCACCCTCCCCCCCCCCCCCCAGCACACACAGAGACACAAACCCCTCCCCCCCCAATTCCTGGGGCCAAATTTAATTTCTTGCCTCCTTTCAGTCTTCCTATCCATTCTCAAACACACATACCTGGGAAGACGATATACTCCCCACACCAAAAATGTCAGTTATTACATAGAGAAATAGACACCTCATTTCCATAGAGGCAGTGACAGGAATAAGGTAGCACACAGGAGGTGGTACTTAGAATAAAGCCTACGGGAATAAGCTGCACATAGGATAGGAGGGCCCAGAGAGGAACTGTATCCATCCTTGTGTGCTTGAGCTCTGAGAGGCAGCATGGATAGTGTGGAGGGTATTAGACTTAGGTCAAAACATGTTCTGCCACATACTAGCTGTGTGGTAAGCAATTAACTTTAAGAGCTGACATTTATTTATGTGGCACTTTAAGGTCTGCAGAGTGCTTTGAATCTGTTATTTTATCCTTACAACAACCCAGCGGAGGGAGTACTACAGGTCTTAGACATTTTTTTTTCATCTGAGGAAACTGACATTCAAGAGATCTTAAGCAACTTGCCCATGATCACAGCTAGTGTCAGAGCTGCAGTTTGAGCCCATCTCTATTGTGTTTCCAAGCTGAGCACCATTTCCATGATATCAGTGCTTCAACAGACCTCTTGACTTCAGTTTCCTCATCTGTAAAATGGGGAAAATTCACTACCTCTTCAAGGTTTTTTGTTTGTTTTGTTTTTGCGGGGCAGGGAGGGTTAAGTGACTTGCCCAGGGTCACACAGCTAGTAAATGTCAAGTGTCTGAGTCCGGATTTGAACTCAGGTCCTCCTGAATCCAGGGCCTGTGCTTTATCCACTGCGCCACCTAGCTGCCCCCCTACCTCATTAAGTTATAAGGAAAGCACTTTGTAAACTGTAAAGCACTATATATATATATATATATATATATATATATATATATATATATATATATATATATATGTGTGTGTGTGAATCGATGATTACTGATGGTAACCCTCCCATGAGCTACCTGCAAGTCTGTGTAGAGGTAGAGTCTGTCTGGTACTGAGAATTGCCTGAGACTTGCTGAAAGTCAAACATGCATTCATACACTCACATCATACCCATACTTCTGTATAGATCAGCAATGGTAAGCTTACTTGGAATAGGACTTGGGCAGGCTGTATTGGAGGACTGCTTTTTTTCTTTACAGGTCTGTCCTTATTACAAGGATCCTCCAGATTGTAACAAAAGATTGTAATGCAAGGGAAAGGCACCAAGCGCATTAATAAATTGCTTGGAACAGAAATTGGGCAATATTAACCTGAAAATCATCTATGACTTTCTGAATCTGAAGACAGAATGATATAAAGTGTGGAAAGCCATAGAAATAGCAACTTAAATGTCTGGGGGTACCAAAGCAATTAAGAAAATAAAGGGCCTTGTATAGTAACATTCCCAAATCCCACTTGCTGTAAAAACAGGTAATTTTAATACATCCTGTGATGCTGCATATCCATTTTACCCAAAAGGGACCTTGATTTTTGGGTGTGACAGATTTGAAGAAACAAAAATAACTGATTTTAGTAAAATATATTCCCCTTCCCTCACACAGGACTTTCTTCAGCAGTTTTTATATACATATTAGAGTTCTGTTAAAAACAAAGAACAGAAATACGATAAAGAAAAAATACAGAAAAGGTTAAAATATTGTAAGATAGGGGATGAAGTAGTTAACTAATCAACAAATACTTAGCACCTACAATTGTGCAAGGTACTGCTTTAAGACCTTATTGGTGCTAAAGCATATGTGGTCCAAACCACATTCTACCTCTGTTTAAAATCCTCATTAAGTTCTGTTTAAATAACCGATACTGAAAAAGATTGACAGACCTTTTAGAAAATAGTTTCTAGAATCAACTGAAATTTTGTAACTACATGCTCTTTCAGAAGGTAGTCTGTATCAGAATGCAGATGTATCTGATCTTGTGTATGATGGATGGTTACTAAGGGAACAACAACGCAAAGAGAGACCAAGGGAAATTTGATTAGGGCAGGCGGAAGTAACAATAGTAAAGTGGCTGAGAAATCTTTTGATTTGAAATAAAGGGAGAAGATTTAAGATTTCACATAGACCCAGCAGTATCACATTGCTATGTACTAATCTGAAGAAGTAGGGAAGTTAAGAACCAAAGGACAGTCAGCTCTTCCTCTGGCATTTTTTATTAGGCTGGCCAAGAAAGGGAGACACCAGAGAATTAGAAAAGGAAAACACATTGTTGCCAGGAAATGGGCTTCCTTTTCTCTATTTGATGCCAACAAGCAGGCAGGTCTTATCACAGTAATAAGTGCAACAGTAAGGGCTTTTGATGACAAAGCAGCCTGAAGAAGCCCAGCTACTAACATGCCAGAAAGGAATCTCTACTTTGAGTATAAAGATTCAGGATGAGTTTTGAAAGAAGTGTTGAAAACCCAAGGACAAACCAGGGTTAAATTAAGCCATGACTGATTACTTATATTGCCGAGAAAGGTACCAAATTGTACCTACCTACTTCACTCTTTATTATGTATGCTTTGTTGTGTAATGGAGTGTTCTGTTTTTGTTTTAAAAAAGACAAGTAGAAAAGTATGCTTTTCTCTGCCCTTCAGATTAGAAGGCTATCTGATCAGGTTGAAAAATCAACTCACCTGGCAGGAGCTCATTCTTATTAGAAAAGAACATTGTATACACTAACTGTATACAGGAGTAGATGTAAATTCTATGCACAAAGCTGAAGAAGAGATTAAGTAATTTTGGGGGGAAATAATAGGACAGAAAAAATACAAGTAAGTGACACATCTTGGGATGCTTCATTCACCCTCCAAATCAAGCAGTTCTCAAACTAATAGAATTTACCTACAAAAGTGAAAATCCTTAATGTCTGGCATTTCAAAATGTCTACCTAATTTCACAAGAGATTTTATAAGGCTAGGTGTTTCTAATGCCTCCTCTACGTCTCCGGGTCAACGATTGGCTCCGAGTCCTCCTCTGGTGGTGGGGCTAATGCTTCTTGCTGTGCAAGGGCTTCTCGGACTTTAGCGCCTAAAACTGCGTCATGAATGCTGTGGAAGAGCAGCTCCTTTACACAAGGATTTTCAAAAAATCTGTTTCGAGTGAGGTCATTCACAACTTGGACTGTAGGAAAAAAAAAGCAAATTCTTCCCTTAGGTTTCATGTTTAAGCATCATTTCAAAATATGTATGTGGTGTGTGTATGTGTGTGTATACATATATATACACGTATGTATATGTATGTATATATGAAAAACAATATATAAGTGCATATCTATACATAGGATATATATGATGCAAAACACAAAGGGTAATCAATAGGTAAAAGATTCTGAGTCTTTTGAATAGAAAAATACAATTATTACTGTCATAAACACAGGAAACCATTTTATTTTCATGACCATCTTTAAATAACTCCTATAGCTTTGCCAGCACAGAACAAATATGAGTTAGTTCGTATTTTTCCCAACCCAGCTTTTAGGAGGTATCTACTCACAGGTAAATAGTTGAGTTTTAACCTCTGAGTGGTTAATTTTCAAATCTGGTTTTAAGGGTGGTTTTTGGTAAATGACTTGCTATTAGAAAACTTTAAAAAGCTAATAAAGTTTTCAAAACATTTGTTAAACAAAAGAACAAAAAAACATGCTAAAATTTCTCCCCTACTTACCACTGCATGTAGCTAAATATACATATATGCCAACATCTCCATATTCTTTTAGGATCTGTAATAGTATTAAAAATTTTTTAGTTTCTACTGATATGTTTCTATGTCAATCAATCAGTATTTACTGATTACTACTATGTACCAGGCACCGAGATACAGAGAAAGTGACACAGTCCTTGCCTTCCAGGTACTTACTGTTGAATTAAGGGGGACAACAAGTACACTAATGTTAGTATTTGTGCCTACATACATATACAAAACATGCCAAATAAATTCAAGGTAATGTTTTGGGGGAAGGCCCTAGCATCTGGGGAGAGACGTTTAGAAAAGTCCTCATGCAGGAAAGTGATATCCTGAAGGAAAACTCAGGATTCTAAGAGGTGAAGAGAGGGTGAATATCACATTCTTGGCAGGGAGGATGTTTAGTACAAAGGGACAATGTAGTGTGTGAGGGACAGACAGCAAGAAGGCCAGTCTGCCTGAACTGTGCTGTACTCTTTTTTTTTTTTTTGCAGGGCAATGGGGGTTAAGTGACTTGCCCAGGGTCACACAGCTAGTGAGTGTCTGAGGCCGGATTTGAACTCAGGTACTCCTGAATCCAGGGCCGGTGCTTTATCCACTGCGCCACCTAGCCGCCCCCGCCCTGTGCTGTACTCTTGAAGGGGAGTAATGTATAATAAAGCTAGAAAGATAGTTTGGAGGAGCCAAGTTGTGAAGAATTTTAATGGCAGACAAATATGTATTTGATCCTAAAGGTAATAGGAAGTTACTAGAATTTACAGGAGTGGCATAGTCACACCTGACTTTAGAAAGATCCCTTTGGTAGTCGTATGAAGGAAGTTTTGGAGAGGGAAAAAAACAAGGCAGTGAAATCAATTGGAAGGGTATTCAAATAGTCCAGGCAACTGATGATAAGGGCTGGCACTGGGATGGTAGCCATTTGAGTAGAGAAAAAGAATTGGATATAAGAGACGTGGAAGTAGAATCAATAAGACTTGGCAACCAACTGACTTGAGGGAGGGAGAAGAATCAAGGACTTGTAATCCTGGATGATTGGAAGCATGGTGGTGTAATCAACAGGAGTAGAGAAGTTTGGAAGAGGGGTGGGCTTTGGGGCAAAGCTGATGAGGTTCTGTCTTGGACATGGTGAATTTGATATGCCTATAAGGTATCTAACTGAAAATACATAATAGGCAGTTGGTGATTAGGACTGGAGTTCAAAAGAGAGATGAGAGCTGGATACTTCAATCTGGTAATCATCTGCTAGAGATGAACATTACAACCATGGGCATCATTGAAGTCAACAAGGGGAAATGTGTAGAGGAAGAGGAGAAAGGGGACCCAGGAAAAAGCCTTGGGCTAAACACGAATTTAGGGGGCCTGATATGATGATCTAAGAAAAGAGCCTGAAGAGTGGTCAGAAAAGGAAGTGGTCAGAAGACGGAAATATCATGCACATTTAGAGAATTGGGAGGACATGGGAGAAAGGGGAGGTCAGTGCTGTCAGCTGCTACAGAGAGGTCAAGAAGCCTGAAGATTGAGAGAGAATTATTAGATGTGTCATATAAGAAAGATATCACTGATAACTTTGGAGGGAGCGGTTTCATTTTGAGTGAAGAGGTCAGTCAGAATCCAGATTGCAGGTGGAATGGGGGAGGGAATGAGAAGGGGCATAGTAGGGTCAAGCGAGGACTTTCTAAGGATAGGAGAAGGGATGTGAGATACTTGTACTGAATGGTGACTTCAGTACTTAGGGTGTACAAATCCCTTCACTTGCTCTATTTGTCTCCAATAAATAGTCTTAGCTGAGATGCTCTTTTATAGCATTACTGCATTTTTTTGGGGGGGCTTATATACACTGGCTTTGGGGAGGTAGGGAAAAGGGAAAAGTAAATGATTTAGCAGCACAAATTGTCATGATATTGTCATCATATCAGTTCTACAGCCAAAAGGTATAGACTATTATCAAAAAGGAGCAAAGATGTGAAAGCAGTGATTTATCAGGTGATAAAACCAAATATTGCCATCTTGTTGAGAAGGGATAGGAGGAGAGAGACTTACCCCCGATACAGTTTTTACTCCAACTGAATCAATAAAATTGACTTGTGAGAAATCCAAAATCATAGTGTGAACATTAGGCCCTGGGGGCAAAAACCTTTCCAGTTCTTCTGGAAATGTTTTTTGAACTAGTGAATCAAGTGTCATCGGTTTTGCATTTTCCTCAATCTGTTCTTCTTGTTTTGTATCTTCTTCCCCACCTGCTTCTGCATCCGCGTCCTGGAATCAGAACAGACCAGAGTTCTATCACAATTCTCCCATTTGGTGAACACGTGACTTATAGTTTTGATTCTGGGTATGATTTGTAATAGAAAATGTTTCCATGCTACCTATGTCCCTCATGCAAATGACACTGTGATGCTGAAAGTCTTAGGCAATGTGCTTGAATTCTTTTTTTTTTTTTTTTTGTGAGGCAATGTGGGTTAAGTGACCTGCCCAGGGTCACACAGCTAGTAAGTGTCAAGTGTCTGAGGCCGGATTTGAACTCAGGTCCTCCTGAATCCAGGGCCGGTGCTTTATCCACTGCACCACCTAGCTGCCCCCCGAATTCTTATTACTAGCTTTCTTCAGCTGGAACAATAATGCCTAGCAACTCATTAAGACTTGATTTTTATTCTTTGTCAGTCACATCTATTTGTCCCTCCCAAGAACAGTGCCTTTTATGTAATATTGATTCACTATATTTGTTAAATTAATTAATGAGTAACTTAGGAGAATAAAGATGAATAACTAGATAACTGAAAGTCCAAATGGATGAAGAGCCCGTTGGGTCTTTTGTTTCTCCAACTGAGTAAACTCAGAACAAGGGATGAATGCTTAAAATGACTGAGGTGCTTTTCTTTAAAAAGGAATAACTCTTCCACAGTTTAGTGATATCACTTCAAAAATAGTCTGAATAAAAAAATTATTAAGTAGCTCATATGTGCAGAACATTGTGCTAGTCATTGGGGCAGATAAGGTCTCTGCCTTCATGGAGCTTATGGTACAGTGAGAGATGCACAAATACCTATAATTTAAAATAATACCTAAGTCCATCAGAGAAGAGCAAGTAATATAGTGTTTGTGGTCCTAAGGTGAAGCAAGGTCCTCAGACAATACATCCTGGTGTAATGATCGGAATGACGCCACCTGCTGGAGACTTACTGTAGAAAAGCTCTGCCATGAAGTGAAGGTCTTTGAGGGCAAGACCAGGAGTCTTTTCTTTGGCATCAGAAAGTGATGTTGGCTTGTGGGAGGAAGAAGGGAGGAACCTGGCGCTCTGACTGGGGCTCTTTCCTTTGGATTCTGGTGGAGAGCAGAGCTAGAAATGTGCTCTCCCTTTAATAGATAGATGAATGTAGGCCTTTCTCTCTTTACCAAATTCTTATTCTCCTTAATAAATGCTTAAAAGCCTAACTCTTGCTAAAGCTTATAATTTATTGGCAACCACTCATTAGATATTTTAGACAGACTAGCTAGAATTTTAGCCTTAACACTGGTAAGGTGACACTTAAGTCACATGTTGATGGATGGGAATTTAAAAAGCATGTGTAAAAAGCTTAATCTCATTTCTTATTTAACCACCTTTATCAAGTATTTATTTTTATAAATCATAAAAGTATTTTATTATTTTCCAGTTACATATAGAGATAGTTTTTAACATTTGTTCTTGTTTTTGTTTTTGTGAGGCAATGAGGGTTAAGTGACTTGCCCAGCGTCACACAGCTAGTAAATGTCAAGTGTCTGAGGCTGGATTTGAATTCAGGTCCTCCTGAATCCCGGGCTGGTGCTTTATCCACTGTACCACCCTGCTGCTCCATAACATTTTTTTGTGTGTGTGAGGCAATGGGGGTTAAGTGACTTGTCTAGGGTCACACAGCTAGTAAGTGTTAAGTGTCTGAGGCTGGATTTGAACTCACGTCCTTCTGACTTCAGGGCCGGTGCTCTATCCACTGTGCCACCTAGCTGCCCCATAACATTTGTTTTTATAAGATTCTTAGTTCCAAATTTTTCTCTCTCCCTCCTTTCTGCACCCCCCCTCCCCCCACCCCAGACAGTAAGCAATCGGATATTTCTGCATTAGTCACATTGTGAAAGAAGAATCAGAACAAAAGGGAAAAACCTCAAAAAAGAAAAAAAAACAAAAAAAGGAGAAACAGTATGGTTCAATATGCATCCAGATTCCACAGTTCTTTTTTTCTGGATGTGGAGAGCATTTTCCATCATGAGTCCTTTGGAATTATCTTGGACCATTATATTGCTGAGGAGAGTTAAGTCTATCTCAGTTGATCATCACACAATGTTGTGGATATTGTGTACGTTCTCCTGATTTTGCTCATTTCACTCAATATCAATTTATGTCTTTACATATTTTTCTGAAATCCACTAGCTTATCATTTCTTACAGCACAATAATATTCCATTACATTCATATACCATAACTTGTTTAGCTATTCCCCAATTGATGGGCATCCCCTCAATTTCCAAGTCTTTGCCACCACAAAAGAACAGCTATAAATATTTTTGTACAAGTGGGTCCTTTTCCCTTTTTTATGATCTCTTTGGGATATAGACCCAATAGTGGTATTGCTGGGTCAAAGGGTATGTACAGTTTTATAGCCCTTGGGTATAGTTCCAAATTGCTTTCCAGAATGGTTGGATCAGTTTACAGCTCCATTAACAATGCATTAGGGTTTTTGTTTTGTTTTGTTTTTTGGTGAGGCAGTTGGGGTTAAGTGATTTGCCACGGTCACATAGCTACAACAACGCATTAGTTTTCCAATTTTTCCACAGCTTCTCCAACATTTATTTTTTTCCTTTTTTGTCATATTAGCCAATCTGATAGGTGTGAGGTGGGACCTTAGAGTTGTTTTAATTTGCATTTCTTGAATCAATAGTGATTAAGAACATTTTTTCATATGGTAATAGATAACTTTGATTTCTTCATCTGAAAACTTCCTGTTCATATCCTTTGACCATTTCTTAATTGGAGGATCAAGTATCTTTACTATAAAAAGATAAAATTTTCTTGTCCCTTTTTAAAAGAAGCTGTATGTTGTGTACCTTAATAAAGTAAAGAAACATTTCAGATCAAGAAAGGAGAAAATAATTTATTAACGACTACTCACAACTTTTACAACTGAAGATTTGGGTTTGCCTTTGGTCCCTAATTCCTTGGCATGCTTCTTCAGAACTTTTCTCCTTGCTGCCATTATAAGGGCTGGGTTAACTCCAGTCTTTAAGGAAATGAAAAATTAAATGTATATATGCAAATCTCCTTCCAGGCTACCCCAAGGCCCACCCAGATTCACCATTCTAACATTCCTCAAAGGGAACTTCATTTACAACGTTGGTGTTGTTCGGTCATTTCAGACATGTCTGACTCTTTGGGCACTCTTTTGGGTTTTCTTTTTCTTTCTTTTTTTTTTTTTTGGTGGGGCAATGAGGGTCAAGTGACTTGCCCAGAGTCACACAGCTAGTAAATGTCAAGTGTCTGAGGCCGGATTTTAACTCGGGTCCTCCTGAATCTGGGGCTGGTGCTTTATCCACTGTACCACCTAGCTGCCCCCCCCTTTGGGTTTTCTTGGCAAAGATACCAGAGTGGGTTGCCATTTCTTTCTCCAACTCATTTTATAGATGAGGAAACTGAGGCAAACAGGGTAAAGTGACTTGCACACAGTCACACAGCTAGGAAGTATCTGAGGCCAAATCTGAATCCAGGTCTTCCTGACCCCAGGCCTGTGCAACTTTCCTTCACAGGGTGAAGATTATGTTGGTAATGAAAAAAAGAGACAGATTGTCCTTCAGGTGCATTTAGAAAGCTATTAAAAATGATTCGTGTGTCTCTTGTTGGCCTCCGTCTCACCATGTAGCATTAGTGTATAATAAATGGCTACCATCACTTCCGAGGAAGGTGAAGGCATAATTGAGTTGGGGGGAGTGGGTGGGACTCAGGGACAGTGAGGTAAAAGGAGGCAGGAAGGTGGCTCAGTAAATAGAATGCTGGACCTGGAGTCAGGAAGACCTGAGTTCAAATGTAGCCACAGATACTTACTAACTGTGTAACCCTAGACAAG
The DNA here is from genome assembly GCF_019393635.1 of Dromiciops gliroides. Taxonomy (NCBI): domain Eukaryota; kingdom Metazoa; phylum Chordata; class Mammalia; order Microbiotheria; family Microbiotheriidae; genus Dromiciops; species Dromiciops gliroides. The sequence continues at coordinate 148,664,449 of NC_057865.1, read as the reverse complement.
TCACTTAAGCACTGTTTGCCCTAATCCTGTGGAGAAGGATATGGCAAACCAATATCTTTGCCAAGGAAACCCCATGGACAGCACTGGAGTGCTGTGGTCCATGAGATCATGAAGAATCAGACCCAAGTGAACAACTGAACAACAACAAAGGTAAAAAGGTACCTTATTTTATATATGGAAATTCTTCAGATTTGTGGATTCATAGTTTTTACTCTCATTTTAACAACTCTTCATAGGTTCAACTGTGTTCTGATTCCCAACCTGAGCTCTGGCCACACCCACTCCTTTGAAACCAATTGGCATGAGGTATAAAACCAGAGATTAGTAATTAATAGAGATTCTCTTCCTGATATAATCATAGGAACTGAAATAGTGTTGAGGAAGAGAAAGCTTTGGAGAAAAACTTTGGCAGCTGTCTGAAATATTTTCTATTAGGTACAAATTCCTTTTGTGCATAAGTCTTTATTATCTATATAAGATTTTGCTAGATCAGGAGAATCTCTAGAATGTATCTCCTTTAAGCATGTGGTTGTTATTCTGCATACTGGGAAATACTAGATAAAGTGGGTTTTTTTTTTTGTTTGTTTGTTGCAGGGCAATGAGGGCTGAGTGACTTGCCCAGGGTCACACAGCTAGTAAGTGTCAAGTGTCTGAGGCCGGATTTGAACTCAGGTACTCCTGACTCCAGGGCCGGTGCTTTACCACTGCGCCATCTAGCTGCCCCCTAGATAAAGTTTTCATATAAGCAAAAAGAGAAAATTCTATTTCAAGAACAAAAACTTCTAAAAAGATTATTTTACTCACCTTTCTCCTTAGTGCATTATTGTACAAGTCACTATTGGCATAATAAATTGGGGCATTTATTTGGAATATTTTTATCCCAGCATGCTCTCTCACCTGAGGAATAAGATATTATTATACTTAATGATACTCATTTCAGAATTAATAATGACAGTTTCTCCCTCTCCCAACTCTACCCAGAACAGTTAACTGTCTTGGTATCATGCTCATTATTTGGTTAAGTTCAAAATCTCTCCTTGCTCAATTCATATTTGAGAGAAATTAACACTGAGAAAAATGAAAGGCTTAGAAATGGTTGAAAGGGTTGATTTTCCTCATATCTTTTTCATTTTGTTCTTTCTCTCAAAAATATAATTGAGGAATTGAATATAGGAGAAAGAAAGAAAAGTAGAACAGGAGGAAGAAGTTGTGAGATGGTTGTGAAAGTCGACTTTAAGCTAAGAAAAAGAAGAACTGAGAAACTGCCTTGATTCAAAGTAGATAAGAATGAGAAGAATGTGAGGGAAGGGCCCTGAATAGACTATATCAAGGTTAACTGCTATTATACTAGATATTTTTTTCTCTATATGTACATACATAATGGTTTTGTCTCGCATAGTTCTAAGAATAATAACACTTCCCCAAAGAAATATATATTTCTCTGACCTGTGTTTTCAAACCTTTAAAAGGCCATGGGACCCTTCTGATTTGCTTTTCATGGCTCAAAATCCCAAATCTTGGTGTGACATAATTTGCATAAAGGTGAAGGGGCAGACACAAAAACCATTCGGTGATGTCATACTAGTTTTATGGAGCCCCTAAAGGTGCCTTATTGTACCTTGGGACACAATTTAGTAGCTAGGAATATAACTAATAATTCTTGGGCCTTTTCTATATTATATGGATATGATGAACAATTATAAAGACCAATGCTATTCTCTAATACCTGATATTTTTTTCCTGAGGTTTTCTATAAAGACATTCCAAGAGCTTTACTGTATGTCAGCCATAAAACATTGTTCTAAAGAACATATTGCAAAGGACTTTGGGATCTTCAGAAGAAAGGAGATTTTCAAATTCAAGGAAATTTGAAGCCATCATAATTAACTATTAAAATGGAAGGGAAAAAGAATATAAAGTTCCATAGCATAAGTGTTACCATAAATGATGATGCAGCTACAAAATAATATTATAGCAATAATCTGAAGTCAAAAAAACAAAGACACACAAATACATAATAGTTTCCCATCCAATCTCAGCTTGTTGGGAATAATCATCAACATTATATTTGTTGTCATTTTAAAGGAGCAGAAATTGAGGTATAGACAAGTTAGGAATGGAAAGGGAAGTTCAAGTTCCTCACTCTGACCTACAGACCACCCATCCCTTGTCCAAAATGGTAGTAATGTTCAGTCAATAAAATCACTGGACTAAGTATCTTTAAAGCCAAAACTTGTAACATTATTTTTCATTGAACAAATAACATCTGAAAACAAATCTGTGGACACACTTTAAAAAAAATACCCACTCCTAGGGATCATTACCAACATATTCCTCCTACAGATGTATATCAAATAATTGTCAAGATCATTTAGGGAACAATCCATGGGATGTTTCCAGATATCTATCAATATCTACCCTTTGGCTGAATCCTTTCATCATTTCCTCAATTCATTTTCAGTGACCATATCAGCAAATATGATAATAAATCAACATTTGGTAGCCAGGTACATTACTATTGGTGTGCTGAAAAGACTTCTGGACTTGGTGGGCTAAGTTTGAAATCCGGCTTTTATGGCTCTCCAGCTTATCTGCTTTATAAGTCTGCTGTGGGAATTGTACTCTGTAAATCTTAAGATTTAAATATAATGTTATTATAAATCTATTATTAATCATTTAAAATTTGGGGTTTCTGATCGGATGCCTCACTGTGGTGTTGAAAGTGCTATCTTGGATTCCTTAAAGTTTAGCAGAGTAAAAATTCTGGCGGGTCTTATTCAGCAGGAAAGGCTTTGAGTCCAAGCCTTACAATGTATACTGTGTCTATTCTCTGCAGAACCAGCTTCACTAAATTTATAGGGGCTCTGTTGGCCACCAGATGATGAATTATATTTTGGCCGCATCAACTCAAAAGGACCATCCATGAAAGCTTAGAGGAGTTGTGATCTATAGCAGGGGAGGGTGTACAGCAGGAAAGGGGGAGAAGAAGTTCCTACCTCTTCATATGCATCTATATCAATATATACATCCGTGTCAGGAAGCTGACCGAGAACTGTGTAGGTTGGACTGGACAAAAGAGAAAGAATATTACAGTATCATTCTAGTGAAGAAAAGGAAAGTTTCTAGTTTAAACAGTTTTTATACATATGGATCACAGTGTCAACAAACCCAGCAATACCTCATAATTACATACTTTTTCCCTCCTTTTTTGAGTCTAAAAGCTAGGATTTCATTGGTTAGGGAATATTCAATGTATGGTAAATCTCTTTCCCAATACAGATCTGTAATTCATCAGTAACTTTTTTTTTTGGGTGGGGCAATGATGGTTAAGTGAGTTGACCAAGGTCACACAGCTACTAAATATCAAGTGTCTGAGGCCGGATTTGAACTCAGGTCCTCCTGAATCTGGGGCTGGTGCCCTATCCATTGTGCCACCTAACTTATAATTGTAGAGTTTCAGTGATTTACCCAGGGTCACACAACAAGTGTGAGTCAGAGGCAGGACCTGAATCTGGGTCCTCTAGACCCGACACCTTTATTATCTGCTACAACAAACTCTCTTTGATCTTTTCATAGAATATCTACAACACTGTGCATTTTCTAGCTCACTAACACAGAGGTTCTTACCATCTCCCCCCAAACAGGAAGCAAACACTTCAAAGGCAAGAGAAATATGAGGCAGAGAGAAGTTCACAGTCATGTGGAGGTCAGATTTGTCCAGGGTATAATTCCAGTTCTCCTGACTCCCTAGTCCATACTCTTTGTCATAGGCCAGGTTTTCAAAACCTGGGGGCTGTAAACTTGTCTTAAATTTTTTTTGGTAACAGTATTTTAATAAAATTGTTTTCCTTTGTAATCCCATGCCTTTAAAATCATTATTCAGGAATCCATAGTTTTCACCACTGCACTACATGGTGACATAAAAAAAGATTAAGGACCCCATTCTTCCCTCCTGTTCTACTTAACACAGATCAAGGAGAGGGAATCCTTTTAACAGAGCAAGAATGTTTCTTTTAGTCTCAGTTTCCCTCTAATTCATTCTATATATTGACACTGAATTAACTGAATTAACACTGAATTAAACTTGCAAAACACAATTGTGATACTTCCTTGCTAAAAACAAAACCAGCAAACAACCTCTAGTGGCTACTTGCTGCTCCAAGGAGAAACTCCAAACTTGGCATAACCTGACTTCTCCCTAGCCATACAACCTTTTCTCCCACTTTTCCTCAATAGAAACACTCCTCTCCTCTGGCCAGGCCAATTTTATTGTCCTGTCATCACCTCTGTTCGTTCTGCATTCCAAGTTTTTTCTCGTGATGTTCCCCCTACTTCCAATCATTTCTCATCTTCTGTTCATCTAGCCAAACTCTTACCTATCTTCAAGGTCTACTTATGCCTCCCTCCAAACAAGGCTCCACAGGAAAATGAAAACAAACAAACAAACAAATCAGCCAAAAATGTAGAAGAAAGTTGTCCTTAAAATTTTTATTAAAATCTGTTAAAATGTATTTTTAAAAAGTTATAACCTGGTTTTGTATATTTTGAAACCCCCATCCCTTTTCATAAATGAGTCTATCCTAGGCTGGATGCTGAAGAACTATTCAATAAAAATTACTAATAAAATGCAAAAACTAGGGTCTTGCTTGAAAGAGTAAAGGGATGAAAAATGTCCAAAAAAAGGAATATTAGTCCCTTTAGAATTCCCTTCCATTAGGGTTGTGTCTTTCTCATTTCCAAGATAGGGAGAAACAGTATAAAGAATCTTGAATATAACTGAGTCACAAAGTCTCTGGTAATAGATCTGGAAAGGGAAGTAAAAATTGTAGTAGGAGGAAGACAAGTGAGGAGGTGCTGAAACCCAATAATATCCCCTACTTCTCTTTTTCTCATTCCGGAGGCAGCTAGATAGATAAAACCCTGGACCTGAAATCAGTAAGACCCAAATCTCCAAACTGTTACCTCCAGTGCTGACTTTTTACTCCAGGACCAGCCCTGCATTATCAGTTGACCCAAGGACATCTCTAATTGGATTCTCTTTGTCACTTTAGACACCCACCTTAAATGGAATTCACCACCTTAAACTACCTCCTCTTCCTATCTTTCTTATTTCTGTAAATGTACTTTTTAGTCACATAGCTAAGTCACCAAGTCCTGTAGATTTCAGCTTCATAACATCTCTTGTAAAATCTTCCTTCTTTCCTCTGCTGCTGCTGCTGTCATCACTGTGTATACTGCCCACCACTTCACAGCTGGAAAGTAGTCCAGCAGTGGTTTTCTGGTGGGTTTCTCTGCCTTGAATTCCAGTTCACTCTTGACCCAGCTAACAAATTCATCTCCTTAAATCACAGGTTTAACCATGTAATCCCAAACCCCATCGAATAAACTCCAGGGACTCCCAATCACCTCCAGATTCAAATGTAAAATTCTTTGTTGATATTCAAAGTCCTCCATCACCTGGTCCTTTGCTACCTTTGTCTACTCTACCACCCCACCCACCATGCTCTGCAAACCGGCAACACTGCCTTTGAGTTTCTCCCTATCTTGGAAATGAGAAAGAGTATGATTCAAAGGATAGAATGATATAGGTTAAGGTGTGATCCAGAAAAGTGCTATAAGAAAATATGAAAGGAAAGATAACATTTTCAGGAGTGATGGGATAGAGGATGGGGTTGAGAAAAGGCTTCACAAAGGTTCTACTGTACCTGGGCCTTGAAGAAAGAAATGGATTCAAAAGGTGGAGATATGGAGGTAATGAATTCCAGACATGGGACATACTTTTTGTGAATTCCAAGAGACGGACAAATGTAGGCAGAGTTCAGAGGAAAGCTACTGGTACAGTTCTAATGAAACACAGACTCCATGAAGAGGTATAGTGTAAAGTGATGTTGGATGAGTAGGTTGGAACCAGACTGCTAGAGAGACAAATGCTGAGCTAAGGCCTTTGTCTTTTATCCCACAGGCCAAGGGGAGTCATCGAAAATGTTTGAACAGGGCCATATCATCAGAATTGTGCACTGGAAAAATTATTTTGCATTACATTATTATTATTTAATGGTGTTTGTACTCTGTGTTCCTGAGGAGATTAAATGCTCCTGAAAAGCAGGGATGGTTATTATACTCTTTTGGTATCCTACTGAACATGAAGAACATAGAATATACATATTTCTCAAGAAGTAAAATCTACTACTTCCCATCTAGACTTTAGTGTGTTCATCTTTAAAATAACAAGGTTTGGGGGCAGCTAAGTGGCGCAGTGAATGAAGCACCGGCCCTGGATTCAGGAGGATCCGAGTTCAAATCCAGACTCAGACACTTGACACTTACTACCTGTGTGACCCTGGGCAAGTCACTTAATCCTCATTGCCCCCGAAAAAAAAGAAAAAGAAAGAAAATAACAATGTTCATTCAGATGACCTTTAAGGTCTTCTCCAGCTCAAAGTCCTATGACTACTTGGTGTTCTCTATAGACACAACGTCTTTTCCATCTCCAGATCTTTGCTCATGCTATTTCTACTTACTGAGAGGCTATCCCTCCTTAAAGGTTAGCCAGAGTGCCAACTTCTACATAGAAACTTCCTTGGCCATCTCCATTGGTAATGATCTCCCTGTCCCCCACCAGATACCAAACAACACTTGGTATGTTTCTTGTACATTGATGGTGCCTTGTCCTATGCAATAGTTATTTTTATACGTGCCATGATTAGCATGCCATGGCTCATGTCCTCATGGAACTTTCTGTTGAGTGGGTGATCATTATGAATTCACTTGAAATCACTCAGTGATTCAACTGAACTAGTACTTGACACATGATATAAGGCAACATATAATAGAGGCAAAGAAGACATCCAGATAAAGAATTCCTAGTGTATTGGGGGGGGGGGGTGAAAAGGGAGGGAGGAAGAGAAGGGGAGAGAGAGAGAGAAAAAAAAGATCACTTTCAGTTGAATGAATGAATTTATTGGTGAATGTATTATGGATAATATGTGGGTTAATGCATGTGTCACTATGAAGATATAGCTTTAAATGACTGCCAAGAAGTACAGATTAAAGGAGGTGTGAGAAAGTGTGCATGTGTGTGCGTGCTTGTGTGTGTGTGTGTGTGTGTGTGTGTGTGTGTGTGTGTGTGAAAGACCTGGAAATACTTGGCAAGATCATCTATGTTACTTCTTTTCCTATCAGGAATTAGAAGAATCAAAGCAAATGGTAATAATTAGTGTCTAAGTTAAGACTGAATCAGTACATTCTAGGGCTACGACTAGCTTGCTAATGATGACAGCTATTTTGTTCTTAACTAGGGTTTTTTTGATAAGAAACAGAAGGAAACTAAAGATGGTATGAAATAGAATATCCAGAAAAATTAGGCCATCTTTTTTGAAATTCATTTTTTGTTTTGTTTTTGGCACTCCAAACTCTTACCTTCACTACTTCTCATCTCTATGCAGATGAGAATACATCTTCCCAATACATCTTCAAAACTGATCTTTCTTTCAGTACCAATTTCCCATTTCCAACTGCCTGCTGGACCACTGCTCTTGTCAGAAACTCAAATTTAACATGTTCAAATAAATCTTATCATCTTTCTCCTAAATATGTTCTTCCTCCTGTCATCCACACTTCTATTAGTGGCCCCATCATTCTTCATGTAACCTAGGTTGGTATTTTTTTTTTTAACCATAGTATCATCTTTGACTTCTCTCACTAATCTGCCAAATTCTATCCCATCATGTCTCAAATTCATCTTATTGCTGACATTCCCATCACTGCTGCCCTAGTTAAGGTCCTCATTAGCTGTCTGTATCTACTGCAAAAGTCTAGTAAAGTGAAGAGGTAAGCATATTTTCTAAACTAAATATTGGGATATGTGGTCTAACAAAGATCATTCCTTCAGCAAAGTCTCATTAAATGCATGCTTTCTTTTCTTGAAATTGCTAATGCCCCTCAAGGTGCAGTGGATAGAGTACTGAGCCTGGATGGAGTTAGGGAGACCTGAGTTCATATACAGCCTTAGAAGTTTACTGGCTATATGACCCTGGTCAAGTCACTTAACCTCTGCCTCCTGAAAATGGGGATAACAATAGCACCTATATCCCAGAGGTGTTGTGAGATCAAATGAGATAATATTTGTAAATCACTTATCATAGTAGTAGGCTTAATAAATGCTTGTTTCCTCCCTCCCTCCCTCTTTTCTTTCCTTTCTCTATCCCTCCCTCCCTTCTTCCCTTAATCTAATCTATCCTTCCTTCCTTCCTTAATCTGCTTTAGCTATATCTGATAGATTAGCTTCCCTGAAGCTCTATTGTAATCATGAACCCCCCCCACCCCCACCTTGCCCCCACCATGTGAAGCAACAACAAACCTTAAATAGGTCACCATTGCTTAACAATTGAAATCTACACTTTATTTCTCATCCTGGTTTTAAAGGCTTTTGATATTTTTATTTTAACCTATATTTTCATCTTTATCTTTAACTTCCCTGCATGTACCTATGTTCCAGCTAAACTATGCTTCTCACTGTTTCACAAACATGACCCCTGCTTTACCAATTCCAAACTTTTGTGCATACTCTTCATCCTGCCTGGACTGTCCTTCTCCAATTTCTACCTTTCAGCATTCTACTTATTCTGCAAGATTTAGCCAACTCTTTCATAAAGCTTTCTCCGTGCCCCACAATTATCTGTGTTATGTGAACCCCCATAAATTCTTTGTACTTTTTCTTATGGCGATTAATAATATTTGCTCATGTTCTAGTTATATATGTACTTGTTTTTACCACCCCTAGCAGATAATAAATTCCTATTATAAACTGCTTGAGGGTGAATATCATATCCTACCTATTAATGTACTCCCTGAAGACCTTAGCATGGTTTCTTGTATATAACAAGTACTCAACTATTTGTTGAACTGATTTGAAATCTAAGATGTCCTTTGCTCTTCTGCCCCTCTTTGTCCACATATATCCAGTCCTATGCACTTCTGCTTTTTGTTCAAACTGAATTAAAATAATTAAAGGGCTCAGATTTCACTCCATATATAAGACCAACAGTTTAACTTTAAATATCCACACACAGACCCCCTCCCCAACTCACCTTTGTGTTCTGTAAATAACAGTCATCAGAGCAATTATCACTGCAGTAATTAGACCATAGTCTAATCCAAGGAACAGGGAGGAAACAAAAGTGGTCAGCCAAATAGTCTAAACCAAAACAAGAAAGCCTTGTATTAAAACAGGTGTTATTTTAAAAACAATAATTATTAAAAAGTAACTAATAGATGGGTGATCAGATAATTTAACATACTTACCTAGATAGCACATTCATAAATCAGTTATGTTTCTCATTGTATCATAATAGCATTCCCTAATTACCTTTATTATATACTCACTTAACAATCATTTAAAATGTTTTTGCACAGATATCAATTTGAAAATATGGTGTGGTATTTTCAAAGTCTCATCTTTGATGGGTATACCTTGAACAGTGTAGCTTATGTACTTTCAAAGTTAGGAGGTTTCTCTTCTGGGACTTCACGGAGGTGTTTTAGAGAGAATTTCCAAATGTTGTGCAGGTAGATTTAGAATGGCATGGAATATTTTTCTTCTCTTAGTCAGGCAATAACATTTATTAAGTATACACATACCCACACACAAACATGTACACACACAAATGAATAGTAATTTTTCCTATATCTTATTCTCTCTTATAGGGAGATTATATGAAAAAAAAAAAGGTCAGAGTTCTGAAGGATAATGCAATCTTACTTAAAATTCATCAAATACACCCAGTTAACAAATTCATTTAAGAGTCTGAGATGGAGATTTAAAAAATCAATTTCAAGAGGATCACAGGAGGAAAAAAGTCCAAATGATGTGGTTCTGTGTGAGATATCAATAGAAGCATTTGGAATGCTTCAAAGGTGAACCAGAGTATAACTGTATGAAAAACTGGTTTATGAAACAAATTCTACTACTATTCTTCTAATTTCTAGTCTTTGTAGAACTTCAAAAGCAATGTAGAGCAGTCAAAGGAATGCTGGATCTGGAATCTGAGGACCTGAGTTAGGATTCTAAGAATTGATTTGGGGACCCCCATTTTTGGCTAAAATTGGAAAGCCTCAGGGGCATTCCACCCAGCACCCTGCCCGCCACCCCCCCTGCCCCCAAGCCTTGGAGAGTCATGCCCCACTCAGCAGGGATATGCACGGCTTCCTCCCACCAGCCAGGATATGCACGAAAAACCCCATGCACTGCTTGGCCAGAGGTTTCTGAGAGAGAAAAGTTTTTAAAAAGCAGTGGAAGTAGTGACAGGGGGAAAGTAGAGTGAAGGAGACACAGGGAAGCTAGAGTGAAGGGGGTTGGCAGTGACAGCAGTCAGGCACACCCACAGAGAGGGAGCAACTGAGAGTTCATGGTGGCAGGCCAGAGACGCGCAGGGAGATAGGAAGTGGCAGAGTCCACATACTGAAGTTCACAGGTCGAATTTCTTTTCTAGGTTTATTTCTAAGTTTATTCCATATCAATAAACCCTTAAATCTTTTTTCTTATCAGTCTGGGTCCAGCTATAGTCTTTCAGATAGGCAGATAGCAGTTATCATTTCACAGATCTTCCCTCTGATGCTTACTAGTTGTGTGACCTTGGGCAAGTCACTTTGCCTCTTGGGCCCTCAACTGTAAAATGAGAGGGTTGAATTATATAGTCTCTGAGGTCTCTTCCAGCTCCAGAAGTATGATCTTAAGCTAATGCAAACATATTGGACTATGTCCCAAAGAGATCATAGAAAAGGGAAAAGGACCCATATGTACAAAAATATTTATAGCAGCTCTCTTTGGGGTGGCAAAGAATAAGAAATTGAGGGGATGCCCATCAATTGGGGAATGCCTTAACAAATGGTATATGAATGTAATGAAATACTATTGTGCTATAAGAAATGACGAACAGGCAGATTTCAGAAAAACCTGGAAAAAAGAATGCCTAAAAAATTAGAATTGGGCAGGTAGAAGCTAATTGCTCTATGAGACACCAGGAATCAGTCAAAGAAAATTTTAAAAATGGAAGAAATGTGTAAAGAAATCTGAAGCGTTAAGTACAAGCCATGTTTGCAATTGATGAGGGACATACCAAAGGACAAAAGAAGATTGCATATGTTGTAGGACCTGATTTTTTAAGTTCTGAGTAACTGAAAGCAATAATTCTTTTAGAGAAAATGTCAAATTAATGAGTTGTCAAGACACTACAATTAGAAGAAAATAGTCGGGCAAACATCATTTTACCTGGAGAAAATATAAGAATCTTCTGTTTGATTTAGAATTAAATGCAGATAATTGTAGCAAATTGGTTTTATATATGTCATCAGACTTTGAAGTCACCACCTTCACAGATTTGAAAGTATTGGCATTTTCTGTCAATAATTATTATTATTCTGAGGTTGTTGAATCAGTTGCTACTTCTGAGCTCCACCTTGAGGATTTGGATTACTGTTTGGGTACATGTCCAACAGTTTTACATAACTAACTGGTTTTTATTGCATTCAAATGTTCTTTTTGTTTGTTTGTTTTTGTTTTTTTGGTAGGGCAATTGGGGTTAAGTGACTTGCCCAGGGTCACACAGCTAGTAAGTGTTAAGTGTCGGAGGTCGAATTTGAACTCAGGTACTCCTGAATCCAGGGCCGGTGTCTTATCCACTGCGCCACCTAGCTGCTCCTTAGATTCAAATGTTCTTAATATACCAATATCATATATATATATATTTTGTTGTTGTTGTTTGTTGGGTTTTTTTAGTGAGGCAATTGGGGTTAAGTGACTTGCCCAGGGTCACACAACTAGTAAGTGTTAAGTGTCTGAGGTCAGATTTGAACTCAGGTACTCCTGACTCCAGGGCTGGTGCTTTATCCACTGCGCCACCTAGCTGCCCCAATGCCAATATCATATTAAGCTGCAGGGTAGATTGTCTAAGATGCATTTGTCTATGTTCACTTACCAGTTCTATTTTGCTGGTCCTCCAGAAAAAGGGGAGATCTGAGAACTGCATGAACATTCCTTTCAAGTTCACAATCACGATGGCTGATAGCACTGCCTGAAACACACCACAACCAGGCATTCCCCTTTTCTGGTGTCCAAGGTGCACGACTTTGTCATCACCACTTTTCCCTCATGCTGCTCATCCCCATTCCCATTTCCGTCTCACTTCTCACACAGTGATGAGAGATTTTTAGTTAGCTAATCTAGGCTTGGAGGGCTGGGTCTGCATTCCAACAGCAAACTTCCTGTACATGCACAAAACTCCAAGCCAAATTCAAGATACATACCTGGGGCAACGATTCGAAGAGAAAGCCAATGGCCAATATGACCAACAGAATCAATAAAGAGGCTAAGCAACCTGCAAGCTGAATAAGACAAAATGCACTGAAGGGGTTTCTAGAAAAGCAGGCTAACAGGTAGGGTCTCATTTGTCTGATACCTTGAAAATTACTGGTAAAGATAATGAAACAAGTACAGATTCAGAAACCACTCAAATCATCACCTAGTCCCACTGCCCCCTCCCCCTGTCTAAAATTTTCAGTTGCTCTTATGGGTCCTGGTTAGATATAGAAATGCTCAAATACCCTGACCATTTCAAATACCCTTGCCCGAAGTGGGTGACGGGAAGTTGAAAGCCCATCCTCATGAGATGTCCGGTGCAGGCCTGGAGACACATGAGAGGTTGGGATAGTTTGGATGGGTGTTAGAGCTGCTGACATCCCTCCCATATTTAGTCACTGCCTGCAGGGGTAAGTTTTCATCACAGCACATGGCAGTTTCCCACGTCTGAAGTTTTGGGTGCACAGGTGCTAGAATCAGAGTATTGTACAAACATCTAATTTAGTTGAGGGCAGTAGCTCCTCTTTACAGATCTAGCTTTCTGCAGTTCAGTTCAGTTCAACTAATTACACCGTCCTCTGCAGAACTATATGATTCATTGTAAACTCCCTAAATCCCTTCTCCCCAAAAAGTTGATTAGAGATGTAGAACTCCATGGAGCACCCAGTGGCTCTGCATGCAGAGTAGCTTTTCTGGGGCTCAGGAGAGAACCGAGAGGTTAAAATGCATAATTACCACCCCAATCACCTCTCCTTAAAGTCCATGTCCATACACACCTGAGTGTTTCCTCCAGTACTCTCTTGAACAAGACTCCGAGACAAGGAACATGAAATGGAGAAAGTTTGGAAAAGTGATCCAATGGAATTGCATATGCCTAGGGCAATGAGTTCCTTTATCATGTGAAAACAAGACAAAGAAAACTTATGAATCTCTTCTAGAAACAAATATATTAGCTTAGTCAATAAACCTCTATCTTATCGGTACTATAGTTGTTTAGTGTGAGTTCAAAAGATCTTTGCATATCTTTGAGAGGGTGAAAAAAAGTGTGTTATAACACACTTGTGTTAGAGGCACACATCACCATTCTGTCTCCTCCTGAACTCCCAAGTTCAAACAGAGAATCATTTCACAAAATTCTTTATTTTAGTAAATGTATATAAAATCTCTATGCTCACTTAAATTCCAACAATGACTTTATGTCACAATGACTTTATTCCAAAGGAATATCCTTAGGGTTGCCAGGTGGGTCCCTTTTAAAGGATCACATTTGTAATCCATGTTTTGCTAACTGTAACTTGTATATATCTGAATCTTCTCATGAAGAGCATAGTATGTTGCAATATCCATATTAATACCAGCTGTCCTTATTGCTATCTGTCCTTTCATGTAAGAGGTAAATACCTTAACAGCAAGTATGATATTCAAAAAGTTGAAAACAAAGACAACTGGAGAATTATCTGATGAGTGAATAGCTAAAAATCAAATACCACAGAGGTCAATATGGATAAACTGTGAACTGTCTGGCAGAGATTAAAAAAGTTTTGGGGAAAAGCCCTTTCAATCCATGATAGTCAGTGACTCCTTGAGTAAATTCTGCCATAGTTTGAATGTATTTTTCAAGCTTTCAGGATAAAGAAGGGGCATCTTATGCAATGGATTCTACTTTAGTGGTTCCACTTTCCTAATCCTGTCCCTATGTGTGTCTACCCAAGTCTGTGCTTTTGAGTCTAATTTGATGAAATGAGGTTATCAATAACAATTAATTCACATATGTTATTAAAGACAGAAGTATAACATAAATTCCAGTATTGTCTAAATATGTGCTGATGATTATTAAATATTAATTATGGGGAGAAAGCAAGAAAGACTGCTTTCCTATCAAACTCTTTGGACCAAAATATTTTAAAAGTCCATCTAATTTTGTAATTGAAAACAATAAAATATCTCATTGCTTTTTGGTGAGCAATTCTATAGAAATGTTATAATTTTACCTGATTCCCATCAACCTGGTAGCCATGTTTAACTGCGAAGATTTTGGCCATTGAGATGGTCACTGAAAATCCAACAATTGCAATTGCAATAGCATCAACATAGACAAGGTGGAAGAGACTGGAATCTGGGGTAGCTGGAGCTAATAACCTGAAAGCAGGAATTTATTTTAATATGAATGTGATAACATGGGAGGAAACCCTCTGAACACAGAGAAGCACTATTCATAAAAGTTTTCATTTCTTTTAAGATTAAAATTTTTTTTCTCTTAGCTCTAGCATGGCCATTTTATTGTTAAAGAAAATTATATAACTTCTTGATAACTTTTCTTTTAGTGTTGAATTGAGCCGAGACTTCTAAAATTTAACCCAAGTGATTAACTGATTAGGGATAAAAGAAATTCTGACTCTGACTTTATTAACTTTATGTTGTCAGTTGTAAATTCTAGAGTAGATGTCCTAAAGTTTGTTAATAAATTTACAAATTGACCTGATATAAAATTTTCCCCTCTGCTGTTTTGATATGTTTGTCAAGATAATGGAATTTAGGGGTTCACCTGGAAATTGATCTGGTCTGATTGAGTTGGGGAAGAGCGACTGATTGGCATACTAGATTGTAAGCACATCTGGCTAATACTTAAGGGTACTTAATGAATTTGAATGACACTAGCCAATCAGCTTGAGGAACTTCCCATTTCTTTGAGGGGAGCATGAAGCAGGAAGCAGACTCTGGGGGAGGGTTCTTCCTCTTTGGCTGCGAGACATGGTGGCAGAGAACTTCAGAAATGGGAGATTAGGAAGGCTAGGATTGCCAGGTTATAGGAAATCTGTTCTCAATCTTTCTCTCTCTCTCTCTCTCTCTCTTTTTTTTTTTTTACTATTTTTCAATAAACCCTTAAAAAACCTAAACTCATTTATCACTGATTTTAGTCAGTTTCCCCCCAAAACTGGGAGGACAGATTAGAACCCACATTTAGAATTTTAAATTACACATATGTAAACCTCTTCCCTCTCCTTTGACTTGCTATAAAATTTACAAATTTACCTTTGAAATGTAAATGTTTTCCTTTCCTTTTGGTGCTGTAAAATGCCAATTATATACTTGCTGATGTAACTAAAAACTATATAAGAAACTCTGAAAATTCAATTCAGAGTTTGCTGGTCATTTAGACATCATGAGCCTATGCTTCAAGCATATATTGAACTGTAAACCAGTTATTGAACTGTATGATTGGCAGCAGTCTCTATCAACAAATCCACGAATATTTCCATATCACATAAATAAAATCTTTGAAGTACACTGTTAATTTAGTTTTGCAAAAAGAAGGCTATTCCTTACCAAGTGTGAAAAGAAGTTCTTTCTATGTAAGACCCAGTTATATTAGAAAAGCTAATTTGGTGCTTTGTGTCATTCTAGAGTAGACAGCAGGCCACTTTCCTGATTCTTAGTAGAAAATGAAAGCTAGCACAAGTAGTTATTTGATATATGTGAGTAAGAAGACAACAGCTGCTGGCCAGGGTCCTAAGAAGGACATTGGCTCCCAGGAAGTTGCCTATTATATTATAGTTGTAGAGATGATTGGGAAGAAAGAAAAGAAAAAATTAGGTGAGTTCTCTTTGTGACAGAGCACTAAGACTTTCTTGGAGGGGTTGGAGGATTTGTTGTTCCTATGTAGTTTTCCCAGCGTGTCAGTGTTCTTTGTAATGTATACGTCTCTAGGGGCATCTTTTGTGTCAAGTTGTGTTGCAGGTTGTGTAAGATTTTGGGAACTCAGGACACTAAAGGATAGAGTGATGATGATTGCCATTAAGTCAGTGACAACTGAATCCTTGCCAGCATTTTATGAGTCCTTCTCTCAAGTTTGTCTGTATCAGGGATATTAAGACCATTGTAGTAATAGGTTTGGGGACCGTGACCATGAGTAACAATGAATTTGGGCAACAAAAATATCATCTCTGTATCCATATACCTTAGGGTATCCTTGTATGGCATCAAACAGATGGGGATGAATGAGACCGCCAGATGCTTAAGGGACCACTGGGATTTAACAGCAAAGAAAATCTACTGCTCTGTATTTCAGAGACTTCTTCTCAAGAAGAAAAAAGAATACAAGAGAATAATGGGCTCTGCACATTAAGTGAGGAGGAAATAAGGCAACAAATGCATAGAAAAGTGGTAGATAAAAGACAATCGATGATTTTAGAGAATTTATATAGCTCTAAAACTCACAAAATGATCAAAACAAGTCCTAGCATTTCCCCTTCAATGAAAGTGTACTATGTTCAAATCAAGCTATTTAAAATATAGGAAAGAAATGCTATGTAACTGTTGTAAGGGTATATTAGTAGGCAATAGAATAGGTAAACAATATTTTGACCATTCCAGCTCAAAAAAAATGTATATGTCTTACCCCAGCGGGAGTGATCCAACAACATCCACTTTGTATGATTCTTCTAAATTAAATCCTGCTGAAATGCCAGTTCCTATTATCACCTAAAAATGGAACAAATTTAAGTTTACCTCCAAAGTTAAAAATACAGAGCTGCAGAAACAAACCCTCAAAACTTGTGTCTGACCAATTCTATTCTCATTCCAAAAACTCTTAAAAGAATAAATACAGCTAAGCCATTGTACCTTCTAATTTTTCTACTATAAGTAAATAAGATTCACTTTACTGTTTTTACATATAATAGTGGCCTTTTAAAAAAAATTTTCACTCTATATTATGGTGGGGGAATGCCTGGGTCAATTATATCAATCAGGTAAACAAGCAATCAAACAAAGAGAAGGAAGCAAAATTGATGAAAATGCCAACATGTGCCAGGTATTATGCTGGCAGATGAAGACACAAAGACAAAAACAGTCCCTCCTTTTGAGCGGAAATCACACATATAAACTTCACAGATATAAGGAAAGGTAGAATATACGCAAAGGAAGGTGGTGGTGGGGGGGGTCCCTCCCCAAGCCAGTTCTTTTTCAGAAACAAGGTACCATGTAAAGTAAATGACGTGAAACTCTTATCAGGAAACTCTAAGTACCAACTGTGAAAATCAGTAATCTGGAGCGTAGGAGCTGGGCTCATTCTTACTGTGTTTTGGTATCAGAATGTGATAAAAAGGAGCCCTTCGGTGCTACAATTTTCTGTCCATAGACTCTTGAGTTTCATGCCTCACCTAACACTAGTTATTGGGGAGAAGCACTGAGGGGAAAGAGGGATCCTATTAGAGTCTTCACGTCGGCAGACTTACCCATCTCACCACCTCCAGCCACAGAGGCAGGGCTGGAAGTGGAATTCTGTGGGGACTTAAAAAGTGTTTGACACAGGCCACCCTTTTCCTTAAGTCTTGTTCTAATACCAACTCACATCTGTATTTTTCATAATAAAACATTGTTTTAACATAGAATTGCTGAAAGTTGAGTGTCACATTTGGTGAGGGGTAAGGCAGAAAAGAAAAGAAAAAGAACTAGAAGTTGACAACCTATCCCACATCAAGACAACATAGACATTGATACTTAATGACCTCTGTGCAAAATTTTAAATATGAGTGCAGGACAAATGGTTGTCAAATGCATTAAGCATGGCCATTTCTTTAAAATTAACTTGCTGACATATGTGAAAAAATGCAGAATGAAGTAAGCAGAACCAAGAAAACAATATATGCAAATGACTACAAGAATACAAATCAAAACAGCAGCAAAAAAAAAAAAACACCACCAGTTGAACTTTGATGAGTTTCAATGACTAATCTAAGTTCCAAAGAAAAGACCATAGAACAGATCTCTTTTCTTCCTGTATTAGAGGCAGAGGATATTACATATGCCATTACAAAACAGTCTCTGTAGTCAGTTGGTTTTGTTTAAACATTTCTCTATTACAAGGGAGGATGCAACATGTGAAGGGATATATCAAAAAATGACTTTTTAATATAAAAACAAAATGCATCAAAAACAAGCCAAAATAATTAATCGAATGGGAAAAAAACAGCCTAACAACTTTGTATCAGATTTCTCAGAGAAGGATTTGGTATCCAAGAAATGTAGGACCAAAAGTCATTCCCCAATAGATAAGTGGTCAAAGGATATAAACAAATAGTTCCCCAAAGAATGCAGACTATACATAACCATGTAAAAGAATGTTCCAAATCACTAATATGAAAGAAACATTTATTTAAAAAACCCCTAAGTGTGCTTAGGGGCAACTAGGTGGCACAGTGGATAAAGCACCAGCCTTGGAGTCAGGAGGACTTGAGTTCAAATCCAGCCTCAGCCACTTGACATTTACTAGCTGTGTGACCCTGGGCAAGTCATTTAACACCAATTGCCTCAAAAAAACCCACGCTCGAACACCTAGAAAACTGGGTTAAAATTGGGCAAAGATGACAAAAAAATGAGAATAGTCAATGTAGAAGTTGTAAGATGGGTCCATTAAAGCACTGTTGGTAGGGCTATGAATTAGCAAAACCCTTCTGGAACGCATATGGAATTATAAAAATAAAGCAGCTAAAATGTCTATACCAAGAGATTCCACTGCCAGGGGAATCTTTTCATGCCACTTTAAGGAGGCCATTGTTAAAAATAAAGGTTCCATATATACCAAAATATTTATAGCAGCATTTCTTTTGTTAGCAAATTAGTGGAAACAAAACAGATGCCCAATGATTAGATAATGGCTATAAGTGAATCCTGATATATGAATAGAATGGAATATTACTGTGCTGTAAGAAATGACAAATTCGATGAATACAAAGAAGCATGGAAACACATGACCTGATGCAAAATGAGATAATCAGAGCCTGAGAAACAATATACATAATGACCACAACAATACAAATGGAAAGAACAATCACACCATGAAACAAACAAAAGTGAATGTTGCAAAAGGACAAAGAACAAAGAAAAGATAAGAGAGAACATCTCCTACTCCTTTGAAGAAATGGTGGAGGGTATACAGGTGTGGAACATTACACGTGTTGCCATTTTTTGGATGTATTCATAGATTTTGTTGATTTTTTTCCCTTCACCCTCTTTAAAAAGTCTTTATTATAAAGCATGGCTCTTTGAGAGGGAGCAGGAGGGATAGAAGGGGGAATCTAGGCAATGTTAAAGTAAATCAACAAAAATTTATTTTGAAAAGAAAAAACCAGTGGATAAAGCACCGGCTCTGGATTCAGGAGGACCTGAATTCAAATCCAGCCTCAGACACTTGACACTTACTAGCTGTGTGACCCTGGGCAAATCACTTAACCCTCATTGCCCTGCAAAAAAAGAAAAGAAAAGAAAAGAAAAAACCTCAAAAGTTGACTTACTGCGACAATCTCTAAAGGAATAGGTGCAGGCAATTTATTTTTAAATCTTTCATTAAACTCCTTGCCACCCAGTAGCAAAGCAAAACACATCAATCCAACGACGAGGGAGCATATGTTGAGTTTTTTGACATTTGCTATCACAGCAAGAGTACTCTGTAAGACATTGAATGTTTAACATCAAGAAAAAGTCCACATAAGGGTAATGATTCAATAGCCAAATTCTGCTACTGAAATAATTCATAAATATAAACCAAAACATGTTGATATTCTCAGGAAGGAGGGCATCCTAAGACTATTACATAGTATCATAAAACCTTATAGTTTGAGTGGATGAACTTAAGTTCATTCAGTCCAACCTTTTCTCCAGTTTTGGGGTTCCTTTTACAATATACCCTTGGGTAGGGATGTCATGGAATCAGCTCAAACTAGCTTTTGAGAATCAAACAATACATTTTCAGTATGAGCATTTATACCTCAGAAAATAGCAAAAACTACAAATCAGGGTTTGATTTGCTGTTCTGTTGATTGTCTAGACTTAATAAAATGATGGAGAAAATGTTAATATGGGTTACACTTAAAAATGTGTTGTGCACATTTTTTTTCCTCCAGAGATCCAGTTGTTAAATATTTACCAGCACATGCCTGATTGATAGCCTCTGTTTGAATACTTTTAGTGACAGGGAGTTCCATACTTCAGGAAGATCAATTCAATAAGTGGACAATTCTAATTGTTAGAAATTTTTTATGATGTGAAAAAATGTGCCTCATGATACATTCTACCAACTGATTATCATTGCCCAAATCCCAGAATCATCACATTGTGTTGTTGGGAAGGTTCTTGAAAATGTCTAGTTTATCTTACAAAGCTGCTTAATCCGTTGCTCAGAGAAACAGTAAAACACTTGGGTAGTGTAGTGTCCTCAGAGGCAGTAGAAAATGATTTGTCCTTAGGGTTGCATCTCTAGTGTTAAGACACAGAGAGTATACATGGAATTGAAAAGTTTCTGCGTGGGCAAAATTAATGCAATTAGGATTAAAATGGAAGCAATTTGGGAAAAAGATTTCCACAAAAAATTTCTTTGATAAAGGGGTCTAATGACCAAGTTATACAAATTTATATGAAGAATTTATTCAATATATAGTATTAAAAGATATTCCCCAATAGAGAAGTGGAAAATATATGAAAAAAGCATTGTCAAATAAAGAATTTCAAGCTATCAAAACCCACATAAAATGCTGAGTCATCAAAACTAGAGAAATGCGAATCTAAATAACATCGAGTTTCCATTTAAATACCTATCAGATTAGAAAAGATGAAAATAGAAATTATTGGGTTGTGAAAGGATGATTAGTTATGGAAAATAATTTGAAATCATATTTTAAAAGCCACTAAATTATATATAAATCTACTCTTTGATTAAGAGACCCTACTATTATGCATGTACCCCAAGGAGGTCATGGACAGAAGAAAAGGACTTATATGTACAAAAATATTTATAAAAGTACTTTTTGATTGTGGTAAAAAGAAAAACCTAGAGATAAAATAAGTGCCTATCAAGGAGAAAACTGCTGTATAAATGAGGCTTATGAATGCAATGAAAATTTGTTGGACCTTCAGAAATGTAGAATATGACAAATTCAGATAAATATGGAAAAATCTGAATGAACTGATGCAGAATAAAGTGAGTAGAAACAGAAAAAAAATTGCATGCTGATTATACTAATGTGAAGGGAAACAAGGCTGAAAGACCTCAGAATTCTCACTAAAACACTGACCTCAAAAGACTGATAATAAAGCATATCTTCTACCTTTTGTTAGAGTGAAGATGGATATAGGCAATCTCACACATGGCCAATATCTTGATTTGTTTCCTTCCACTATATGTATTTATTATAAAGAAAGGCTAGGTGAAAGGCAGGCAATGATAGATATGGAAGAAAATATCATAAAAAATCATTAAAAAAGCTACAGAGAGGGAAGTGTGGGTAAGTGTAGAAGGGATCAAAAAATATGTC
Organism: Dromiciops gliroides; assembly: GCF_019393635.1. NCBI lineage: Eukaryota > Metazoa > Chordata > Mammalia > Microbiotheria > Microbiotheriidae > Dromiciops > Dromiciops gliroides. The sequence goes on along the minus strand of NC_057865.1, from coordinate 148,642,783 downwards.
AATTTGGGGCAGCTAGGTGGTGCAGTGGATAGAGCACTGGCCCTGGAGTCAGGAGGACCTGAGTTCAAATCTGACCTCAGACACTTAACACTTACTAGCTGTGTGACTCTAGGCAAGTCAGTTAACCCCAATTGTCTCATCCCCCCAAAAATCAATTTGTTACTACTTGGATAAGTATGTGTGTGTGTGTGTGTGTGTGTGTGTGTGTGTATATATATATATATATATATATATCCAATTTGTTGCCAAAGACTGTCCATTTTACCTTTTCAACATCTTTCAAATACATCCCTTTCTCTCTATTGATATTGTCTTGTCTCTGGTGCTGGTCCTTATCACCACACACCTGGATTACTTCAAAAGCCTGCTAGTGGGTATGCCTGCCTCAAGTTTCTCCATACTCCAATCCATCCTCCATCCAGCCACCATCACCAAAGTGATTTTCCTAAAGCACAGGTCTGACCAAGTCACTCCCCTACTCAATAATCTCCAGTGGCTCCCTCTTGCCTCGAGTGTCAAATACAAAATTCTCTTTTTGACATTCAAAGCCTTTCATGACCTAATCCCCTTCTAACCTTCCAGTCTTTTTACATCTCATTGCCATATATACTCCTTGATTCAGCGACACTGGTTTCCTTGATGTTCTTCAAACAAGACACTCCTCTAGAATCTTGGCAGTTTCTTTGACTGTCCCCCGTGGCTGGAGCAATGTCTCTTCTTAACTCTACATAATGGCTTTCCTGGATTCTTTTAAGTCCCAACTAAAATTTCATCTTTTAAAGGAAGCATTTACCAACCCCTCTTAATTCCAGTGCCTTCCCTCTTTTAATTACTTCCTCTTTATTCTGTATATAGCTTGTTTGTATATATTTGTTTGTATGTATGTTATCTTCCTTCCTTCACTTGCAAGCTCCTTGAGGGCAGGCACTGTCTTTTGTCTCTTTTTATATTCCCAGCCCTTAGCACAATGCCTGGCACATAGTAGGCACTTAATAAATGTTTGGTGATTTTAATGTATGTGTGTGAGATATGTGTGTGTGAGATATGTGTGTGTGTGTGTGTGTGTGTGTGTGTGTGTGTGGGAGAGAGAGTGAGAGAGCGAAAGAGAGAGAGAGAGAGAGAGAGAGAATAGGTATTATATATGATGTAAATTACATATATCTATTTTACATGGCAGAATCTTGGTTTTGGTTCTTTGCATCTTGAGATGTTTGTGATTATTGATGACTGAATTAAGAAAAACATTTAAAAAAGAATGGTTGGGGCAGCTAGGTGGTGCATATGTATGTATAAATATGTATGTATATATATGTATAAAGCACCAGCCCTGGATTCAGGAGGACCTGAGTTCAAATCTGGCCTTAGACACTTGACACTTACTAGCTGTGTGACCCTGGGCAAGTCACTTAACCCTCATTGCCCTGCCAAAAAAAAAAAAAAAGAATGGTTAACAGAAGTAGAGACTGGGAAAGAAATCATAATCATAGTTGGCCCCCGAGAAAGAAGTTATTGGAGCTCTAAGATCAACTAAAGCCCCAAGAGTTAGAGAACTGAGTACAAGGTTTGGATATCAAAATTACAAAAATGAGAGAGAGAGAAGTCTAAAGTCTTTAAGATTCTGAATAGAGGGAAAAATAGGAAAAAGTTAGGAATGAGAATACTTAAGACTTAGTGAAAAAAAAGCTAATTATATTTTGGAGTTTATTTTAACAGTATGTTCTAAAAGTATTATCAGCTTTGTTAACAAATATTTATTTAATATTTGCTATTTTATTCACATCATGTATGTATATAAGTATGTAAGTATGCATGTAAATATGTATGTATGTATGCATGCTTGTATGTATATGAGAAACTGTGATTCCTAGTCCACAATGGATAAATGATCCAACAATATGAACAATTTTCAAAAGGAAAAACAACAGATTGTTAATAATGACTTTAAAATGCTCACTGTCACTAATAGTCAGAAACACAAATTAAAACAACTTTGAGGTACCACCTTACACCCATAAAATTGGCAGAAATAATTAAAGGCAACAAAGTCAGTGCTAGTGGAGTTGTGGAAAAACATATACTTCATTCATTAATGCAAGAATTTCTGCTGCCTGGTAAACTATAGAATTTTTTGAGAACAAACTGGAAATTCGTAGGAAAGGTTACAAAAATAATTATACCCTTTGAGTCAACAACGTTGGGACTATCCTTTGAAAGTGTTATCAAAAACAAAATAGTCTCTCTGTTCAAATATTTTTTGTTTTGTTTTGTTTTTTGCGGGGCAATGGGGGTTAAGTGACTTGCCCAGGGTCGCACAGGTAGTGTCAAGTGTTTGAAGCTGGCTTTGAACTCAGGTCCTTCTGAATCCAGGGCCGGTGCTCTATCCATTGTGCCACCTAGCCACCCCCTGTTCAAATATTTTTAAAGCAGCATTATATGAAATTGCCCCAATCTGGATAAGGCAATGGTTAAATAAACCGTGGAATGTGTTATGGAAGACAAAGAAATCTGAAAGGAACTTTAGTCACTCAGTAAATAAACATTTATTAAGATCCACCTATTTGCCAAGCTCTGTGCTGGTAATACAAAGTAAGGCAAAAGATAGTCCCTGCCTTCAAAGAGCTAGCAATTTAACAAGGAAGACAACGTATAAATAAACTACCTTAAGTATAAGTAGGAAATAATAGACTGAGGGAAGGCACTAAAATTAAGGGGGACTGGCATAGGCTTCCTGCAGAAGGGGGGATTTTAGTTGAGACTTGAAGGAAGCCAGAAAAGCTAGGAGGAGGAAATGATGAGGGATGGTATTACAAGTGTGGGCTGCAGCTACTAAAAATGCCTGGAGTCAGGAGATGACCTACCTTGTATGAGGAAAAGCAAGGAGGCCAGTGTCATCAGATCAAAGAATACATGGGGGAAGAGTGTAAAGTATAAGATGGTAGGAAAGGTGGTGGGGGGTGGTATGTTATGAAGGGTTTGAATGGCAAATAGAGGACTGTAATGATCTTTAAAGTGATCATGATCCTCTGGAGTTTATTGAGTAGGAGGATGACATGGTCAGCTGTGTGCTCTGGGAAGATCACTTTGGTTAAGGAGTGGAGGATGGATTGAAGTGAAGAGAGATGTGTCAGGCAGACCAACTAGCGGGCTATTGCAGTTGTCAAAGTGTGAGGAGAAGAAATATCGCAAAGCTTAAAAAACAAAAACAAAACAGAATCAGAAGAAAATGCACCAACTACAACTATGTAAGAGGATAAATAAGAATGAACAAAGACTCCTCATGGGAACTTAAAGGAAATGAATGACAAACTTTTGATATTTTATATATCGAATTAATTTAAATGCAAACTGCTACTAATCAAATATAATTGGCTGCAATAATATACAATGTGGAGTTTTAAGTAAAAATGTAAAATAAATAACCTGCTTTTTTTTTTTGTGGGGCAATGAGGGTTAAGTGACTTGCCCAGGGTCACACAGCTAGTAATTATCAAGTGTCTGAGGTTGGATTTGAACTCAGATCCTCCTGAATCCAGGGCCAGTGCTCTATCCACTGCGCCACCTAGCTGCCCCTCAATAATCTGCTGTCTTAATGAAATCTATTTTTAATCTAAAGAGGTATGGGAAACTCATCATTATAAGTCCAAGTCCTTGAGCAGAGATTTACTAAACATTAGCTTTTTTGTTGTTCAGTTGTTTTAGTCATGTTCGACTCTTTGTGACCCCATTTGGGGTTTTCTTGGCAGAGATACTAGAGTGGTTTGGCATTTCCTTCTCCAGCCCATTTTATAGTTGAGGAACTGAGGAAAACAGGGTGAACTGACTTGCCCAGGGTCAAACAACTATTGAACTCAGAAAGATGAGTCTTCCTGACTCCAGACCCAGGCATTCTATTAACCATGCCACCTAGCTGTCCAATATCAGCTTCACATACATTAGCCACATACTATCCAGATACCTATTGATAGTGACAGAATATTGTTAATATAATTGTTAATATAGTGACAGAAAACTGTTAACACCAAATGTTACTTGCCACTCCTTAACGATCCTAGTAGTGCCAGAATTTTGGTAAGGTTTTTATATTCTCACTCTAAAAATATTAACTCTTGATTAGGTTGAGCTGAATCACACCCTAATGGGGAGAAACTCCCCCCACCCCATTCCCCCTGCATATTTTATCTTATAAAGGAAATTAGCTTAAGTTGGATTTCAGATTCTTTTTTTTTTTTAAGTGAGGCAATTGGGGTTAAGTGACTTGCCCAGGGTCACACAGCTATTGCAGCCAATTATATTTGATTAGTAGCAGTTTGCATTTAAATTAATTCGATATATAAAATATCAAAAGTTTGTCATTCATTTCCTTTAAGTGTTAAGTGTCTGAGGCTGGATTTGAACTCAGGTCCTCCTGAGAGTCAGGGCCGGTGCTCTATCCACTGCATCACCTAGCTGCCCCTGGATTTCAGATTCTAATGTCCTTCCCCTTTCCCTTGGGATTCATGGCATGAAAGGCAAAATACCCAGAAAGAAGTGGTTTTCCCTGCCTAGATTGCCAAGGGCCACTGGGGTCTCATGACCAGGTCTTGCCACCTCATACTAACTCCTCCCCCTTTCCTCCTAAAGGTCTAAGAAGCTTTTGTATGGGGTTTGGAGTTGGGAAATCCATTGTGCTCTGAACTCATGGGATATCCCCCAGGTGGCAGGTTTGCTACCTTGTTATCTCAACGAAAGATGCTTTCTTCCTCAAATCATCACTCTGATTTATTTTGGGACTTGACAGCAGCACACCCAGCTTTCAGTAGCATCCTTCTCAGAGGTGAATAAATGCTGTTAGGAGTGTTATTTGTAAAAACTAAAGTCATAATATGACAGCTTTGTGACAAAGGATTTAAAAAATAAATTCAAAGATGAAATATATGACCAGTAATTAAAATAAATTGTAGTTACATAGAATAATAGTTTCTACATCTTTACTCAGGGCCACTCAATCACTAAAAATTTAGATTTAGGGCTGGAAGGAATCAGTGAGTCCAATCTTCTCATTTTATAGATGAATATATTGAGACCCAAAGGATTAAGTGACTTTATTATATAGTATCAAAAACTATCGGGGGTAGCCAGGTGGCACAGTAGATAAAGCACCAGCACTGGATTCAGGAGGACCTGAGTTCAAATCCGACCTCAGATACTCAACACTAGCTGTGTGACCCTGGGCAAGTCACTTAACCCCAAATGCCCCACAAAAACTAAAACGAAACAAAACAAAAAACTATCAAGTGTCTAAGGTAAGAAGGAAAGGTCTCAATAGGTTCCAGGATTGTAGTTTAGTCCTCTCTGAAATAAAGTGGGAGTTTATTATAAGATCCTCTACTTAAAAAAAATTAAAAGTAACCAAATTAAATAAAAATTTTAAAAAGAGTTCCTAGAATAAAACCAAAATATGATATCTTTCACTTATTTTTCTAATAAAAGTCTAAGGCTCTGACCACTATGACAAAATATTGGGGTTAAAATAGAATATTTAATCAGCTCATGATTCCAAACAACTAGAAGTCAGAACTACCATAAATATTTAACATTGCACAGATGAAGCAACTGGATGACTGGGCCTCTTGCTTTTTATTCTGAGGTTCTAGAATGCAGATCCAGCCTGAAATATATTTAGCTTGAGATAAGATATCCTGCATATCCTGGTTAAATTATTCATTGTTTAAATTAAATTCTTTTAAATGTTGCATTTTTAGGTCTTGGAGATCTCTGAGGCTACCAAATAAACAAGCCCCTTTGAGCATTAAAGATCATAAATTAATAATACACACATACTTACAAATGAGAATTTTCTTTTAAATTAAGTCTTAGGGGACAAAGTTCTCCCAGTTTCCTGGGAGATAAGCATGGCAAAACAAATTCACAAATAGGCATTCATCTAATTTATATTCCATTCAGAAAAAAAAAGAAATAAATACTGGGGATATGGATAGTGATGAATTTAAGATGCTAGTAAATAAATTGATGCTGGGAGTTGACATGATGATGAAGCCTCATTAATTATTTTCCTAAAAGCACAAGGGCAATTAGTCCTAGATAGTCTTTGTAATGGAACTGCTTTAAGCATGTTGCACTTAAAATTCTTCTCAATACCATTATATTTGAAATCCTCCTGTACTTTCTTTTTCTTTTCTCCTGTACTTTCTTAAAAAAATTTGGTGTTCTCATCTAACAGTTGGTTAGACAGTGCTAAAAACTGCAATAATTTCTTCAGATAATTAGGGTTCAATAAATTATTGCCTTGACTAATGTTATCTTAGAGGCCTGAGAAACTTAGGGCAGCTTCCAAAGTTAGAAAAGAACATCCTAAGAACAAAGAGAAGTTGACTCAGCATTTTGTTTTATTATAGCATTTTGTTTTAACACTTAAGAATATTAAAAGCTTTGATTTAATAATTTGAATAATACACACAAGATATTGGGGAAATACCTGGCAAGTATATCAAACTATGGCTCATTAACATCATGTGCTATTATTTTGTAATAGTCCCTTGCTGAAATGTGGGATTCCTTAAATATCTTACTTATTTCACTAGAAAACTTTGTTTTTCACAACCAATGAAATCTGTATTCACTTATCTCTATGATGATACTTAAGGACTGAAAACGAATTCACCATCATTTAGTTGTTCTTTTTGTGGTTGTTTACAGAGTGCTCCCAAAGCCCTGCAGTTAGCTATAGGTAACAGAATGTTAAGAGTTAAAAAGAGGCATCTAATCCAGTGGCAGTCAAATTGAAATGGAAGGCAATCTCAGTGGGCTTCATATTTATTGCCTTAGAAAACCACAAATTAACATTACCTTCGTTGTATCGTATTTTAATTGATTTTTGCTAAACATTTCCCAATTACATTTTGATCTGGTTGGGCCACACTTAGGAATTTTTGTGGGCCAGCAAATTTGTCACTTCTGATTTAATCTAATCTCTGACCTGTTGCAAAATAGGTTATAGAAAGATTTACTTGTTTCTGTCTTGTGATTTAGGATTAATGCACAGATTTATACACTTACTTAGATATATGTGACTGTTTTTGAAACATGCATATATATACACACAAACATGTTTTTGAAATATCCATATATATGTATATACATATATATATACACAACCACACATATACACACAAACATGTACATATCTCTATTATCTACTATCTGTATCAGTGTTATACACAAAAACACTTTTATATCTGTGTAAATTCTTTGAGGGCAAGGCCCTCACTGCCCATAATACCTCAAATACTGTACACAGTAGTATGTATTTAATAAATCCTGTCAATCAGGTTTAAAGTAAATGCCTAGTTAACAATTTCAATAAAGGCCATAGAACAACTTTAATGAATCTCTTTCATTTACTCAGAGAAGACTCTTGAATAGCTGCATATTTTAACTTGCAATTCATAAGGAGAAAACACTTTGTATCAACAGCTCTAATAATTTTGGTCTGTGTATTTGGACACAGTCAGGCTAAAGGTGAACCATCAAGCTAAACAGAACTCTATGCTCCACCTCTATACAGGCTTCAGTGGAATTTTAAAGACCCATTTTTCCTTACTGTGTTTTTCTCAGAAAAGTTTTACTATGATTTCCCCCCTGACTGTAAAGACTCTTAGAAATAAAAAAAGGAGGAAAGATGATGGCTGAGAAGAATTGAAGCAGCTTACTTACATAGACAACTGAAAAGGGTCCACTGTGTCGCTTTGTCTTCACGCCAAACAGGTATTTTAACATGGAAGTGAAGACATGTACTGCTGCTGCAGTCGTGAAACCACGGACCAAGGGCTCGGTTAGGTATATGGCCACAAACCCAAACCTCAGGACACCCAAACAAAACTAGTTTTCAATGGCAAAGAGAGACATATCATTAACAGGAAATATATCATTAAATTATCATTTAAAAATAATGGCTCACATTCTTATACATACTTATACAGACATACAGACATAGCTAGGGCAGATATTTTATGGTTACAAAACACTTTGTAGACATTATCTCTTTTCATCTTGGTAACAACTCTGTGAGGTAGAGTTAGTGGTATGTACCCATTTCACAGAAAAGGAAATTAAAGCTTAGAGAGATTATGTGCTTTGTCCCCAGTCACACTGATCCAGAACTCAAACTCAAGTCTTCTGATTGGAGGTCCAAGGCTCAATCGTTAAGCTCAATCGCTCAATCAGTATCCTACTGCTTTTCCTAAAGAATGTGATGAAATTCTACCTGCTGAGTACAGTAACTGAAGTCACTAGTTGTCCAATTAGTGCTGGATTATTGTGTGATTGTGTGTAACTCTGTGTGTTTAAGAGTGTAAATGTATCATACATTCCCCTTGAAGCATTACTTAGGACCACTTATTTATGTGCAACCACCCTTTGCATTAGATTGTAAGTTGCTTGGGGGCAAGATTAGTGTTCTATTTTGTGCATCTCTAGCACTTAGTTCTGTGACCCGGACATTTTCTTTGTCTGGACCAAAGATTCCACTGGTACAGGGGACTCCTGATGAGAATTGTTCTTTTGCTGATGCATAAAGATAACTCTTTTAAAACGTGGTCTAAGAGAACTGTCTAGAGCCAATGAGAATCGAAGTGACTGACCCAGGATTACATAACCAGTATGTGGCAGAGGCTCTGAACGTAGGAGGTAATTCATGAATATTTACTTATTAAATGGATATGTGATATACTGATAGACTTTGCTTCTATCATTAGTGCTCAACACGTTGACATCTTACATCCAAACCAATTGCCCCATCAATGAGAATTTTACCTGAATGATTCCTGAAAGCAAAGTTACGGACATAGCAACTTTTACTCTCATGGCATCTCTTTCTTCTGTGCCATTGGTTGAATTAGCACCTCCTCCACCAACGTACATATCATCAGGAACTAATCGGACAGCCACTCCGCCAATCATTAGGCTAATCACAGCAAAGGGCCCTAAAATAATGATATACCCAGGGGTTAATATAAATTTACTTCCCCTAAGTCCGAGGAAATGGTTTTAAATTCTAATCTCATCTACTTTTACGTAAAAGATTATAAAATTAAAGATTATAAATTTGTGATAGTAAATAAATTATAAAATTATTAAGATTAAAAAAATATTATTGTCAAGAAACATCCTTTTTATGTCATGGTGCAGCTATAGTTACCTTAACCACCAGCCTTGTATTTTAAGAAATGCTGTGTGTGTGTGTGTGTGTGTGTGTGTGTGTGTGTGAGTGTGAGAGAGAGAGAGAGACAGACAGACAGACAGAGACAGAGAACAAGAAAGAAAGAAAGAGAAAGGAAAGAGATGGGATGGTAGTATAAATTATTCTGAAAACCTTTCCTATCTAGGCTTTTTTCCTTAACCTTAAGTCAATTATAGAAGGAATATGTATGTGTGTACATACATACACAAATGTATGTCCATATATGCACAGAGTAGGTGTTTAATAAATGCTTACTGACTGACTCATATCAGGGCCTATAACATAGAAATATAGAATGATAGAATCCTTAAGTTGACAGGGACCTTTCACTAGACATGGACTCTTGTCTAACCTCTCTCTGGTGGATGAAACTAGCAATGATTTTACATTCTGATGATAATTAGGAGCTATGGTTTATCATAATGATTTTAATTTAAAAATTCATATGTATGAAAAATTTGTATCATGAAATTAAACTTTTATCTTATTTTTATATATTTCAACAAATTGTTCTATTACATGATGAAATTCACCCTGAATTTTTCAGACAGTGAGAATATTTGGTTGAGTTTTGAGACCTTAGGAAAGTTTCCAACCAAAGTACTATACTAGGTTTGCTGAGTCTTCATTAATAGAGGTATTCAATTAAAAACTGACAATAATCTTATTGATGATGTAGCATACTTATAATAAAGAAAATAAAATTTCTCAATGATCAAATGTAAACCATTACCTATGGAGACATGTCTGGACGTGCCAAAAAAACAATACAGGATAACAGGATAAAATGAAGAATACAGTCCAAATACTGGAGGCACAGCTGCCAACATTGCAAAAGCTAAACCTAGGGAGCACCAAAAAAAAAAAAAAGAAAGAAAGAAAAAAAATAGTCATTAAATATAGTGAACGAACTCACATTTAAAGGTTCTTTATCTCTAATGAAATAATTATAGTGGTAAGTAACCAGAAAATTCAAGTCTTTTTTTTTTTTTTTTGGTGAGGCAATTGGGGTTAAGTGACTTGCCCAGTGTCACACAGATAGTAAGTGTTAAGTGTCTGAGGCCGTGTTTGAACTCAGGTACTCCTGAATCCAGGGCCGATGCTCTTTCTACTGCACCACCTAGCTGCCCTGAAAATTCAAGTCTTAAAAATCTAAACAGTTCATGAGTGTCCAGTTGAAAAAAAATCTCTATACAATTAAAATATTAAAACCAAATACTACAGTGGATAGAGCACTGGCCCTGGAGTCAGGAGGAACTGAGTTCAAATCTGGCTGCAGACACTTAAAACTTACTAGCTGTGTGACCCTAGGCAAGTCACTTAACCCCAATTGGCTCACCAAAACCAAAACCAAATCCCCCCCCCAAACCAAACAAATACTTTAGGGGATCATTTTTTTCAAAATAACCCAGTATAATATTCTTTTGAACAATGAGGTCCACTGGTCTATTTTAATTTATTAAGCTTACAAAGAAAAAAAACCTGAATACAACTTTTTGGGAAGATATATATTTTGGAAAGTTAGTTCCCCTTGTACAATGCTATGATTTAGGCCTTGAAGACAGTTGTCAAGATGATTAAAATAGACCACTGCTCTGCCAAATACCGACAGATTTTAGTTCTCAAGAAGAAAAAATTCTAAGGAAAAAAAAAGAGTATAACTTACTGCTCACCATATTTCAATACAGAAACACTTTGTTCCTGTGCTTATATTAATGTTGGAATTCATGCACATAATCTCAGAATTAGCACTTAAGAAACCAACAAAGAGGGAGAAGAATCCTCTGTATGATATCACTTTTATTATATAAATGGTCACACAGCATTTGCTAGAACATCTCTGGGTGAGGGGAAGCCCTTTATTTCCAGGGGCACCCCATACTACTTTAGGATAGCTCAAATTGTTAGAAATTTTTTCCTTAAATCTGGCCCAAGTTTCTGTCTTTATAACTTTTATCCATTGTTCCTCCTGGGTATATATTGCTAATGAATTCAAAGGACCCTCATAGAGAATGATTTGCAAGGTCATTTATTATGTTTGTTACTCTCCTCTGGATACTCTCCAGGTCATCGATATCCTTGGTAAAAATGTGACAGTGTACTAGGTCTGAATCCCAATGAGATCATAAACAAGGGAAGAGGACCCACATATACAAAAATACTTATAGAAGCTCTCTTTGTGGTAGCAAAGAATTGGAAATCGAGGGGATGTCCATCAATTGGTGAATGGCTGAATAAGTTATGGTTTATAAATGTAATGGAATACTATTGTGTTATAAGAAATGATGAGCAGGCAGATTTCAGAAAAACCTGGAAAGACTTGAATTCTGACAGAAGTGAGCAGAACCAGGAAAATATCATATAAAGTAACAACAACATTGTGTCATCATCAACTGGGATAGACTTAGCTCTTCTCAACAATACCATGATCCAAGACAATTCCAAAGGACTCATGATGGAAAATGCTCTCCACATCCAGAAAAAAGAACTGTAGAATCTGAATGAAGATTGAACCATACTCTTTCTACTTTTGTTTTTTTTTTCTTTTCTGAGGTTTTCCCCTTTTCTTCTGATTCTTCTTTCAGAACACAACTATTGCAGAAATATGTTTAATGTGATTGTACATATATAACATATCAGATTGCTTTCTGTCTTGGGGCGGGAGGGAAGAGAGAGAGGGAGAAAAATTCGGAATTCAAAATTTTATAAGAAAAAAGTTGAAAACTATCTTTATATGTAACTGGAAAAAAAATAAAATACTATTAAGATTGAAAAAAATGTGGCGGTGTGAATTGAACATATACCAGATGTAATTTGACCAGAGTGGAAGAGAACATTACTGTCATCTCCCTAGTCAACTTCGAATGCAACCTGATTGCATTCGATTTTTGACTGCTTTTTCACATTAATCTTGTAGTTCATCAAAACTGTGTGTGTGTGTGTGTGTGTCTGGCCAAGCTATGAAGCATTATAGCTCAAGAGTTGGCTAAAAGAGAAACTCAGAAGAAGAAAGTAACTTCACAACAACTATAGGTTGAGACAGAGCAAACAATAGCTTAGTGTCAAGGACTATATACCTAGGAGAAAGACACATAACTTAAATAAGAGCTCTGGAGGAAGGAGAATAAGAACTCTGAATAAGAGAGGGATGGAAAGTAATGTTCAAATAATGAATTCCATTGAAATGAGAATGAACCCAATGGACCTCAATGACTTCATGGGAAAACAAAAAATATTAGGAAAAAATAAAAAGATTGAAAAAGTAAGAGAAAACATGAGATATATACTATTAAAAATACTCAACCTGGAAAATATATCAAGGAGAGGTGGTTTGAAAATTATTGGACTACCTGAAAACCATTACTAACAGCAAAGGCTGTATAGCACATTTTTAGAAATCATAAATTAAAACTGCCCAGATTGATTAGGACTAGATGGCAAAGTCAAAATAGAAAGAATCTACTAGTCATATCCAAAAAAAGCTCACGATGAAAATTCTCAATTTTCTTGACAAAAATCTAAAACTTTCAGGTCAAAGGAAAATAATAAAGCAAGCAGCCAGAAAGAAAGTGTTCAAGTACTGAGGAACAACATTTAGGATCATAGGACACTGGTGTAAAACACAAAGAGAAAAGAAAGCCACTAATCTGTGTATAAAGATCCTTGACTTAGTTTTAAAATATAATATTATCTATGCTTTATTGTATTTTTATGTTGCTAAATATTTTCCAATTACATTTCAATCTGGTTTATGTCACAGGAAAGAATGCAGTGAGCTGCATCCATACTGTTGACAACTTTGTCATACAAAACCTGGTAGCTATTAGTATAAAAGAGAGAAAATCTTGGAATACACTATTCCAAAAGACAAAAGACAAAAAGTAATAACCAAGACTAACTTACCTTAAATGACTGAGTATAATGTTATAGAAAAAAATTAACTTTTAATGGGAAAAAAGAGGGCTTTCAAACTTTCCTGATGAAACACACACACATACACACACACACACACACACACACACACACACACACACACACACTAAGAGTTTTAAAATACAAACACAAGAGCCCAGAGAAACCTAGAAAGTCAAATACACTTGAACTTTTGGCAGGGCCTACATGATTTTGAAATTTTTACATTCTAATAGAAGGAGAAGAGACAGGTATCTCATTACAATCCTAACGATTTCAAGAATCACAAAGATTATTAAACAAGACAAAAAGAGGGATTGAGGATGGTTTTATTCTGTTTTGATGTTCTTAATACAGGAAAGAATAGGTAAGGAAAAAATGAGTACCCTAGGGAAGAAATAAGTGAGAACAATTTTCTTATATAATTGGGGTACATGAGAAGGAAGAAACTTATAAAAATGGAAGATGGGTATGGGGCATCATATGAAATTTTACTCTCATCAGAACTGGACAAAGGAGAATTGAAATATAAACATGAATCAAGACAATCACACGGAGGTAAATTTATTTGATCCCAGGCTCAAATGAGGAGGAAGGAGCTATATGATAATGCAGTGACAACATTGTAAGGGGAAATAGAAATATGTCCCTTTAAAATCTTTCTATTTTTTTTTGATGAGGCAATTGGGGTTAAGTGACTTGCCCAGGGTCACACAGCTAGTAATTGTTAGGTGTCTTAGGCAGAATTTGAACTCAGGTCCTCCTGAGTCCAGGGCCAGTGCTCTATCCACTGTGCCACCTAGCTGCCCATCCCTTTAAAATCTTAATGTATATTCAAAGGGTATTGGAGTTAAGAAAAAAAAAAGCTACTGGAGTAGAGTTGGTTCTGTTCTGAGGGTTTGAAGAGGAGAAAGAAGAAGAATAAAGAGAAACACAGGAGTGTAGAGGGTAGGCAGTATGGTACAGAACTTGTTATATCTCATAACTGGGGGATGTGGAAAGACTATATAAACAGAAAGGAAAGGGTGGAGGAAAGGACATCACATGAATTTAATTCTTACATGAAAGAGACAAAAGATGGTTGGACACACACACCTACATAATAACAAACAAATTTGGTGTAAAAATCCATTAAATGAAATAGGAAAACAAGTAGTGATAAGGAGGGTCAGGGTTAAATGGAAAAATAATATGGAAGGGGAAATAGTTGAAAGCAAAACAAATTTTCTTATCATGAGGTGGGGATTAAAGGGTAGCAAGGGAGCAAGTGGTAGAGTCAGAATTAGAACTCAGGTTCTCTGCTCTTTGTATTATATAACAATCTCTTTTAGCTATCTTAATTGCTGCTGCCTCCTCCTCCTCCTCCTCCTCCTCCTCCTCCTTTTTCTTTTATTATATTGAAGCTTTTATTCCACTTTTTTTCAGGAGTATCTCATTTCTCCTGATAATCTGGGAAATGGAGAGCCATTCCTCAAGTCTATTTGCTTGCGTGCCCTCATGCTCTCTCTCTCGCTCGCTCTCTCGCTCGCTCTCTCTCTCTCTCTCTCTCTCTCTCTCTCTCTCTCTCTCTCTTGCTGCAGGGCAATGAAGGTTAAGTGACTTGCCCAGAGTCACACAGCTAGTAAGTGTCAAGTGTCTGAGGCAGGATTTGAACTCAGGTCCTCCTGAATCCAGGGCCACTGCCTTATCCACTGTGCCACCTGGCTGCCCCTGCCTTCTCTTCTAAGAAAGAATTACTTGGCTAAGGCATAAAAATAAACATTGTACGCACTATCTAGCTCACTGAATAATTATACCTACTCTCCACACTTTCTAGAAGATCCTCAGTCTTTTGTCATTCTTTCCTGTAGATCTTGGGTCTAACTCTGTTGGAGAAATGCTGTAGAAATTGTCTGGTTGGGGTGTTTCAACTCTGGAATTCTCACCTCTTATAATAACCTCTCAGCCTATTGGTATCTAGATAGACACACTTTTACCTTTCATCCCTGGTTTTACCAACTTCTTTCTCCTTCTTGTTAGACTTTTTCTGTTACACTTACAAATGGAATCTTCAAATCCTCTCAGGTTTTACTCTTTCCTTTTCATATTCTAAAAGCATCTAGACCGCCTTCTTTAGAATTCCTTCTGTTGATCTTATTATCTCTGAACCACTGAGATTATTCTATTAACTAGATTATAATCTAGTTCCATTCCTGAAACCTTGAAAACATTCTCTGTTCATTCAGCTACATTTTTATTTGCTTGTTAAATAATCCTTGGGGTCTCATGAATACTGCAAACTAGAATAACATTTTCTTTATACTATATCAGATTAAAAAAAAAATTTGCCCCAGAGAGTTGAAAAAGACCTCAAAGATCCCCAAAGTCATTGGCATTGTCAGTCTGTTAACCATCAGAAATAGATATGGTTTTATCAACAGAAACAACACAAAAGTACATATATTACTATCTGGATTGCCACGGAACCCTAAGGACCACTGGGTCTTTCTATATGACTTGCAGATGAAGCATCTCATGTGTGTTGTCTCCCTTTATTAGATTATGAGTTAACTGAAAGTGGTGGCTAACTTACTCTTTTTATTTGCATGCCCAATATTGAGTACAGTGTTTTGTGCATAGTAAGAGCTTAGTAAATGCCTATTCATTCATTCATTCATCCCTGATTCTGAGGTTGCCTCCCCATCCACTATGTCATGTTCTATTTTCATCATTCTTTCTTCACAAAGTGATTTTCAGGGAAGTTTTTAGGAGTAGTTAAAAGAAGTCATAAGAATGATATAAAATATGTTTTTTACATGAGTACAAATACTAATGGGGGCAGCTAGGTGGCACAGTGGATAAAGCACTGGCCCTGGATTCAGGAGGACCTGGGTTCAAATCTGGCCTTAAACACTTGACACTTACTGGCTGTGTGACCCTGGGAGTCATGTATTTTAAAAGCAGGAAGATATTTGAGATAGCAGAATAAACATGAATTGTGTTTTACTAACCTTGAGGAAGATGTAAGACCCCTGTACTTATACCTGAGACGAAGTCTCCAAATACATATTCCCTTGGTTTATAAGCTGGCAACCATTTGCATATGGGCAAGAACATATAGATAATATTCCTTATTTTCTTAGGAGTACAGCTGGAAAAGACAAAGGAAGACAGACAAATTAGTAGTATATAACAGTAATATTCATAACACCAGACCTTTCCTGCCCTGTAATTATTCTATTATAATAAAGTGGTCACAAAGTTTATGCTCTGGATAACATTCCCATCCTGAACAAGTTATGGAACCAAAAGATTTGTCTTTTAGAACCATTTTCTTTGTGAGGGAAGCTGAGTTAGTGCCATGACCAATGATCTATAGCTGACTCTGAAAAAGAGTAGAAGTTCATTTAGAAGTAGATGAGAAATACCACAAGAGAAGCCTGGTAAACTGAACTCAACACTTGAGTAAGCTAAGCTAGAGACAGACATGATGCATATTTTTCCACTCAGGAGGAAAGGTAGAAAAGGATGTCAAAGATAGTTTGGTGACATGAGATGAGGACACAAGACTAAAGGAGGTTGGCTAAGGTGTAAGAGCAGGAAACCTAATCTATTGTCCTAAGTAGAATGCATCCTAGGTGAATTTGTGAAGTAGGTATGGGGCTTGCTCTGTTTAAGTCAAGATTGTATTGGTTCTAAAAGGAATCAAGCACAGGAATGTGTAAGGACCAGTCACCATCATTATAAGACTTAAAACCCATGTCCCATTTGGTTGATGTGTTGATACTATTCTTATGTAGAAAAGGCATGATATTTTGATGGTTGTGTGAATTGTGTTTTGTATAGTGTGCCCTCTAGTGGTTAACTATGTCTATTAATTGAATAAAACATCTGGAAAAAAACCACTAACCTAGAATCCTAGATCTGAGTGTAAAGGAACTCAAGAGATCATCTGATCTAGCATTTGTCTTCACACAGGAGGATATTTATTATCTCCATTTTACAAATGAGATAACTAAGGAGCACAGAGGTAAAAATGGCTTATCCAGGATCACACAGTTACTAAGTCTGACCTTATCTCCATTCCTACCTTGCTATATGTACGTCTAGCCAAATATGTATATATGTGTGTATATATATATATATATATATATATATATGGTGCCAATTTATATTTGTAAGCTGTTTCTCTTTCATGTTTTTTGTTTTTATTTTTTTCATGTTTTTAATATGTTGTATATGACCCTATATTATTGTGATGCTGAAGGGTCAGAAATCTCTAAAATAGATAGAAAATCTCTATCCTTTGAATTCATTACTTTCCCCCTTTTTCCTCTATGTCCCATTATTCATATTCATTGTGTAAATAATATTTTATATCATTCTCATGGTCTTTTTTTTTACTTCATCAAAAACTTTTTAAAACATCACTTCCAGAACCCAAGTCTCCTACCTCTTAGTACAGTGTTACTTTTAATATAACTGGCTGTCTATCATTTTATTAGGATCTGTGAATTTGATTGAACAGAAACAAGAAAAATATAAATCATATGTATTTCTATTTCTCTTCTTATTTTTTTTTTTTAGTGAGGCAATTGGGGTTAAGTGACTTGCCCAGGGTCACACAGCTAGCAAGTGTTAAGTGTCTGAGGCCGGATTTGAACTCAGGTACTCCTGATTCCAGGGCTGGTGCTCTATCCACTGCGCCACCTAGCTGCCCCTTCTCTTCTTATTTTGGTTGTGCTTGTCTCCTTTATGAAAGTTTAAAAGGATCCTAAATCCTTTCACTAATAGGATTAAGACTGATATTTATTACGAATACAAAATCTACATAATTTTCTTATACTTTCTTTTCCATTTCTTTTTTTTCTTCTTTTTTCTTTTGCGGGGCAATTGGGGTTAAGTGACTTGCCCAGGGTCACACAGCTAGTAAGTGTTAAGTGTCTGAGGCCGGATTTGAACTCAGGTACTCCTGAATCCAGGGCCGGTGCTCTATCCACAGCGCCATCTAGCTGCCCCCCCCTTTCCATTTCTAAAAGAAGCTAAAAAGTATTAAAATATAATATTTCCTTTAGAATTAATTATGTATTTCTATTAATGAAGTATCCCTATGTAAAAAAACCAATTAAAATTATATTCCTTACCACTCACAGCAACAGGAACAAGTCTCCTAGTACTGATTTTTGAGGTAATGAGAGATCTGGTGGGCCCTTGAGATGCAGGACCATTAAAACAGTAAGAAAATAGAATCAGAGATAACTGTTCTCAAACCTGTCTTTTACTTCTCAACAACAGTCAGGTCTTTTTAGCATGAAGATTAGTTAGTAGTTATCCCATTGGAACCAATTTGAGGCTTGAGAAACAGATTTTGGCTTAATAAGGTGTCAGCAAAAGACTAAAATTTATTATTATTTTGGCGATGAACTGTTTCTTTTTGCTTGTTTATTTTCCTAGATATTGTCTGGGTTTATTTTTGTAATAATATACCAACATGTATTATTTGGGGCAAGTCTTGGAGCTAACAGAAACACTCCAGGGAAGCTGAATCTTGCCTGCTTGACTCATCCCTACTTTTCAATAGTGAATGTAGGTCTGTAATCGAAGATGTAAACACTGATCATCAATCAAACTAGGAGGAAATATAGTCACATTTTGTGATATCATATAATAATTTTTTTAAGGACAAAATTTGTGAAAGGTTATGCTAGTATCTTCAGGCCTAGGTAAAGTGCTTCCCCAAATGAGTGTTCTTTTTATTCTGGGGTTCTTTGATAAAAACCCAAGGATGCTTCCAAAGGGTGAAGAAGTTAGGGAAAGGATGGGAAAACAGACTTAGCAGGGAAATTCTAGGGAGAAAGGCAGCAGATAGTTACTTTGATAGCTGGAAAGTCCAGAGCCAGTTGTTTACAGATTCTTGCATGTAGGCAAGATGTAGTAAGCACTTGATAAACAGTCATAGTCGAGATGATTATTCAATTTGTCTCTGACACAGAATGGCAGTTGGATTTTTGGCAAGTTTAAGCTTTCAGTGCTCTAGGCAACTTTCTTAGAGTATAATTTGCAGAAAAGATGCTGAACTACATTGGTAGGAAAAAGTTTCTTCACCTGGAAATTCCCTACATCAATGAAATCACAGGCCTAGTCCCTATCACTAGTCACTCAGGCAGTCAATAAACATTGATTAAGAACCTACTATGTCCTAGGTACTGTGGTAAGTGCTAGGGATACAAAAAGAGGCCAAAGCTAGTTCCTGCCCTCAAGATGCTCACAATTTAATGGAGGGACAAGAAAATTAATATGTACAAATGAGGAAAATTGTGAGTGAAGAAACTAGAATTAAGAGGGTTTGGGAGAGCCTTCCTGTAGAAGATGAGATATCAGTTGGGATAGCCAGAGAAGCCATAGGCAGAGATGAGGAAGGATAGCATTCCAGGAATGGGAGACAGCTAGAGAAAATACCCAGAACCAAGAGATACAGTATCTAATTAGTGGTACAACAAGGAGGCCAGTGTCACTAGTTTGTTTTCCTAGTATCTTCCTCATACCATGTTAATATATACCTTATAAATTCTCATTTTCTTTTTTCTTTTTTTGCTGGGCAATGAGGGTTAAGTGACTTGCCCAGGGTCACACAGCTAGTAAGTGTCAAGTGTCTGAGGCTATATTTGAACTCAGGTCCTCCTGAATCCAAGGTTTGTGCTTTATCCCCTGCACCACCAAGCTGCCACCCCAGTGGCACTAGTTTGAAGATTACATGGTGAGAAGTAACTGGAAAGATAGGAGGGGGCTAAGTTATGATGGGCTTCCAATGCCACTATCTTTATTCAAGATGACATCTGCTAAAAGGAGTCACTTAATTCTTCTCAATTTCAATGTCCTCAACTGTACAATGATGGGGTTGGACAAATCCCTTATAAAGCCCCTTTAAGATCTCAATCTATGTTCTTATGTTTCTGTATGCCATTAATTACATGCTCATACATCCTATAAGGGGCTGAAATTCTAGCTATACTGTCTAAAATATCTAATGAGTGGTCGCCAATAAATTATAAGCTTTAGCAAGAGTTAGACTTTTAAGCATTTATTAAGGAGAATAAGAATTTGGTAAAGAGAGAAAGGTCTAGATTCATCTATCTATTAAAGGGAGAGCGCATTTCTAGCTCCCTTCTCCACCAGAGTCCTCAGGAAAGAGAGCGAGCCAGAGCACCAGCCTCCCTTCTTCCTTCCACAAGCCAATGTCACTTCCTGACGCCAAAGAAAAGCCATGTGGTCCTGCCCTCAGAGGCCCTCTCCTCATGTTGGAGCTTTCCTATAGTAAGTTTCCAGCAGGTGGCGTCATTCCAATCGTTACAATCCAATACTGGCAGGAATGGTATGAATGGCTTTCTAAGTGACGAGTGTCCACTATTCATCTGTTTTTATCCCAACAAAGAGAACTTCTCTAGACCACAGGTCTTGTATCTCCCAAAGGCTTATTACAGACTATACAAAATACTATAGCCCTCTTTCCCCATACCCAACATGCAAACATACTACCTTAAAGCCCGTTTTATCTTATCTCCGATAGGGTCCGAAACCTTGTCCTTCTTGTGTAGCTTCCCATGTAGAGCTGGATAGCTATAGATAGGTCGCTCCACACAATATGTTTGGGTTGCTACAAGAATTTCATTTTCTTGTGTGTGATCCATAGTATCCTGGAAGTTATTCATGGTTGATAGTAGACAAGCTTAGCTTGAGTATCACTGTGAAGGGGAAAAAAAAGGAATTTAGATGATTGTGTATGTGTGAACATAAAATTAGAAAAATTGGGAGGAACCCCAGGAAGTCATCCAGGACAACTCTCAAATACAAATGCACCTAGCAGAATAAGAAATACATTTATACTTCATCTTCCTAAAGCACTCTAGAGGAGGTAATTCCATCTCCCCTCTAGTCAGCCTGTTCCAGTATTTGACAGTTTTTTTTTGTTTGTTTGTTTGGTCAGGGAGCTTTTCAGTAACTTTATTTCATACCTCTCCCAATTGCCCACTTCTTTGATGACATAGAAAACAGCTGGTTAGCACAGTTTAATGACTTTTTTTTTTTAGTATAAATTTAAATTGCTTTTAGGAATGATTAGGCCAACCTACAGCTCTACCAATAGTGCATTGGGTGTGTCTGTCCTACATTTACTCCAACAACTATCATTCTTTGGGGGGATTCTTCTTTGTCAATCTGATAGATGTGAGATGAAACCTCAGAATTGTTTTAATTTTCATTTCTATTAGTAATTATTTGGAGCATTTTTACATGATTGTTCATAGTTTATATTTCTTCTTTTGAGAACTCACTGTTCATATCCTTTGACCACTTAATAATTTGAGAATGACTGTTTTTATAAATTTTATCGATTCCAATTTATTTCAATGTTTCATTACAAATTCTATTCTCTATTCCCTTGCTTTGGCAATTTTCCCTTTCTAATTTCTCTATAGCCTTAAAGTAAACTGGGTATTAGGGTAAGAGTTAGTGAATAATATTACTAATAAGTAATATTTGTATAATACCTACTACAGGCCAGAAATTGTGCTACTTTATAAATATTACCTCATTTTATCCTTGCAACAATCCTGGGAAGTAGATGTTATTATTACCCCCATTTTACAGATAGGGAAACTGAAGTAAGTTAAATGACTTGCCCTGGGTCATATGGCTAGTAAGTGTTGGAGGCTAGATTTGAATTTGGAACTTCCTGAGTCCAGGCCTGGTGCTCCATCTACTGATGTATGCTTACAAGTCTAATTTAGTCAGCTCTTGGATTACTATGATCTCGAGATCTTTTTCCTACACACCCCACCATCCTGCTCCACCTTTTTTTTGCTGTATTTTGTCTCTAGCCAACGTATACTTTTACTTTGTTTTTCCTTTATGTTTTTCTTCCTGATATATGGAACTACAGGTTATAATTTTGATGTTGAAGGTTCATTTCTCTAATTTGTTGATGTTATTTTGAATATTACTTTTTTGTTCCAAGATGACTATGCCTGACCTAAACCAACTTGGGCACTGGGAGAATTTGGTTCATTATTCAAATATTTTAATTAGTCACATGGATTGTGAAATTACATTTGTACTTGGTACCAATTTACTTTTCAGTAATAAGTGAAGCAAAGATACTTAGATCACAAATGCAGTCCATTTAATATAGTACTTCTGCAACAACCTAAATGGATTCTGGATTAATCTCTAAATCTATTTTTCTATTCCATTTCCTCTACTTTTCTGCATAGGGATGATCTTACAATAATGTATCATGTTAAAAAGCATACAAGTAATGTAAAGTTCTCCTACACCAGGAAGTCCAAAGAAAACCCATGGAAAGAGGTTACGGTACCAATCAGGCTGTGATACCTGTTTAATTCAGCTAAACAATTTGAGCACCTGCTTTATGTAGGGTGCTGACCCTGAGGATACAAAAATGAAAAATGACATAGGCCTGTCCTTGAGGAGTTGATGGTTTATTAAAAGGGAAACAAGAAGTACATAAATATATACAATGCAAGGTAGAATATAAGAGGGAGAAAGTCTACATGTTAACAAGCATTTATTATTTTTTTAAACAAATGTTTAAGGTTTTTTTTTTTTTTTTTTTAGTGAGGCAATTGGAGTTAAGTGACTTGCCCAGGGTCACACAGCTAGTAAGTGTTAAGTGTCTGAGGCCAGATTTGAACTCAGGTACTCCTGACTCCAGGGCTGGTGCTCTATCCACTGCACTACCTAACTGCCCCAATGTTTTAAGGTGTTTTTTTTTTTTAAAACATTCATTAAAAAATTTTCAGGTCTAAATTATTTTCCTCCCTCTCCCCCCTCCCCAACCAATTGAGAAGTCAAGCATTGTGATACACATTATACACATGAAGTCATGTAGAACATTTCCATATTAACTATTCAACAAGCATTTAGAAAATGGGGGGAAAAAAAAGAAAGAGTGTCAGACTATACTAGGAAAATTTCTGGAAAGAGAGAAGACTTTTAGCTGGAGGAAGGCTTCATGAAAGAGATTGTCTTTGAGCTGAGCCTTGAAGGAAGAGAAAAATTTCAAACAGCAGAGCCTGGTGCGGAGGAGTCCATTATAGCCATGAGAGACAGCCTGGGATAGCCATGAGAGGCAAGGGATAGCACGCTACAGAAGATCAGGGAACCAGTTTGGCTAAAGGATAGTGTCTGTGAAAGGGAATAATATGACCTGAGGCTAAAAAAGTAGATTGGAGCCAGACTTCCAAGGGCCTTAAGCATCAGTCTAGGAAGTTTGTGCTTTATCCTAGAGGAAGTAGGGAGTTAACTTGGATTTTTGAGTAAGGAAGTGACAAAGAAGTGACTTGAGCTTTAAGATTATTTTGGCAGCTGTGTGAAGAAGAAACCAGAGGCAGAGAGACTAGGCTTAACAAATAGCTATGGGAGCAAAGATGGAAAAAATTCAAGAAATATTATAGAGACAGAGTTGACAGGATTTGGCTGCAAATTAGATAGAGAGGTAATGGAGAAGGAAGAAGCAAAAGTGGTTCTAGGGTTTTGAACATGAAATTATTGTGAAGATGAAATAGGGAAGAGATTGTAGGGGAGACAGGGAGATGACCGAGTTAGTCTTGAGCATCCTAACTTTGAAGCGCCTGAAGGACATCAACATTGATATGTTCAGTAGGCAGTTAGAAAAGCAGAAATGGGTCTATTAATATAAGATACACACATATAGTATGTATATATCCACTACTAAAGTATTCTCTGCATGCTTTATCAGGTGGTGCTGGGGTCTTGAAAGCCATATGTGTTTTTTTTTTGAGATTCTGTCTTAAGATCTCTAGTGAAGGAGATTGGTTTGGTTGCCTCAAGCAGTTGATTTTTTTTTTTTTAACTCAAGAACACTTTGCAACTGTTTCTATTAAATTTCATCTTATTTGGGGGCAGTTAGGTGGCGCAGTGGATAAAGCACCAGCCCTGGATTCAGGAGGACCTGAGTTCAAATCCAGCCTCAGGCACTTGATACTTACTAGCTGTGTGACTCTGGGCAAGTCACTTAACCCTCATTTCCCCCAAAAACAAAACAAAACAACCACAACCATCAATCTTATTTGGTTACTACAGTCCATTAAAAACTTTTCGGCTCTTAGCTCTATTATCGAGCATGTTATCTATCCCTCTCAGTTTCAGGTCGCCTGAAAATCTGATAGGTATGCCATCATTACCTTCATATAAATCATTGATAAAAAATTTGAACAGTTTAGGGCCAAGGATAGATCTCTATGTTGTTCCACTAGAGACCTACCTCCAAATTGAAATGACCCATTAATAACAGCTTTGGGCCCACCCAACAAGTTCCAGATCTATTTAAACTTTATTATCTAGCTCACATTCCTCCATCATGTCCACCAGGATAACGAGGGATTTCATTTTATACTTTGAAATTTGAATTTCAGAATACTTAATTTATCTTTGCCATTTGCTTGATCTCTTAGTCTCTTCTCATTCCTTATTCTCACTATCTTCTACACAGCTGTCAAAGTGATTTTCTTAAATCATAGGGCTCATAAAGTTTTACTTGCCACCCCAATCTTCTCAATAAATTCCAATGATTCTCCATTATCACTAGGATCAAACATAAGCTCCTGTGTCTGGCATTTAAAACTCTTCACAACTTAACCTTATTTTATATTGTTCCCCTCCATATGTTCTATGGTCCAGTCACCTCCTTGACTTTGCACTGGCTGTCCCCCATGTCTATATTATACTTCCTCCTCACTCTCACCAAAGAGAAGCCCTAGTTTCTTTCAAGATTCAGCCCAAGAACCACCTTCTGCATGAGATCTTCCCTGCACATCTAACTACTAGTAACTTTCCATCAAGGTCACCTTGTATTTGCTTTGGATATACTTTGTATATAATTATTTGTTTGCACAATGTTTTCCCCAGTAGAATATAGCTTCTTTGAAGGCAGTAACTGTTTCATTTGTTGTTTTTGTATCCTGGTGCCCAGCACAGTGACACATAGTAGGCACATAATATTTATTGATTAATTGATAGTCTAGTAACCCTCTCCAACCTCACCTAAATGAGATTAGGTTGGCACATCCCTGGTGTGTCCTCTTCAAGATGCTTATAAATCACCCCTTTAATAATAACATGCTGAAAATTTCTCCTCTTTTCTGAAGTTCCAATGCTTAACTGACAACAGTGATAATAATATCACCTGCACCCCTAAGGCCTTCAGTTTTTTTATCCAGACATCACAATCCCTTAAAAAGCTACCCAGGGGGCAGCTAGGTGGCGCAGTGGATAAAGCTCTGGCCCTGAATTCAGGAGTACCTGAGTTCAAATCCGGCCTCAGACACTTGACACTTACTAGCTGTGTGACCCTGGGCAAGTCACTTAACCCCCATTGCCCTGCAAAAAAAAAAAAAAAAAAAAAAGCTACCCAGCTTGCTTCTATCAGTATCATGTTTCCAAATTAATCTATGATGAAACTTCTAATTTTTGTCCCCAGATTCTAGAGCATTGTTGTTCCATCGTTCAGATGGAAATCTGACTCTTCATGATCCTGAATGGGCTTTTGTTGGCAAAATTACAGGAGTAGTTTGTCATTTCCTCCTCCAGTGGATTAAGGCAAACAGAGGTTTTAGACGAGTCGGGCTTCCTTAGATCCTACAGGGGGGGAAGGGCAAACCACAGCCTGTAGGACAAATTCAGCCTCCTTCCAGTTTTTGTACAGTCCTCAAGATTTTTACATTTTAAGAGAAAGTTTTATTGTATTAAAAAATGTGAAAACAATGCTTGGGCTCTGTACAACAACAGGCAGCAGGATTTGGCTCTCTGGCCATAGTTTGCTGAACGCCTCCCCCTTCCCCCCCCAAAAAAACCACCCCCCCCCTCTGAAAAACATTTACTGCACTTAAGGAAGTTAAAAGCCAATTAGGAAGGTAGGAAGATAATATAAGAAAACACAAGACTTACATTTGGAGCAAGCAATAATTATATGAGTAAGATTTAAATGAGAGATTAATAGTTAGATGAGTTCAATCAAGGAGGACTTCCTGTAGTAATTGAACTGTGAATTGTGACTTGAAAGAGATAAAAGAAATGAATTGATAAAGAGGAATAGGGAGTGTATTCTAAATGAGGACAATGGCACATGTAAAGGTATGGAGGAAAAGGTAAAGAAGTTACCTGTGGCATTTAAAGAGGTCCTTTGGCTGGAGTATTTGAAGAATGAGAAAGGTAAATTGGGTGGGGGGGGAGTCAACAGAGGAGCCTTGAAGCTCAAAAATTATGTATTTCAGTTTAATATGATATTATAAATTTCTGAGCAAGAAATTCGGAACTTTTGCCCTGCAGGGGTATGAATGAAATAATCTCTCTTCTCAAGAGAGAATAGCAGGGAGACAACAACAACAACAACAACACACACACACACACACACAGAGATACAGAAGAAATAGAAAGAGAATCTATACACATACAAAGTAGTTAAATATAAAATAGTTTGGAAGGGAGAAAACTAGCAGCTGGAAGGTACAGGTAAAGCTTCAGCCGAGAAGTTGGTATTTGAGCTCAAACAGAATAATGATAATAACAAAAAATAATAACTGATGTTTACATGG
The DNA here is from genome assembly GCF_019393635.1 of Dromiciops gliroides. Lineage (NCBI taxonomy): Eukaryota > Metazoa > Chordata > Mammalia > Microbiotheria > Microbiotheriidae > Dromiciops > Dromiciops gliroides. The sequence continues at coordinate 148,616,023 of NC_057865.1, read as the reverse complement.
CCCTTTGACATTTGCAAAATGCTTGGACCTACATTATCTCATTTGATTTTCAAATTGGCTCTGAGGTAGGACTACAAGTATTATTTCCTCATTTTGCAGATGAAAAAACTTGGCTTAAGTGACTTGCCTGTGGTCACATAGCTAATAAATGCTAGAGGCAGGATTTGAACCCAGGTCTCTAATGATTCCAAGTGCAGCACACTTTCCACTTCACAGTTTAAATTAGTTTAAATTAGATTTAAATTAGGTGAAGCCTCAGATGAACTCATATCTTTTCCTTCCCTTTCACCACAGGTAGGCTTAAAGAAAGGGTTAAAATTTGTACTATCAATAGATAAAGGATGAAAATAGAGAAAAAAAGGGATATGGAAGTAGTGTCTTTTGTAGCATTAGGATACTGTGTATATCAGTTAAAAGATTTTCCCCCCTTTCCTTTCTGAGATCTGTCAACTGGAATAAAGTAATGATTGTTACTGAGGAGGAGGACAGACAGAAAAAAAGAGAGATAAATGAAATGTTCATGCTGAATAATTTTCATGCTTAACAATAGTGATTTAATAATTAAACACCAAAGACTATCAGTACTCTGTTATCAACTAGGCTGGGTGGCAAAGTAGTTAAAGAACTTGAGGTATTGAATAACAAGATTTTTATCTAACTCATCATAGGGCCTTCACAGGGTTGACTGCAATTATATATCACCATGGTGTTTAAAAAATAACTTAGAAGAGATTGTGGCTTTTGTGAGATAGCCAAATTTCTGGTCTGATCCTGATACAAAATCAAGACACATACCCAACATCAGTACAAAATGTTTTCATCATTAAATATTTCAGGGAAGAAGTCAAAGGGTCCTAGAAATTTTAACTTCTTTTTAAAAAAAAATTAGGGCAGCTAAATGGTACAGGGGATAGAACCCCGGGCTTGAAGTCAGGAAAACCTGAATTCAAATATAACCATAGATACTTACTAGCTGTTTACTTCAGTTTCTCCATCTGTAAAATAAGGATAATAACAGCACTTACCTCCCAGGGTTGTTGGGAGGATCAAATGAGATAATAATTTTAAAGTACTTGCGGGGGTGGGGGGGGCAGCTAGGTGGTGCAGTGGATAAAGCACTGGCCCTGGATTCAGGAGGACCTGAGTTCAAATATGGCCTCAGATACTTGACATGTACTAGCTGTGTGACCCTGGGCAAGTCACATAATCCTGTTTGCCCCAGTTTCCTCATCTGTAAAATGATCTGGAGAAGGAAATGGCAAACCACTCCTTCAGCTTTGCAAAGAAAACCCCATATGGGGTCACAAAGAGTTGGACACAACTGCAAAATGACTGAACAACAAAGTTCTGTTGAAGGTACCATTCTTCCAGTCACTCAAGTACTTCATCTTGAAATCATCCTTGACTCTTCCCTCATCCTTACTTGTCAAGTCTTTTTGACTCTACTGTCATGTCATCTCCAACATCTTTGTTCAGTCTCAGAACTACTCTACATCAATCCCTCAATATCATCTCCCAGAATATTCAAACAACCTCCTAACTCATTTCCTTGCTTCCACTTACCCTCCAAACTCTGATCCAAGATATGATCCACTAATTCCCAAACCTTCAAATGCCAGACAGAACTCTGGGTCAGTACATTCCCTTCCTCAATACTTCAAAAGACCTACAGTTTAATAGGAATCTATATTCCTTCTGCTGATAAGATTCTAACTCCTCCATGCCTAAGTAGACAGTACCAGACATGAGATTCCGTGGTTGAAAAAAAATTCATCACCAGGTGGGTGAGTTTCTGATGATTAGGCTCTTCACAGCTAGACTGATTGGAGCTATCAACAGATAGATATTCTGTTGCCAGATTTATTCTGTAAGAGATGGTAGAAGAACCTTTTAAAAATCAGGGTCATCTCCATACTGTAATAAGATAATTGGGTAGGATCCATTCAGAAATGTAAGCGTTCATTTGTAACTCACACATTGCATACTAACCGTTAATGTCTACAACTGGGAATCATTTAAAATGTTTTTCCTTTATGTATGCATAGTTTTTTTACATTTGAGACTATTCTTTTTCAATGACTAACTCACAGGAAGTAGCAGATGGGGTGTTGTGCTTGTAAACAAGAACATGGTTTTAAATCCTACCTATGAGACTTAAGTAGCCATATGACCTTGGGCTAGTAACTTAACCTCTTTGTGACTTGGGTCTAGGACATTAAGTCATGGTAGATCTGAAGTGATGGAAGAATCTCCCATGTGGGGAGTCCACTCCCACACTGGGAGTAGTTTTCCTTTTTCTTTTTAATTATTCCTGGTTTAGGTATTGTAAGAGGCTAAAATTCTAGCTAGTCTGTCTAAAATATCTAATGAGTGGTTGCCAATAAATTATAAGCTTTAGCAAGAGTTTAGACTTTTAAGCATCTATTAAGGAGGATAAGAATTTGGTGAAGAGAGAGAGAGAGGCCTAGATTCAGCTGTGAATCAATCAATCAGTGAGCCAATGTCTCCAGCTCCTCTCCCCCCTGAGGTCCTCCAGAAAGAGAGTGAGGGAGCAAGCTTTGCTTCTTTTATAGACAGTACCCACGAGCAAATGTCACTTCCTGACACCAAGGAAAACCACATGGCTTGCCCTCAGATGCCTTCTCCTCATGGCAGAGCTTTCTTACAGTAACCCCCCAGCAGGTGGTGTCACTCCAATCCTTACAGTATCAAGACAATAGTTGTTTTTATAAAAAGAATTTGGTAGGATCCTCTCTTTTTCCCTTTTAGGAAAGAGTTTATATAATATTGGAATTAAATGTTCTTTGAATATTTGATAGAATTAATTTATTAATTTATCTATTCCTAGGCTTTTCATTTTTTTTGCAGTACAATGAGGGTTAAGTGACTTGCTCAGGATCACACAGTTAGTAAGGGTCAAGTGTCTGAGGCTGGATTTGAACTCAGGTCCTCCTGAATCCAGGGCCAGTGCTTTATCCACTGTGCCACCTAGCTGCCCCCTAGGCTTTTCATTTTTATTAGTTCATCTATGATATTTCAATTTTTGAGTCCAGTATTGAGTTAAGTTCTCAATTTCTTGTTCTCTAAATATGAGTATTTTTATAAATATTCATCCATGTCATTTATGTTGTTGGTTTTATTGGCATATATTCCACTGGAGTCCTACACACTGAAGAATTCATGAAACCTTTGTGTATTTATGAATACCATTCTTTATTTCTTATACTTATACTACAATATTGGTCATAAACACAAGTGAACACCTCTAACTGCTGGATGCTAAAGGATGCAGGTGATATTTATTAATATGCTTACTATATAGTAAAATTCTTTTGACTGGACATATGATTTTATTGTATAGAGATCTCCTTCAACCAATGAAGAATTACAACTGTTCTGCAAATTATAGTCTTAAGGTATTTCCTTGGAGGCCTTAGAAGTTTAATGACTTTTCCATGGTCATGTAAGGGTCAGAGATAAAACTTGAACCCAGGTTTGATTCAAGAATTGTCTCTCTCTTCACTAGGCCATGTTGCTTCCCATAGTACCCATGTTGCTGTGTACAGGAATGCACATGCAGGTGCTGGAGCTGCTTGTTGAAATGAACTGATATTTAATTTTTACCTGTAATTGGGGAATGAAAAACATAGTTTTTGATAAGAAGATGAGAGTGGTAAGAGAGTGAGAAGGAGGGAAATTTTTGGTGATATAAGGTGTTTTTCATTGTGTTTTAAATCATAACACCTAAAACTGCCCTTATAGATACTCTAGGGTGTTGTAGGGGGAATGGATTAAAAAGGAGAGCAGGATGTTTTCCTACATTTGTTAATCTCCTGTGTTTTTTTTTTAATTTTAACCACTTTTCTCCCATTGCTCTGGCCAAGAATCCAAGAGCCCACTATGACTGTGCCATTTTGCTTTCTCTTCTTGGTTTGTGTTTCTTCTTTCCAACCCTCTAAGGCAGAGATTCTTAATCTTTTTTAGGGTCACATACCCCTTTGGAAGTCTGATAAAGTCTATGCATCCTTTTTTTCCTTCAGAATACTGGTTTTAAACAGTTAAAGGAAATGCTAAATTTCGGTTAGAGGCAAGTGAAAAGAACAATTTAAATTCTTTCCCATCCAAGTTCACAGACTGCCCTGACATATATCCAGCAAACCCTTTCATCTAAAACATAATGATTATGCTGTCACTCCAAGGGCAGGCAACCCAAAATCTCACAGGCTCAGAGTTTCTGGTAATTCAGGTCTTTTTGCACCCAAGGTACCCGGTTTGGGGTTAAGGTAACACAGGCAAAAACTGCTTAATGACTCCCCACCCCCAGTAGTCACGATGGTCATGAAGTGAGGAAGGAACCACAGATGACGACTGGTGAAATGGGAAAGCATGAGCTGAATCTAGAAAATGTCAGAATTGGGGATGATAAAGGAAAGGATAGGAAGTGAGAAGGCAAGAGAACAGCAGCTGTTGGGATGTAAAATCTAATACCATTGTCTTTTTTTTTGGTGGGGCAATGAGGGTTAAGTGACTTGTGCAGGGTCACACAGCTACTAAGTGTCAAGTGTCTAAGGTTGGATTTGAACTCAGGTCCTCCTGAATTACCTTTGTCTTATTTTATTTTGTTTTATTGTGGGGCAATGAGGGTTAAGTGACTTGCCCAGGGTCACACAGCTAGTCAGTGTCAAGTGTCTGAATTCGGATTTGAACTCAGGTCTTCCTGAATCCAGGGCTGGTGCCTTATCCACTGCGCCACCTAGCTGCCCCACCTTTGTCTTTTAATGTACATTTATGTGATTGTGTGAGATGATGGTGATCAAATGGAAAGTGGTATCGAAGAAACTATACCAATACTAGAGAACTAAAAGTGAGAAAATAAGAAACTAAAACTGGCTTTCATTGTGGAAAGGTAATGCTAATTACTGTTATTTTTTGTGAACTGTTTACTATTTTCCTCTAATTTTCATGAAGCATAAGGATTCTCTATCATTAAAGATGTCAGATTAATTTTTGTTTTAAGTTTTGCCTTCATAGTTTATTGTTCTTAGACAGAACTATATAACTAGCAATTCTGGTGTCTACAGTAAGTACCACAAAGTGATACTAGGTCAAGCAGCATTAAAGGAACCTCTTTAAAACTTTTAAAAGACAAATTCAGTCTTGGGGGAGGGGGCAGCAAACTCAGGGAGATACCCAGAAACTGCAAGGCTGTTTCTGGAGATGTTACTGCTAGTACATCTGGCATGAAAGGCAGATGATCCCACTTTGAGTGGTCATTGGTGTATGGGAAGGGAATGAGGTCATCTGTTAGCTATTCATTTGAACTAATCATCTCTGTAACTAGGCGCTAAGCTTAGCCACTTCTACCTGCCAAAGGAATAGAAGTATTTTCAGCCCTCTTGGTCAAGCCTCAGCTTCCCTCTCTAGTTATGGCACTTCTCACAGATCATGGATGTTTGCTCATTCACAGGGGTTGCTTGTTTAGATTTTAAAAAAGGCAGAAGGAACATAATTGGCCAAAGAAGATTTCATGTGAGATGCAGGTTTTGAATCAACTTTGGATAGATAGGCTTTTCACATTGGAAAAGATAAAGGCACAGAGGAAAGAATAAATATGGGTTGGATCATGGAAGGATCATGGAAGAGACTAGCCTGACAAAAACAACAGGCACATGTTGAAAAATAATAGGAAATACCATTATGGATGGCCTTGAAAATCAGGCAGAGGATTTGATATTTGATACTATATGTTCGAATTGTTTATATTCTAAAGCCTCACCTACCAGATACCCAAAGGTCAAAATAAGTGGGGTACTGAAGAATTATGCAAGTTTATTTAACACATTCAATCTCTTTATGTATTATTCTCCTATAATAATGCTGTCTTTAAAAGGTACACCATCTATTTTCTATTTAGCAATATTTCAGAGATCCTGAGTACTTAGCTTCCATGGCTCCACAGCCTTAGAAGGGTAAATATCCCAATAAGTGGCATTTGTGGTCCACTTGAGTGGTTTATCATCTAATAAAATAAAATATCCTTAGATTCAGGCTGTGCAGGGACAGACAGTATGGCTTAGTGAATAGAATGATGGTCTTAGAGTAAGGAAAACCTGAGTTTGAATACTGCCTCAGATACCAGCTTTAATCCTGAACAAATCATTTACTCTCTCAGCCTCAGTTTTCTCATCTGTAAAGTAGGGATAATAATAGTATCTACAATGGGAATATTATAAGGATCAAATAAGATGATGCATATAAAGTTGTGCAATTTTATAGTGTTAGCTGTTATGACTCACTTGCCACTGAAAGATGTAAATTGGGCTAAAGAGGGAAAGGAATAAGGATGAGGGCTATATCTGCCATTTCATTGGTACAGAAAATTCCCAAGGGAAACTCCCTCTACCAGAGCAGGTCAGCACCTTCTCAGCATAGTCTTAAAAGAGAGTTGTATAGAACAACTCTTAGCTACTTCTACCTGACAAAGGAATATAAGGTTTACCCAAGGCAAAGTCTCAGTGCCCTCCCTAGATAGGGGTTTTCTCATATATCATGGTTGTCTGTTCATTCATAATGGTCACTTGTTGAGATTTAAAAAAAAAACCTGAGGGAACATGATTAGCCAGCTTAAGTGACTTGCCCAGGGTCACATAGCAAGTATATGTCAGGGCTTGAGGCCAGGTCTTCCTGGATTTGTGATCATCTCTTTATTTATTATGCTACACCAAAGTTGATTATGAAAGAGAAAAGTAAGATATGCAAGGGGGATATTCTGGGATGATTTAATGTGGGTGAGAATAGGAGAGATAGGCCAGCTAAAATAGTAATATTTTAGTAATATAGGGAAGTTAAAAAACTGAAAAAAAAACACCCAAACCCCACAAGGCAATACATTTACAGACAAAGACCTGGATGTCTGGTTGGAAAAATCAGAGATGGAGGGAGGTCCTATATATTATAGGGAAGAAGGATAGAGACTAAATCTGTGGTTTCAGTGATACAGAGAATTCCTACAAGAGAATACTCCCTCTAGCAAAGGAGAATGATACCTCTAGTTGCTATCCATTAGATTGTAAGCTCCTTGAAGGCAGACTATCTTTTTATTCCAGTTTTAGCACAGTGCTTGGTACATAGTAGGCACTTAACTAATGTTTATTGGATTGGATTAAGAGAGCTCCTGGAACATTAAGAAGAATAATTTAGGTTCCATGAGTGTCACTGCTAATTTGTTAACAAGTTATAGTTAAGAGGCAACATGGTATAGAGAGTTGGCTTTGTGTGATCTTGGGCAATTCACTTAATCTCTAAATGTTCCAGGTAATTCAGGTTATAAATTGAAGAGAAAGTTCTGACTTGTATTGAGAGAGTTTCCTCACCTAGGAATTCTCAAAACCAGTGAAATTGTATGGAAAGGCAAAAGACCTGAGTTTAAATCTTTCCTCAGATACTTACTAGCTGAGGAAGTCATTTAACCTCACAGCCTCAGTTTCCTCATCTGTAAAGTAGTTGTGAGGATCAAAGGAGAAACCTTATGATGTTTTGTAAAACTTAAATCAATCTGTAAATGCTAATTAGCATTAATATTATTATGAAATAATAAGTCAAGTTCAAATCCCTATCTTTAATAATAAATTTTATGGCATATGCTGATTTATCTTCTTAGGGTATAAGAGAGGGGAGTTTTAATTGTACTCAGGAGGGGCAGCAGGATGGCACAGTGGATTAAAGCACCGGCCCTGGATGCAGGAGGACCCGAGTTCAAATCCGGCCTCAGACCCTTGACACTTTCTAGCTGTGTGACCCTGGGCAAGTCACTTAACCCTCATTGCCCCACCAAAAAATAAAAAAATTTTTTAAAAAAGAATCTATAATTGTACTCAGGAGTTGCTCCTGTTCTCCAGAAGACTAAGGAGTAAGGTGCAAATACGCATTATTATCTACATGCTATGGAACCAAGGGAGATCTCTGGGCAAATATGAACAGGGGGAGTCACTGAAGTAGAAAGTTAGTAGAGTGTAACCATTGGCAGGCAGGAAGTCTACAATCTAATAAAGGCCTGGAGGGTGAATTTACCCCTTGGTGGGAAAGTTGTCCTGAGTCAGTCATAAAGGAGGCTCTTATTGATGGCATCCAGGCTATATCAGAGACCTCTAACAGCAGGTAGTACCTTTTGGAGATCCCCAATTCTTAGAGCAATACGCCAGCTAAAACTCAGGATGTGACTGAAGAACGGTGTCTGTTCTTTCGTTCTCTAGCTCCCCTCAGCCCTACCCCATGTCTTCTTTTGTTTGCATCATCTTCTTCTTCTTTTTTTTTTAGTGAGGCAATTGGGGTTAAGTGACTTGCCCAGGGTCACACAGCTAGTAAGTGTTAAGTGTCTGAGGCCTGATTTGAACTCAGGTACTCCTGACTCCAGGGCCAGTGCTCTATCCACTGCGCCACATAGCTGCCCCTGTTTGCATCTTCTAAATGGTGTTAATATGCATATACTTTGTACTTTGCTTTGCATGGATGACTTGAGAAATGGAGGAAAGTAGGAAGCAGATGAACACAGAACAAACTCATATGTGAAATCTTTAAATGCAAGTGATAATTTTTTTTTCAAAGTGTGAACACCTACAACAGATACAAAGTGATGGATAGAGTATGCAGATCCAAGCAGCAGATTAAATAGGCAATGTCCTCTTTTTTCCTACCCTGTTTCTGGTAATCCAATAGTCTACAAGTGTTGATAAGGTGTGAGGATCATTTTTTATCTCATATTGAATGAGGAAGCTCACATTTCAGCAGTGACCAAAGTAGTCATCCTCACCTCACTTGCTTATTCTCCCTCCCCCACAACTCATAGACCACATGGAGAAAATTTCAAAAGGCTGTTAAACACTGGAGGTTATAGCATACTCAAGAGTCTTCAAGTTGTCTATAATGGGCAGGGTTATACTTAACTTGGTCAGTCAATCTGCCACTATTTATCGGATGCTAAGTATTATGCTAGGTATTGTGGGATACATCAAAGGATAGGATGCTGTACCTTGACAAAGTTAGGAAGCATAAAATAGAGGATTTTCCATTCTTTCTTTTAATCTTATTAAGGGAATGAGGAATACTGTGAATATTTAAGTGCATAACCTAAATCTACATGGACAAGGCTGTGTAGCATGTAGATTATTTAGAACTTCTGACTTAAAAGCAGCCAAAAGGCCAAATTTTACAGACAATTTTCAACAGCTACATTACCTTAAAGTCCCAGATGGCCAGATGGAATTCTCAACAATGTGTCTTAGGTTTCTGCAGAGGTTAATCTGTCTTTAGCTTTGGAAATGGTTTTCATGTTAAAAAATTGGTTAGAGGAGTTACAAATGATGTAACAGGGCTAGAAAAGTGTTGTTTTTTAAAAAAAAATTCGTTTTTACAATCAATAAATTTCAAGAAAGCAGGAGAATTTGGGCAGCAGCATAACCCCCCCCAAATACCTAAGGTTAAAAGTTATATTGTCCATATGTATATCAATAGAATGTGTTCACTGTATTTGATCTGAGTTTCTTCTTAGAAAATCAGGATTCATTTAATGTATATCTATATAGCATATATTATATATAGTATATGACATATAACACACATGCATATATATGTATATGTATATATACATATATATGTGTGTGTGTATATATACATAAACACACACACACACACACACATATATATATATATAAAGTCATATAAGATTCTGGTTTCATCCTCATCAACAAAAGTTGTGATGTGTCCAGTGGCTTATGGTACCACACTGGGCACTACACAAAGAGAATGCCACAGACCTGATCTCTGTTCCCTAGAAGATTATATCAATGACATTCTAGGACTGGTGGTCTATGTTATCAGACAAGGTTGTTGGTTCCTGTGACTGACCAGCCTGCCAGCTGCCTAATAAGAACAAAGGACATTCAAAGTTCACTCTCCCCAAGGACCAGTTAAATCATGCCCTGATCCAAATGAAGAAAAGTGAGAGTATGTCATTCTCTCTGATCTTCCTTTTCTATAAAAAAACAACAACCCCAGTGTTTAGTTCAGGTTTCTGGATGTTGTAGGTTCTACTTTAATGCAGACAAGACTCAATACAATGATGATATGGCCTAAAGCAAATATTAGTTATTTACTACTTACCCAAATCAGAAAAAAAAACCCAAAACAATGGAAGCAGCACTACAGGCTTGCCGATGGTGGAATCCAATGTGACTTGGTGCTGCTTTGATTCAGGGGTCTGAAGTGGCTCCAAGAGGTTCTGTGCTCTTCTGCCCTCTGTGCAGGATGAACAACAAAAAAGTCAAATTATAGCTTTGTTTTGTTACAGAGTCCACTGATAGAACCTGAAGACTTGGTTTTTGTTTTTTGTCAATTTCACTCATTCATCACTGTATCACAGCAAAGAACTGGACTTGGAACTAGGAGAGGCCAAGTTCAAATCCTGTCTCAGATGCTTACAAGATATGAGCTTGGGCAGATCCTTTAACTTCCCTCAGCCTCAATTTCCTATTCTGTGAAAGGTGGAAAATAGGTATGTATGGCAGTTACCTCATTGAGGACCAAATGAGATAAGGAGTGCAAAGTACTATAAACTATTTTTTTTTTTGTGGGGCAATGGGGGTTAAGTGACTTGCCCAGGGTCACACAGCTAGTAAGTGTCAAGTGTCCGAGGCCAGATTTGAACTCGGGTACTCCTGAATCCAGGGCCGGTGCTTTATCCACTGCGCCACCTAGCTGCCCCTAAACAGTATTTCTTTTTTTTTTGGGGGGGGGGCTGGGCAATGGGGGTTAAGTGACTTGCCCAGGGTCACACAGATAGTGTCAAGTGTCTGAGGCCGGATTTGAACTCAGGTACTCCTGAATCCAGAGCCAGTGCTTCATCCACTGTGCCACCTAACAGCCCCAGTACTATTGCTTAATAAATGCTTGTTGACTATACAAACTTCAATTATTATTATCACGTATTGTGCGAAACATCACCCTCATCCCACATTTAAGTGCAACCTTTCTAAACTTATACTGAAGTTTAGTTCACAGAATAGGAAGTCTCAAGATGCCAGTGAAATCAAATGAAAATAACTTTTTAAAAAAGAAAATGATTAGGTATGTGGCTTAATTCTATAGATTTGCAATTTTGAGTTTATTAGGCTGTAGGCTATTTGCTAGTCTTACAGACATTTGTCAGTGTCAATACTTCAAAAGATTTGATGACAATGAGGAACTGAAGCTGGAAAGAAAACACACCAGAACTGTGGCTCATAACTTCAATATTAAAAAAAAAAATCCAAAACCTTTTGCCTTGATAAAGAGAGATAAACCCATCAGGTAATCCAGTCTAACCCTTACATTTTATAGATGAAGAAATTGAGGTCTAGAGAGGCTGTGACTTGACCAAGATATGAAGTAGCAGAGTAGGGATTTGAACCCAGGTCCTCTGCCTCTACACCCTTCCATTATAGCACACTACAAGAAAGAAAGAAAGATGATTAATGCACTGCTGGTAGATCTGTAAACTAGTCTAGTCATTCTAAAAGTAATTTAGAACAATCCCCCCAAAGCTATTAGAAAGCCTTTGACTCAGTGATACCACTACTAGGTCTATACCCCAAAGAGATGAAAGAGGAAAAAGACTCACATGTTACAATAATATTTATGGCATCTCTTTCTGTGGTTGCCAAATATTGGGATCTAGCAGGGTGCTCATCAGTTGGGCAAATGCTAAGCAAGTTATGGTGTATGAATGTGATAGAATACTATTGTGCTACAGGAAATGGTAAAGTCGATGATTTCTGAGAACTAATGCAAACTAATGCAAAATAAAGTAAGCAGATCTAGGAGAACATTTTATACAACAACAACAATATTGTAAAAACAAACAATTTTAAAAGATAGGAACTGTCAGCACAATGACTAACCACAACACACATATTTTGGATATAAGTAATCTGGGAATTTATTTTGCTTGACTACATATTTTCATTAAGGGTTTCTGTTTTTCTTATTTTCTCAACGTTGGAAGAGGGAGGTGGGAAGGAGATAATGTGGTCATGAAAATAAAATAGAATTTTAAAAAATGAAGTGGAGAGGGAATCAGAATATAAAAGACAAAACATGATCCTGAGGAATTTAAGTTGGAAATATATTTGTCTCATTATGGATCTTCATCTCTTATGAACTAGTCTGTTTGATACACTTGAAAGATCATTTACTAAAAAGACCAAACAACCTCAAAGCATTAATTAAACTTGCATGTAAATGATTTGTAATCAACAGACTTTATTGAGGGAATAGTTATTCAGTTTTTGAATCATCCAGGTCCTTTATTTTACTTCAGTTTCTCTCCTGCTACTTGTCCATTGGCTAGTTTATGGCTCAGTTGTCTTTGCACTAAAGTGTGAGAAAGAGGAGGGAAAGGATGCAAAAGTAAAATCAATAACTGATACATGTTAGTAGTCACAAGGAAAAGATTGATGATGGAAACCATGAACTATTCTCTAGCAGGTGGGGTTAGGATAAAATGAGATGTTAAAAATCATTGAGGACCTTATCCATGTTGAAATATAGAGTTGATATAAAAGGCCATCAAGAACTGCTAAAACAAAGGGGAAAAATCACCTTGGTCCCATTTTCCATGAAGTTATTTTTTCTTCATAAACTCAGAGATGAAGCAAGATCAACATCAGGTATAATGGACAGATTCTCTATAGAGCCCAATAAGTTTTCTTATTTTTTTGCTCTGAAGCCCATAAAATACATAATAAAGCTTTTAAAGCCCAGTGCAGAGGATACTTGCAAAGTGACTGGACATGAATAAAAATATATGGCACTTAGAATGGTATTAAATACTCAAATATTTGATTTTGAATTAAGTGGAATATACAGAAAGTATTGGTAAGTCAGTTCACTGCTAGAAATAAAATTATTTTGTAAATCAGAGAATCATCCATTGAGGCCTCTCAGCATGAATGAAGAGCTACACCTGGTTTTTCACCTGGTTTCGTTTTAGTGTTGTTCATAAATAAATGAGGAACGTGAAACTCTGGGTAGTTTCAGAGTAGTTAGTTCCAAGGGGGAAAAAACCCCAACACAAGTCAAGCTTCAGGTGTTAATAAGCAGAATGCTTTCCAGAAAAGCACTTAGGAGATCTGTTGGTAGCAACCCTACCTGTTAATTCTTTAAGTTTGTTTCTAATGCAAATTAGTGAGGATTTTTCCCCCCAAGGAAGTCTCCAGATATAAATCTACACTGCAGTAATTAGAAAGAGTGCTTAGTGTGAACAGCTAGGACAGGGAAATAAGGAAACTTGAATCTTTACAAATTTCATTTTACAAAGGTTTATCCTGCCTGGCTAGCCTACTTCTACTTCTTCATTAAGCTACTGTTAAGGGTGTGCAAGTATATACCAGGATTTGTAATAATTTTAAACGTATCTAACTTAGGTAATAAAGTTGCATTTGACACAGAAACTTTAAGGCAGAAAGATTTAAAGACTTGTCCCAGTCTTAACCCAGAATTTAAAGAGAACATTTAGGTATTTCAAAGTAAATTTGTTAACCCAGTTCCAGTTCAAGGAGAATGAAGATGCTGAAATATAACTTTTCCTGCAATTTATCTTTATCTTTCAGTTCTAGGCATCTCGGCACCATTAAAAACAAACCAAAACCCCCCAAAACTTTCTCACCACAGAGATGCATTTGATTGCAACCTTGTTCAAAAGAATTCCTCCTTCCCTCCTCCAGAGCATCAGACATGATCCAGATACTCCTAAATTTGTTTCTTAACTTAAACTCACTTTTATAACAGGATTAACTAACTCCAAAACTCGTGGTATTTTCACTACACACTCATTTGTTGCTTATTTGAGTAGCTTTTCAAAAACACCACTCGTTTACCACCACTTTTAGCCTTTACTAAATGTAAATTACTTTTACTATAATATTTAAGAGCTATAAATTTGAGAAATGTATTTCACGTTGTGAAAACACTACAAAAAAAATTAAATGGTGAATGACAGCACCAGACTACAAATTTAGAGCTGAATGGACCTAAGCAAGTGGCTAGAGTAACCCTTTATTTTACAAGTAGGAACTTTGACACTCAGAAGCTGGGATTTGCCCACAGTCATGGTTAGTGGCAGAACCCTTTCTGGAACCTTCTGTTTCCTCATATGTGATACTCTGGGTTACACTGTAGGGTCAAATGTGCCTAAGCTCATTACTTATATAACTAAGGCTGAGCTGGAAGAAGTAACCTGGGAGGTGAAGAGTGAAGAGTACCTGGGTTTGGGGAGAAGACCAAAAAAAAAAAAAAAGAGAGAGAAAGAAAAAAATTGGTTGTTTTAAAGGTGATGGTGGAGAAACTTCAGAATGAAAAATAAAAAAAAATGAAGATTAAAAAAACTGACTCAGGATCATAGGAGCAGCTTTTTGTTCTTGTGAATTACAATAGGTCAGAGTGAAATTTAAGTTGACTGTAAGCTTCCCGCCCCCCACCCCCCAAAAAAGAAAAGCTTAGTAGAAAGACCTCACCTAATAGGAATACAGAGGACAAGAGAAATTGTGTCAAAGGAGAGAAAGCTCGTTTTTCTCTCAAATTCTATCACTAGATCATTGGAATCTATGCCGAGGAAGAAGTAGAGAAAAGTGGGAAAAGCACCAGTAACTTTGGAGAAGGAGGCCTGGGTTCAAATTCAGCCTCTGATGCTTACTACCTGTGTGACTTTGGCCAAGTCAATTAAACCTCAGACAGGCCCCCATTTCCCCATCTACAAAATGAGACGGTTGTTTTAGTTGAATTGTGAGGTCCTTTACAGCTCTAGGATTCCATAATTACAATGTTCACCATTCATCTGTTCCACAAATATTTATTGGGCATTCATTTTGATCAAAACTCTACTTGTATTGCAAAAAATTCAAAGAGGAAGAGCTCAGAGTCCTTCAAAGACAAAAACAGGAACAAGCACACTGCTACTACCTCTTCCGAACCTCTGTTTCCTTTTGTTGTCTTGTTTTAAGCTTTAGGGAGGGAAACAAATTTCCAGGCCATGAGTCAAAAACCAAAGCAATCACTCTCTCTATCACTAAACTATTTCTTTGCCTAGTGCAAGAAACAGACACCGATTGCTTTTTTCTCCTTTCCTGTCCTATTACAGGTTCTGCGATTTGACAGATGAGTCACTGCCTCTATCAAGACTGGAGACAACTCTCCACGTGCCTATGAGACTGGGACACTTGGGCTTAAACCAAGCTTTAGACACTTACTGCAAGTCACTCAACCTCTCCAGGCCTCAGTTTCCTCATCTGTAAAATGAGGGGATTTGCCTTAATAGCTTCTAAGGGCTCAACCAGCTCCAAATCTCCGACTCTCTGATTTCTAATAGTTGCTGTAGCCATTTCCCAGTCAGGTGAAGACGATTTTTGCATTCAGCTGGATTGGCGCTCCGAATACAGTCTACCCCCGGGAGTGCACCTGAAGCCGTTCTGGCTCAGAAGGACCAGCAAGAGCTTGCGTGCTCCAGACAAAAGTTTTTGAGAACCCTGAAGGGGCAACGGAAGGGCTTCAGGAGAGCCTCCCACCCTCTGAAACGCAAAGCCTCTCGGAGCAGAGAGGATACGTATCCGCGCCCCGCATCCCCGCCGCCCCTGCAGAACAACACAGCCCGGTGGTCCCCGTGGGACCGGACTCACCCCCTGCAGCTCGCGGCGAAGCAGCGGGAGCCCGGGAGCTGCAGCCGCCGCCGTAGCCTCCCGGCTCCCGCTCCCGTCCTTCTGTCCTGTATCGGCTATCAGCGATGCAAGTTTCTGGTACCTCTACTCTACGCTACGCCCCGCCCCGCAGGCGCTCAGTCACTCTCGGTACTGCGGCCAACGCTGGGGGCTGAGGCTCTCTAGCGGGTAACACAAGCCACCCGTAAAGGTGAGGACGCACCTGGGAGGCGTGGTTCCTCTCCTCCCCGCCCTTTGCGGCCCGCGCGGAGCAGGCAGCGGCCACGATCCACCAGCTGACACGTGTTTGCACTCCAGCCCTGCGCTCGAAGTTCACGGGCTGGGTCTCAGCCCCTTCTCCGGGGCTCAAACCCCGTTTCTCCCGGCGAGTGGCAAAGCCGAGGGGAGCCACAGTCCTTCGACTTCAGGAGCAGAACGAACCCCCTGCCAAGTGAACCGTAAGGTCCCAATGCTTTGTAACCCTCGTTCCTCAAATCTCCCAGCCTGAGTGTTTGGTTTTCTCTTTTTTACCTTTGGAGATAGGACCTGGTTTCTAGTATTAACTCTGTCATTATTACCCGTGTGACTGTCGCTCAACATCTATCTCCATGCCTTAGTTTTCTCGTCAGCAAAAAGAGGGGGCTGGACTAGATCCTTCTCAGGTCTAACCTGTGATCTTTCCTTCTTCCTCTATTTCCTTTCCTGAACTTATTTCCTATGACTTGGATGCCTCGAAATTAAACATCTTACACCCTTTACCATTTTAAGTAGCTTTGTACCTCAAACTCAACATGTTGAAAATCCAACTTCTCGTATTTCCTTCCAAAACGGCTTCTCTTCCTAACGTCTTGAATTCTTTTCATCCCATCAGTTTCCCTATTGGCTACACTCTAAACATTAAAGGGTTTTATTTGTTTGTTTGTTTTTGTGGGGCAGTGAGGGTTAAGTGACTTGCCCAGGGTCACACTGCTAGAAAGTGTCAAGTGTCTGTGGTCGGATTTGAACTTGGGTCCTCCTGAATCCAGGGCCGGTGCTTTATCCACTGCGCCACCTAGCTGCCCGGATTAAAGTTAATTTGGCCCCTGAGGCTCTCTGGGATCTCCCACAATTGTTTAGGTTCGGAGGCCTGTGTATTATTCCTTTCCACAGTCTTCCACTCTGCCCTTCCACTCCATTTCCAGTGGAGTGGGGTTACTCCTGTTACCGTTCTAGTTCTCATGCCTTCTAATTGGTCTTCTAGCGTCTTTTCTCTCTCTCTTCCCTTCACTTCCAATACACTTTGCAACAACACTACCGGAACTATTCTGAGTCATGGAGGTTGTGCAGAGGATAGAAAGCCATCTGTAAAATGTAGATGATGATAGTCCCACCCACCCAGGGTTATTGTGAGAAAAAAATGAGATAATCGGTGTAAAGCACTTCCCCAAACGTTAATGTGCTAAATAAATACTAGGTATTCTCACAGGGCATTTGAAAGGACTGAACAACAGGTTCTTCTCTCAGGAAGGTCTAATAAAAAGACTATGGGGCCTGGAGTTAGAAACCCTGGGTTCAGATCCCATTTCCTCCACTTAACAGTAGTCACTCAAGAAGTCATTTAATCTCTAGGAGCTTCATTTTCTGTATTGGATATGTGGGGATTAAAAATACTTGTGCTAGGGGCAGCTAGGTGGCACAGTGGATAAAGCACCCTCCTTGGATTCAGGAGGATCTGAGTTCAAATCTGGACTCAGACACTTGACACTTACTAGCTGTGTGACCCTGGGCAAGTCACTTAACCCCCATTGCCCTACCAAAAAAAAAAAAAGAATGCGAACCCCCCCCCCCCCACACACACACAAATACTTGTGCTAGCTACTTCATAGAGTTACTGTGAGGACTAAATGAAATCATATACAATAATATATCATAAAATCTAAAAGGGGTGGTAGATGTGGGTGTGGAAAGAGACAGTTAATTGGTGGTGAACAGAACATCAGCCCTGGAGTCGGGAGGACCTGAGTTCAAAATTCAGCCTTAGACACTAGCTGTGTGACCCTGGGCAAGTCACTTAACCCAGATAGCCTTGTGAGAGTGAGAGACTTTGCAAAGGGATCATAGAATATAAACTTTATCACATGAATGAGGCTTATCTGTGTGGGCATTTGTCCTGTTCATTTCTTCCCACAAACACTCCATAGATGGTCTACCCCATGGGCTGAGAACTTGCCTGTAGATCATTACAGAGTGTGCCAATATCGGTGGAGAACACCGGTTATAGCCACCATTGGTTATCTCTCACTCTTTTTTATTTTTATTTTTTCTTTTTTTTAGTGAGGCAATTGGGGTTAAGTGACTTGCCCAGGGTCACACAGCTAGTAGGTGTTATGTGTCTGAGGCCGGATTTGTACTCGGGTACTCTTTTTTTTTTTTTTGCGGGGCAATGGGGGTTAAGTGACTTGCCCAGGGTCACACAGCTAGTAAGTGTCAAGTGTCTGAGGCCAGATTTGAACTCAGGTACTCCTGAATCCAGGGCCGGTGCTTTATCCACAGCGCCACCTAGCTGCCCCTGTACTCAGGTACTCTTGACTCCAGGGCTGGTGCTCTATCTACTGTGCCACCAACTGCCCCTTCTCACTCTTTTTTTATGGGACTAGTCCACATTCTTATACCCCTTCTCCTGCCTGTCTTCATTACTTTATGCCCACTATTTACTTCACTATTTCCATTTAAGTAACTCTCAATTTTAATTCTTCAGAGAGGTGATGTTCCATAGCTTGTACTTACACTACACCACTAGAAGAATATTGTTATTAAAATGGGCCTTATATTTAGAATGTGTAGGCATTAAAGGGACTGCAGTTTCCCAAAGGCAATGCATTTCACTATCCTCTTGTTCAATTTTGTACCTATTTACTGTTTTGTTCTCTCTCTGTGTTTTGATAAGTTTTATTGTACATTTATTAAGCTTTAATAGTTTAAAATTGAACCAAGATTTTTGGTACATCATACGTATGTACATCTATAATATATACATATGTGTATGTATGTATGATGGAGCAAGTAGAAATGTAAAATCATGATGATATTTGTGCCTTTCCATAGAGAAATTTGCTGCAAAGATTTTTTTTACTCAGTTAACGGTTTCTCTTCTAACTTGATTGAATTTGTTGGTGCAGATATTGCTTTTTAATTTTATATAATCAAAAATTCCCACTTTATCTCTGATCACCTCTATCATTTGTTTGGTCAAGAACTCTTTCCCTGTTCATAGAGCTGAGAAATATCTCCTTTCCTTGTCTAATTTTTATGATGTGGCTTCTTATGTCTAGGTCACGAGCCCATTTGAAACTTGTACATAATGTGAGATATTTCCTTAAAACTTAATTTTTCCCAGTGCTTTTTAAAAAGATTAGTGAGTTCTTGTCCCAGTAGTAAGTCTTTGGGTTTAATGAATACCATACTACTCTTTTCAATTTCCCCTAGGTCTTGTATGTATGAATTATTCTACTGATCAACTTTATTTTGATATACCTCGAGAGTCCATCTATCAAGACACATAAGGAATGGACGCAACTATAAAACACTTTATAGAAAAAAGTATCTCCATAATTAGAGAAAATGCTCATGGCTGAGCCATAATAGAAATGAAAATGCTACCTAAATTGAACTTGCATACCTAAACCAGGAAGAGCAAAAACAGGGAAGGAAAATTATAGACCAATCTCCCTAATAAATATTGATACAGGGGGTAGCTAGTTGGTGCAGTGGATAGACAGTGGCCCTGGATTCAGGAGGGCCTGTGTTCAAATCCGGCCTTTTCCCTTTTGTTCTGATTCTTCTCTTACAACATAACTAATGTGGAAGTATGTTTAACATGATTGTAATTTACAACCTATATCAGACTGCTTGTTGGCTTCAGGAGTGGGGAGGGAAGGGAGAGTGGGAGAAAAATTTGGAACTCAAAAAATATCTTTATATGTAATTGGAAAAAAATTTAAAATAAATTTTAAAAATAAATTTAAAATAAATTTTAAAAATAAATTTAAAATAAATTTTAAAAATAAAATTTAAAAATAAATTTAAAAATAAAAATTTAAAAATAAATAAATGTAACTGACAGAATCAATGTACTATCAATCATACTACCAAAGGATTACTTTACAGAGCTAGACAACTAAATTTGTCTAGAAAAATAAAATTTCTTCATCTGAAAACTGCCTGTTCGTATCCTTTGACAATTTCTCAATTGGGGAATGACTTGTATTTTTTTTTTCTTTTAGTGAGGCAATTGGGGTTAAGTGACTTGGCCAGGGTCACACAGCTAGTAAGTGATAAGTGTCTGAGGCTGGATTTGAACTCAGGTCCTCCTGAATCCAGGGTCAGTGCTCTATCCACTGTACCACCTAGCTGCCCCATGACTTGTATTCTTATATATTTGATGCAGTTTTCTATATATTTTAGATATGAGGCCTTTATCAGAAACACTGGTGGTAAAAATTGTTTCCCAGCTTTCTGCTTTCCTTCTAATTTTGTTTGCATTGGTTTTGTTTGTGCAAAACCTTTTTAATTTAATGTAATCAAAATGATCCATTTTGCATTTCATAATATTCTCTATTTCATTTTTGGTCATAAATTCTTCTCCTCTCCATCTTTCTGACAAGTAAACTATTCCTCTCTTTTCTAATTTGCCTATGGTATCACCCATTATGTCTAGATCGTGTACCCAATTTGACTTGACTTTGGTGTATGGTGTCTGAGGCTGGATTTGAACTCAGGTCCTCCTGAATCCAGGGCCGGTGCTTTATCCATCGCGCCACCTAGCTGCCCCAAGTCTATTCTTATGCCTTTTCAGTTTTTTAAAAACATAGATGGGTTTTGCATTCTGTCAAAAAGCTTTTCCTGCATCTGTTGGTAGTCAGGTGCTTTTAAAAATAATTTTGTCATTAATATGATGTTTATAATTTTCCAAATATTGAGCCAGCCATGCATTTCTTATATATATCCAGCCTGATACTAATGTATAATTGTTTTAATATATTATATATGTATTTATTAATATTTTATACAACATTTGTGGGTTAATATTCATTAAGGATGTTGTCTATAGTTTTATTTCTTTGCTTGTCTCATTGATTTAGCTATCAGGAATATATTTATCTCAGGGAAAGCAATTAGGATTCTTTCTATTTCTGGAAACAATTGATGTTATGTTAGAATTATTTTTTTTCCTGTGGATGTTTAATAGTGAATGCATTCTAAAACCATTTGGTCCTGAGTCTGTCTTTGGGACTTTTTTAATGGCTTGTTTAATTTAGGTTTATGAGATCGTTTTATCTACATCTTTTTTGTTTTTTTTTAATCTTGGTATTATATATATATGTATATATTGTAAATAATCATCCATTCTATTTTCAGTTCTGTTGGCATATGATTGGGAAAAATTATTTCTTTTTTTTATCATTTGTTATGAATTCTCCCTTTTCATTTTTGTGATTTGATTTACCTCTCTTTTGGGTTTCAAATTACCCAGCAGTTTAACTATTGTTGATTTGTTCAAAAACATATTCTAATTCTATATAGCAATTCAGTAGTTTTTGTTTTGTGTCATTTGATTTTCAGAATTTCATTTTTTACAGTTTTGAAAAATTTATTTATTGTTTTTAGTTGCTTGTGTAATGTTCCCATTAGAACTCCTTGGCTATAGCCAACAAATTTTGGTATGTTGTCTAACTGTTGTGAGTTTCATTGATAAAATTATCTTTTGTTTTTGTGATTCTTTGACCCACGTATTATTTAAGATTACATTAGTCTCCATTTAAATTGGAATGATCTTTATTAATTATATTTTTATTACAATGTGGTCAGTAAAGGATGTGTTTAACATTTTTGGATTTGTTCAAGGAGTTTTTATGCCCCAAAATGTGGTCAGTTTTTATAAAGCTGTTATAAATAGCTCAGACTGTGTATAATCCTGTTTAGTAAGCATCAGAGATCAATCTCTACATGAAGCAGGTTGGTGCAGTGGATAGAGTATCGAACTTGGTGTCAGGAAGTTGTCATTCAGTCCTACCAACTTTTTGTGACCTTATGAACCATTGCATGCCAGGCCTTTCTATCCTCCATTATCTCCAGAAGTCTGTCTAAGCTCATCTTCATTGCTTCCATGACATTATCTATCCTTCTCATCCTCTGCTGTCCTGTTTTCCTTTTGCCTTCAATTTTTCCCAGCATCAGCTTCTTTTTCATCGAGTCTTGTCTTCTCATTATTAGGCCAAAGTATGTAAACTTCAGCATTCGTCCTTCCAATGAATAGTATGAATTAAGTTCTTTAAGCACTGACTGATTTAGTCTCTGAGAGTCCAAGGGACTCAAAAATTTTCAGCAACACAATTCTAAGGTAAGGATTATGAGCCTCTCGGCTTTCCTTTTAATCCAGTGCTCACAGCCATACATTACTACTGGAAAAATTATAGCTTTGACTATGCAGACTTTGGTTGGCATGATGCTCTCTGCTTTTTAGTATGTTGTCCAGATTTGCCAGGGATCTCCTTTTAAGGAGCAAGCATCTTTTATTTTCACAATGCAGTTGCCATCTGTAGTGATCTTTGAGCCTAATATAAAATCTGACACTTCTTCTATTTGCCTGAATGTAATGGAACCAGTTGCCATGGTCTTATTTTTTTTTGTTGTTGTTGGTCTTATTTTTTTATTTTATTTTATTTTTTTGTGGGGCAATGGGGGTTAAGTGACTTGCCCAAGGTCACACAGCTAGTAAGTGTCAAGTGTCTGAGGCCGGATTTGAACTCAGGTACTCCTGAATCCAGGGCTGGTGCTTTATCCTCTGCCACCTAGCCGCCCCCCGGTCTTATTTTTATTAATGGTAAGCTTCAAGCCAGCTTTTATACTCTCATCAAGAGACTTCTTAATTCTTCATTTTCTGCCATCAGAGTGATATCACCTGTATGTTGTTGATATTTGTTGATATTTCTCCTGGCAAACTTAATTCCAGCCCTTGATTCTTTCGACCTGGCATTTTCATGATGTACTTGGCATATAAGTTAAATAAAAAGGTGACAGTACACAGGAAGACCCGAGTTCAAATGTGCCCTCAATCACTTACTAGCTGTGTGACCCTGGGAAAATCACTTAATCACTGTTTGCCTTGGCTTCTTCAGCTGTAAAATTGATGACTCCAACTGTCATGGTTTTCAGGAAGACCCGAGTTCAAATGTGCCCTCAATCACTTACTAGCTGTGTGACCCTGGGAAAATCACTTAATCACTGTTTGCCTTGGCTTCTTCAGCTGTAAAATTGATGACTCCAACTGTCATGGTTTTACTGTATATTTCTCCCTGCGGTTCAATTAATTTTTCTTTTAAGTACTTAAATGCAGTACCATCAAGTGAATATGTATTGAGTTCATATTATTTTGGGCTTAATTTACCTTTAAGCTTTCTTGCTTATCTTTCTTAACCATGTCTGCTTTTATTGTTGACTTATCTGATTTTTTATTGGCAAGTAGTCTTTTGAAAAAATTATCCTGAGGCATAGCAAATTCTGCTCCAGTTCTTCATTTGAACTATTTACCAATGGTTATTTCATTGGCTATATCAATAGTTATTTATATTTCATAGTTAAAAATAAAATTGACTCTATGCTGCAGGAGCTTCTAGTCTACCAGTGTGTTTCTTGTGAACAACATGTTGTTGGATTCTATTTTTAATGCATTTTGCTATTTCCCTCCAATTTAAAGATGTCTATCCCATTCTTGTTCTTTTTTCTTTTTTTTGCTGAGGCAATTGGGGTTAAGTGACTTGCCAAGGGTCACACAGCTAGTAAGTGTTAAGAGTCTGAGGCCAGATTTGAATTCAGGTCCTCCTGAATCCAGGGCTGGTGCTCTATCACTGTGCCACCTAGCTGCTCCTATCCCATTCTTGTTTACAGGAATATTTATTCTTTATTTCCTTCTACCATTTCCTGTTTTACTTTTTGCTCACTTTGCCCCCCCCACTCCCCCAAAGAAAGAAGAGGTAGTAAAAGAGAAGGAATGTGATTAATATTAGCAATCTGTTAATGAAATGGTCTGCTTCTAATCCTTTGTCCCTCCCCCTTTCACTTAGAATCACTGTGTTCTGGCCTTGTACTTTCTTTACTTTTAATACTCACTTTATGATTCACCCTCCAGCATAGGTTTGTTTTCCTATTATATAGGGTACTTTTCCAAGTTATATAGGGTACTTTCCAAATATGTTATCAACGTTTTGTAGTTCTAAAAGTATGTGCACATCAAGACTACTATTACGTAGATTTTTAAATGATTTAAGCCCATTTTCCCTATTCAATTTTGATTTTAGAAAACCCAAATCTCTTAGCATTCAGCCACAGTATTCTCCTATATACCTTTTTGTTTCATATGTTTTGCATTGAAGAGAACAAGATATCTGTAGGACTCTTTTCATTTATAGATTCAATGTGACTTTCAGCTTACAGCTCAAAGTTTCCATTTGGTATGTGTGTGTATATTTATATGAATACTTATCAAGTCCAAATTGATAACATTGGAGAAAGATTCCAAAAGATGAAGGAACAACTATTGAACTTGTTTCTTGGTGTAAACATATAGCTTAATGTCATCTGTATATATAAATAAATGGCTAAATAAGATGTTTTTTGACTCCTTTAATTTGAAGGCCATGTTTAATTCTACATAGGAGAGTTGATAATGGAATTAAGACTATGCAAATTCATAAAAGCTTAAAAGCGTTTCCCTGAATAATGCCATATTTGTAAAAAATCATTTTTGACATCATTGTCAACATTAGAGACATATTTTGAATAAAAAACAGATTTTCATATGGTTATCAAATACTCTCATAGTCTCACTGTACATGGGTCTAATTTATATGTTTGAGGTTTGTGAATTAGCCAGGAGTGTGGAAATGAATCAAAACATTTGAATAATTGACAAAGATAGCATATACATGCATTTGATCAGCTAGTTCAAGAATTACCAAGTCAGTAATAAGTTCTTCATACATTTGGGAATTTTTGGCACACCTCTTTTGCTTCTCTATTGATCTTTTTCATTCTCATATTTATAGTTTTTTCTTGGGGGGGGGAGAGTGATATAATTTGTGAATTCTTTGTATAAAGCACATAAATATTAAATTGTCCTGTTGTAGAGGTCATTGGTATTTTTGTCTTCTGGCAATAGATATGTAATGCTGTCTTTAAATGATAAGATAATGCCTCTGTATTGGAGGAAGCTATTAAAGTGCTTTACTAGTAATTCATGTACAATAGATTTTTTTTTAGAGGCAATGAGGGTTAAGTGACTTGCCCAGGGTCACACAGCTAGTAAGTGTTAAGTGTCTGAGGCCAGCTGTGAACTCAGGTCCACCTGAATCCAGGGCCAGTGCTTTATCCACTGTGCCACCTAGCTGCCCCCAATAGAATTTTTTAAAACCAATAATAATCGAGCTTATATATCTTTTCCACTTTACATTTTTGTAAAGTGATTCAGTCATATTTCTTGATAAAGCTTTATTATTATTATTTTTATAGTTCAATATTTTATTATTTTTCAGTTACAAATAAGGATAGTTTTCAACATTTGTTTTCATACCATTTTAGTTCCAAATCTTTTTACCCATCCTCCCTTCCCTCCCTCCTCCCCAAGACAGAAAGCAATCTAATATAGGTTATATATGTGCAATCACATTAAACATATTTCTGTATTAGTCATATTGTAAAAGAAGAGTCAGAGCACAAGGGAAAAACCTCAAAAAAGAAGGGAAAAATGAGATCCCAAGTAGAAACAATATGGTTCAATCTGCATTCATAAACCACAGTTCTTTTTTTCTGGATGTTGAGAACATTTTTTAACATGAAGTTCTTTGAAATTGTTTTGGACCATTGCATTGCTAAATAGAGTCTAGTCTATCAGCATTGTTCATCACACAATGTTGTTGTTACTATGTACAATGTTCTCCTGGTTCTGCTCCTCTCAGTCGGCATCATTTCATGTAAGTCCTTCCAGGTTGCTCTGAACTCCTCCTGCTCATCATTACTTTTCACATTGATTTTAAAAAAATCTTTGTGTTCTAAATTGTCTTCCTCCTTCCCTCCTCATCCCTCCCTATGAAATCCAGCAATTCAATATAAGTCATACATGTGCAGCCATGCAAAACATCTTCTCGTGAGTCTGGTTGTGAAAGAAAATACACAAAATAGCTTTAGAAAGAGAAGCTAACAAAGAAAATTATATTTCAATCTGCATTCAGATACCATCAGTTCTTTCTCTGTTGATGGTTTGCATTTTTCATACATATCATCCTGCTCATCATTTCTTTCACAGTTACTATTGCTAACTGTATTACCCTCCATCTTATTCCCTCCCCTTGATATTTGCTCTATTTTCTCTTCCTTCACCCTATCCCTCCTCAAGTGTTTTGCTTTTTACTCCCCCTCCCCCAATCTGTCCTTCCTTCCTTCCTTCCTCTCCCCCCCCCCCATCTCCTTCCCCTTCCATTTCCCCTCAGGGCACAATATGTTCCGATATACACTTGAGTGTGTATTGTTAAGGGCTAAAATTCTAGCTAAACTGTCTAAAATATCTAATGAGTGGTTGCCAATAAATTATAAGCTTTAGCAAGAGTTAGACTTTTAAGCATTTATTAAGGAGAATATTTTAGACTTTTAAGCATTTATTAAGGAGAATAAGAATTTGGTAAAGAGAGAGAGAAAGGCCTAGATTCCTATCTATTAAAGGGAGAGCACATTTCTAGCTCCGCTCTCCACCAGAGTCCAAAGGAAAGAGTGAGTCCGAGCGCCAGTCTCTTCCTTCCTCCTCCTCGCCCGTGTCACTTCCTGATGCCAAAGAAAAGACTCCTGGTCTTGCCCTCAAAGACCTTCGTTTCATGGGCGGAACTCTTCTACAGTAAGTCTCCAGCAGGTGGCGTCATTCCAATCATTACAGTATGTTATTCCCTCTTTAAGCCAATTTTTATGAGAGTAAGTTTCACTCCCTCCCCTGCTCCTTCTCCACCTTCCCCTCCACTCCATAAGCTTTTTCTTGTTTCTTTTATGTGAGATACTTTTCCCCAGTCCACCTCTCCCTTTCCCTTTCTTCCAGTGCATTTCCCTTACCTGGTACCAGCCTTGGACCCAGGAGGCCCTGAGCCCAAATCTGGCCTCAGATATAAGCCACCCCACCCTGCCTATCCCACAATACAAGGATAAACAAAAAATAAAAGCTTTACAGATACCATGCCTTCAAATTCAATTCACACCTGTGCCCTCTAAGTGTATTCCTTTCATCTGCTCTAATACTGAGAAAGATCTTATGATTTTGAAGTATTATCTTCCCATGTAGGAATGTAAACAGTTTAATCTTTTAATATCCCTCATGATTAATTTTTCCTGTTTACCCTTTTTATGCTTCTCTAGGGTCTTATATTTGAAAGTCAAATGTTCTATTCAGTTTAGGTCTTTTCATCACAAATGCCTGAAAGTTCTCTTTTTCACTGAAGTCCCATTTCCCCCCTGAAAGATTATACTCAGTTTTGATGGGTAGATGATTTTGGGCTGTAGTCCCAGTTCCTTTGTCCTACAGAATGTCATATCCCATGCTCTTTGGTCCTTTAATGTAGATGCTGCTGAATCTTGTGTTATCCTTACTGTAGCTCCACAGTATTTGAATTCCTTCTTTCTAGCTGCTTACAATATTTTCTCCTTGACCTGAGATCTCTGGAATTTGGCTATTATATAAATGGACATCCAGATTTCACATGAAAACCTCTACTGAAGGGGAACTCAATACTTCTAGAGGCAGGCATACTCTTTGCATAGATTGGCAGAAAGGAAAGCAGGAGTGACCAAAGGAAAATTTCACCCATTTTTCTATTTCTCCCTTGATAGTTAGTGGCTGTCCCTGTGTCCTAGAATAATTTTTCTTAGATTTCAGCTTTTAGCAACCAGGGGATTGGGCTGTAAGTTTCTACTAGATATCTATGAATGTTCCCTGAACCTGTGACAGTGACCCAGGATCTGATAGTTATTGCCAAGCTTATTTAATAACATCCTCTTCATGTGGTTTTATAAGGTCATTCTGGTAGTCAAATATTTGATTTAATTTCCTTTAAAACACCACCCTAGTGATTATTTTGTATATTGAAAAAGGCTGAATCTCAGTTTTCACTTTTCAAATTAATGCAATGCTATTTTATTGACATAGTCCTCAGGAAAATCATTATTTTCCTTTGTTTTTGTCTATTAACAAAACCTCCATCTTAAGAAAAATTAACCTTAAAGTAGTTAATGACTTAGAGACTTTGTTTTTCTTACCTAGGTTAAAAAAAACAAACTGAAAAAAGTTTTTAAAACCCAAGAATAAATTAGACTACATTATATCAGTATGTTTAGCCTAATTTTACTTTCAAGTTCTTGATGACATGATTACTTGTTCTCCTTAATACTATCTGTTTATTCTGGTTGGGTAGAGATGGTAGAAGGGCCTTTGTTTCTCCCAGGGAAAACTATAAGAAAGATAATAATAATAGCTCACATTTTTATGCCAACTTTATTTTTTACACAGTGCTTTCCTCCTTGCCCCCGCCAATCATACTGCAGGTAAGGTATAGCAATTATTATTGTTTTACAGATGAGAAAACGGAGTTCCAAAGGAGTGAAGTGACTTGTCCCAGAGTCATACTGTAGTAAAACTGGGAATCAATCATCTTTCCATCATTCCATCAAGCTCCTTTTCCAAGATAAGAGAGAGTGCTGTTGAGATGGTGTTTTCAATGTGTGGTTTCAATACTTTGTATGATACTTTATTAATTCCTAGGGCATTTTTCACTGATTTGGACCAAAAAAAAAAAAAAGACTATTCCAAAGCATTGACTCTCCACTCTACTCAGGTGGATAATAGAAATTTTACTGAAAATTGGAGGAAATGAAGTGACTGCCCATATGACTTCTACTCAAGTGAAACCAGAAGAGATGTGAGACATTATAGCATACTAATCATTTTCCCAACATAGTCATAATTTTTTTAATAATGTATTTTATTTTTTTCCAGTTACATGTAATGATAGTTCTCAACTTTTGTTTATATAAGCTTTCCAATTTCAGATTTTTCTCCCTCCCTTCCCTCCCTCCCCTCCCTTAGACAGCAGGTAATCTGATATAGGTTATATATAATAACATTAAACATATTTCTGCATTAGTCATGTTATAAGAGAAAAATCAGAGCAATGAGGAAAAACCTCAAAAGAGAAAAACAACAGCACCAAAAACAAAAGAAATAGTATGGTTCAATCAGCATCTATACTCCACAGTTCTTGGTTTTCTTCTTTCTTTTTTAAATCAAAGTAACCAATATTTTATCTATTTTATTGGTTTTTTTCATAAAACCAGCTCTTTGTTTTATTGATTAATTCTATAGTTTTTTTTGCTTTCAATCTTATTAATTTCTCCTTTAATTTTCAGGATCTCTAGTTTAGTATCTAATTGGGGATTTCTAATTTGTTCTTTTTTCTAGCTTTTTAAGTTACATGCCCAATTCATTAATCTCCTCTCTCCTTTTTATTCACGTAAGCATTTAGAGCTATAAATTTTCCCCTAAGCACTGCTTTGGCTGCATCCTATAGATTTTGGTATTTTGTCTCATTGTCATTCTCTTGGATATAGTTATTGATTGTTTCTGTGATTTGTTGTTTGACCCATTCATTCTTTTTTTTTTTAAAGCATTTTTTTCCCCGTTACATGTAAAGATAGTTCTCAACTTTTGTTTATACAAGCTTTCCAATTTCAGATTTTTCTCCCTCCCTCCCCTTCCTCCCCCCTCTCCTAGACAGCAGGTAATCTGATATAGGTTTTATATATATATATATATATATATGTATATATATATATATATACACACACACACACACACACACACACACACACATACATACATACACACACATAATAACATTAAACATATTTCTGCATTAGTCATGTTATAAGAGAAAAATCAGAGCAATGATGCAAAACCTCAAAATAGAAAAACAACAGCACCCAAAACAAAAGAAATAGTATGGTTCATTCAGCATCTATACTCCACAATTCTTTTTTTCCCCCCTGGATTTGGAGATCCTCTTCTATCATGAGTTCCCTGGAACTCTTCTGTACCATTGCATTGGTGAGAAGAATATAGTCCATCACAGTAGATCAACACACAATGTTGATGATACTATGTACAATGTTCTTCTGGTTCTGCTCATCTCACTCATCATCAGCCCATGAAAGACCCTTCAGGTTTCTCTGAACTCCTCCTGCTCATCGTTTCTTACAGCACAATAGTATTCCATTGCATTCATATACCACAACTTGTCCAGCCATTCCCCAATTGATGGGCATCCCCTCAACTTCCAATTCCTTGCCACCACAAAAAGAGCAGCTATAAATAGTTTTGTACATGTGGGTCCCTCTCCCCTTTTCATGATCTCTTTGGGAAAAATACCCGAGAGTGGTATTGCTGGGTCAAAGGGTATGCACAGCTTTATAGCCCTTTGGGCATAATTCCAAATTGCTCTCCAGAATGGTTGGATCAGTTCACAGCTCCACCAACAATGCATTAGTGTTCCAATTTTTCCACAGCTTCTCCAACATTTATTATTTTCCTTTTTTGTCATTTTAGT
Source organism: Dromiciops gliroides (assembly GCF_019393635.1). Lineage (NCBI taxonomy): Eukaryota > Metazoa > Chordata > Mammalia > Microbiotheria > Microbiotheriidae > Dromiciops > Dromiciops gliroides. The sequence continues at coordinate 148,585,632 of NC_057865.1, read as the reverse complement.
CAACCTGATAGAATTCAGGTGGTACCTCAGAGTTGTTTTAATTTGCATCTTTCTAATCAGAGATTTAGAGCATTTTTTCATATGGGAATAGATAGCTTTGGTTTCTTCATCAGAAAACTGCCTGTTCATATCCTTTGACCATTTCTAAATTGGGGAATGACTTGGATTCTTATAAATTTGATTTAGTTCCCTATACATATATATTTATTATTATTATTATTATTTTGCGGGGCAATAGGGGTTAAGTGACTTACCCAGGGTCACACAGCTAGTAAGTGTCAAGTGTCTGATGCCGGATTTGAACTCAGGTACTCCTGAATCCAGGGCCGGTTCTTTATCCACTGTGCCATCTAGGTGCCCCAAGTTCCCTATATATTTTAGAAATGAGGCCTTTATCAGAAGTACTGGCCATAAAAATTGTTTCCCAGCGTCTGAGGCCAGATTTGAACTCAGGTACTCCTGACTCCAGGGCCAGTGTTCTATCCACTGCGCCACCTAGCTGCCCCTCCAAACAGAAAAGGGAGGCAGAAAGCCTCCCTTTTAATTTGGGATGCATTGCTTCTGTTAGTACAAAATTTTAATTTAATGTAATCAAAATCATCCATTTTGCATTTTATAATATTCTCTATCTCTTGTTTCATCATAAACTGTTTTCCTTTCCAAAGATCTGAAAGGTACACTATTCCTTCCTCTCCTAATTTATGTATGGTATCATCTCTTATGTCTAAATCATGTACCCATTTTGACCTTATTTTAGTATAAGGTGTAAGATGTTGGTCTATGCCTAATTTCTGCCATACTATCTTCCAGTTTTCCCAGCAGTTTTTGTCAAATACTGAGTTCCTATCCCAGAAGCTGGAGTCTTTGGGTTTATCAAACACTACATTACTAGTGTCATTTACTACTATGTTTCCTGTGCCTAGCCTATTCCATTGATCCTCCACTCTATTTCTTAGCCATTACCAGATAGTTTTGATGACTGCCGCTTTATAGTTAAGCTCCAGGTTTGGTACTGCTAACCCACCTTCCTGTGAATTTTTTTTCATTATTTCCCTGGATATTCTTGATTTTTTGTTTTTCCAGATGAATTTTGTTATTATTTTTTCTAGCTCTATAAAATAATTTTTAGGTAGTCTGATTGGTATGGCACTGAATAAATAAATTAATTTAGGTAGTATTGTCATTTTTCCTATATTAGCTCTGCCTATCCATGAACAATTGATATCTTTCCAATTATTTAGATCTGATTCGATTTATGTGAAGAGTGTTTGGAGGGGCAGCTAGGTGGTGCAGTGGATAGAACACTGGCCCTGGAGTCAGGAGTACCTGAGTTCAAATCTGGCCTCAGACACTTAACACTTAGTAGCTGTGTGACCCTGGGCAAGTCACTTAACCCCAATTGCCTCACTTAAAAAAAAAAGAGTGTTTGGTAGTTGTGTTCATAGAATTCCTGGGTTTGTCTTGGCAAGTAGACTCCCAAGTATTTTATATTATCTACCGTTACTTTAAATGGAATTTCTCTTTCTATTTCTTGCTGCTGGACTTTGTTGGTCATGTATAGAAACACTGATGATTTATGTGGATTTATTTTATGTCCTGCTACTTTGCTGAAGTTGTTAATTGTTTCAAGTAATTTTTGAGTTGATTCTCTAGGATTCTTTAAGTATACCATCATATCATCTGCAAAGAGTGATAGTTTTGTTTCCTCCTTGCCTATTCTAATTCCTTTAATTCCTTTTTCTTCTCTGATTGCTAAAGCTAACATTTCTAGTACAATATTAAATAATAGGGGTGATAATGGACATCCCTGTTTCACCCCTGATCTTATTGGGAAGGCCTCTAATTTATCTCCATTGCATATAATGCTTACTGATGGTTTTAGGTAGATACTGTTTATTATTTTAAGGAAAGCTCCACCTATTCCTATACTCTCTAGTGTTTTTATTAGGAATGGGTGCTGCATTTTGTCAAAAGCTTTCTCTGCATCTATTGAGATAATCATATGATTTTGGTTAGTTTTCTTATTGATGTGGTTGATTATGTTAATAGTTTTCCTAATGTCGAAACGAATTTGGTAGAACTCCTTATTCAGCTATTTTTTCCAAATAATTTGTATAATATTGGAATTAATTGTTCTTTAAATGTTTGGTAAAATTCACCTGTAAACCCATCTGGCCCTGGGGATTTTTTCTTAGGGAGTTCATTAATGGCTTGTTCAATTTCTTTTTCTAATATGGGTTTATTTAAGGATTTTATTTCCTCTTCAGTTTACCTGGGCAGTTTGTAACATCACCCTTTTCATTTTTGATACTGGTAATTTGGTTTTCTTCTTTCTTTTTTTAAATCAAATTAACCAATATTTTATCTATTTTATTGGTTTTTTCATAAAACCAGCTCTTTGTTTTATTGATTAATTCTATAGTTTTTTTGCTTTCAATCTTATTAATTTCTCCTTTAATTTTCAGGATCTCTAGTTTAGTATCTAATTGGGGATTTCTAATTTGTTCTTTTGCTAGCTTTTTAAGTTGCATGCCCAATTCATTAATCTCCTCTTTCTCTTTTTTATTCATGTAAGCATTTAGAGCTATAAATTTTCCCCTAAGCACTGCTTTGGCTGCATCCCATAGATTTTGGTATGTTGTCTCATTATTGTCATTCTCATGGGTATAGTTATTGATTGTTTCTGTGATTTGTTGTTTGGCCCATTCATTCTTTAGAATGAAATTATTTAGTTTCCAACTGATTTTCATTCTACTTTTCCCTGGCTCTTTCTTACATGTAATTTTTATTGCATCATGATCTGAGAAGGATGCATTTACTATTTCTGCCTTTCTACATTTGACTATGATGTTTTTGTGCCCTAATACATGGTCAATTTTTGAAAATGTGCCATGTGGGGCGGCTATGTGGCGCAGTGGATAGAGCACTGGCCCTGGAGTCAGGAGTACCTGAGTTTAAATCTGGCCTCAGGCACTTAACACTTACTAGCTGTGTGACCTTGGGCAAGTCACTTAACCCCAATTGCCTCACTAAAAAAAAAAAAAAAGAAAAAAAAAAGAAAATGTGCCATATACTGCTGAGAAAAAGGTATATTCCTTTCCATCCCCATTCAATTTTCTCCAGACATCTATCATGTCTAACTTTTCTCGTAATCTATTCACCTCTTTCACTTCTTTCTTATTTATTTTTCAGCTAGATTTATCTAATTCTGAGAGGGGGAGATTCAGAAGCCCCACTAGTATAGTATTACTGTCTAATTCCTCTTGTAACTCATTTAACTTCTACTCTAAGAGTTTGGATGCTATACCACTTGGCGTGTACATATTTAATATTGATATTACTTCATTATCTATTGTACCTTTTAGCAAGATGTAGTTTTCTTCCTTATCTCTTTTAATGAGATCTATTTTTGTCTGTGCTTTGTCTGAGATAAGGATTGCTACCTCTGCTTTTTTTACTTTAGCTGAAGCATAATATATTCTGCTCCAGCCTTTTACCTTTACTCTGTGTGTATCTCTCTGCTTCAAATGTGTTTCTTGTAAACAGCTTATTGTAGGATTCTGGTTTTTAATCCACTCTGCAATTCGCTTCCATTTTATAGCAGAGTTCATCCCATTCATATTCACAGTTATTATTACTGTCTATTCCCCTCCATTCTATTTACCCCCTTTGTACTTTTCCCCCCCTTCTTTCACCCTATTCCTCCTCACCGACGTTTTGCTTCTTACCCCTGCCTCCCCCAATCTGCCCTTCCTTTTTATCACCCCCTCCCTTTTCTTTACCCTTTTTCCCCTTGCTTTTGTCCTCCCTTCTATCAGTCCCCCCCCTTCCCTTCCCCTTTTGCTTCCCTAAAGAATGAGCTAAGTTTCTTTATCCCAATGAATGTATATGTTATTCCCTCTTTGAATCAAATCTAATGAGAGTAGGGTTGAAACAATGTTCCCCGCTCCTTTCTTTCCCTCTATTATAATAGTTTTTTTTCACCTCTTCATATGATATAATTCACCCCATTCCACCTTCCCTTTCCTCTCCTCCCCATAGACTCCCTTTTTAACCTCTTAATTTTCTTTGTATCATCACAAAGACAATTTATATTTATACCCTCTGTGTTATAGTCCTTCTCTCTGCCCAAATACATTTACAGTTCTTAAGAGTTATGAGTATTATCTTCCCGTGTAGGGATGTAAACAGTTTAACCTAATTGAGAAACTCTTCTCCCCCCCCCCCCCCCCGTTTACCTTTTTAAACTTCTCTTGAGTGTTGTATGTTAAAATCGAATTTTCTATTCAGTTCTGGCCTTTTCATCAGGAAACATTGAAAGTCCCCAATGTCATTGAATGTCCATCTTTTCCCCTGAAAGAGAATAAACATTTTTGCTGGGTAATAGATTCTTGGCAGCAATCCAAGCTCCTTTGCCTTCTGGAATATCATATTCCAAGCCTTGCGGTCCTTTAATGTTGAAGCTGCCAGGTCCTGAGCAATCCTGACTGTGGCTCCATGATATTTAAATTGCTTCTTTCTGGCTGCTTGGAATATTTTCTCCTTCACCTGACAATTCTGTAATTTGACTACAATATTTCTTGGAGTTTTCTTTTTGGGGTCTCTTTCAGGAGGTGATCGGTGGATTCTTTCAATGATGATTTTATCCTCTGATTCTATGATATCAAGGCAGTTCTTCTTAATAATTTCCTGGAATATGGTGTCTACATTCTTTTTCTGGTCATGGCTTTCAGGCAGTCCAATGATTCTCAAATTGTCTCTCCTCGATCTGTTTTCCAGATCAGTTGTCTTTCCAATGAGGTATTTCACATTTTCTTCTATTTTTTCATTCTTTTGATTTTGCTTGACTGATTCCTGGTGTCTCATGCATTCCTTGTCTTCCAACTGTCCAATTTTAATTTTTAAGGCATTGTTTTCTTCAGTGAGATTATGCACCTTTTTTCCATTTGGCCAGATGAATTTTTTTATTTTTTTAAAATTTTTTTTAGTGAGGCAATTGGGGTTAAGTGACTTGCCCAAGGTCACACAGCTAGTAAGTGTTAAGTGTCTGAGGCCGGATTTGAAATCAGGTACTCCTGATTCCAGGGCCGGTGCTCTATCCACTGCACCACCTAGCTGCCCCCAGATGAATTTTTTAAGGAATTGTTTTCTTCAATGAGATTATTCACCTTTTTTTCCATTTGGCCAGGTGAATTTTTTAAGGAATTGTTTTCTTCAGTCAATCTTTGTGCTTCCTTTTCCAAGCTGCTGATTCTTTTTTCATAATTTTCTTGTGTTGCTTTCATTTCTCTCAATTGATTTAAAAAATCCTTTTTGAGCTATTCCAGGAAGGCTTTTTGTTCATGAGACCAATTCACCTTCCCTCTCGAGGCTTCACATGTAGGCAATTTTGGAGTATTGTCCTCATCTGAGTTTGTGTTTGTCTCTTCTCTGTCAACACAGAAGCTCTCAATGGTGAGAGTTCTTTTTTGTTTTTTTCTCATAATGCAGCTTATTTTATTTTTAATTTTTTTAAAGTTGAGGTTTTCTCTGGGGGCACCAGGGTCCCTGTTTCAAGCTTCTTGTGCTGGGGTATAGGGCCTGTGTCATGGGCTCTCTACACTGAGGTCTCTATGGCTTGTAGATTTTTCACCATCCTGGGCTTCCTGTCTGAGTGCACTGGGATCAGTAGACCTTCTGGCACCTGTCCTGTGGGTATCCCTCCAGCTGGCAACCTGCCTTCTTGACTGGTGCAAGTGGGTTTCGCCATTGTTCTGCTGTGCCACCGGCTTGTTGTGCCAGGATCCAAGGGCCTCAGTTGCTCAGCTGTGTCCCACAGCTTCCTGCTGACTTGCCCCACCCTCTCCTGTATGCTGCACTGCAGTGACCTGAGCCTCCCTTTTGCCTGAGTGAGACCGACCTTTTCTGAAGTCTTCTAAATTGTCTCTGGTTGGAAGATTGTGTTTCTCTGTCTCTTTTCAGGTTCTGTAGTTTCAGAATCTGTTTAGAGGCTTGATTTAATGTTCTTTTTGAGGGAACAGAAGGAGAGTTCATGCGATTTGCGGGCTACTCTCTGCCGTCTTGGCTCTGCCCCCCCATAATTTTTTCCAAGAAAAATGCAGTACCTTTTTTTTTTTTTGCGGGACAATGAGGGTTAAGTGTCTTGCCCAGGGTTGCACAGCTAGTAAGTGTCAAGTATCTGAGGCCAGATTTGAATTCAAGTCCTTCTGAATCCATGGCCAGTACTTTATCCACTGTGCCGCCTAGCTGCCCCTAGTACATGTCTTGGCAATCTTTCATTTTACATACATTTCCCTAATGATAATTAGGAATGGCTGTCTTGGTGAAAAATGCAAGACTTGAAGCCATAAGAAGTGTCTTAGCCACTTATTTTTTGTGCAACCAAGAGCAAATCACTTCTTCAACATTCATCTGTAAAATGAGCTTAACATAAGGCAAATGAAATAATATATGTGAGTACCTTGCTATGTAGTCATAATAACTTTGGTTGAAGAATAGGTATGCCTGAACTTATTGTCAATTTGGTATATGGGATTAGAACTTAAAGTGCAGCACTACATTCAAGAATTACCTATTATTACCTATTTATGGCCAACCATAATGATGAACATTTTCTTATACAAATAACTGAAGGATCTGGGATTACATCAGAACTCCTACCATCAATCTATGAATGAGGTCCTAAGTATAAGGAGTTACCAAATTCACGTAAAGTTATATAACTTCCTAAGGGTCTCACAGGTGGTATGAATGCATGAGACAGGATATAAACCTACATCTTTTTGACTTGAATCCCAGTGTTCTATCAAGTATGCCATGTTAACTCATTTACAGTTTATTTATAGGTCACTTATTTTTGCAGACATTGAACATCTCCTTAGACTTCTAGTAGTAAATAAAAAGACCATATACCCCAAAGCATACTCCAGTCATTGATATCTAAGAAGATATCCTCCATTTTCCATTGGTGGCTCTTGTTGGTTTCTTCTTCACAAGAATATCATGTCACCTCCAGGATAAGCTGATCACTTGAAATTTCATCACCATGCAGATTGACTCAAGTTTTTGATACTCAATACCTTCTCAACTCTTTCAGTTGCCTCTCCCCTCTGATTGGAGGGCTCGGAGGCAAAGCAGTATACTCCGCCCAGAGATTTCATTTAAAGAGGGCTCAACACTTTCTGTGTAGCTCTCCATTTTCCATCAGCAACTCTGCTTGGTTTCAACAAGCAGTGACTCCACTTTTCTCTTCTTTCACTTTTCTTAACCCCTTAAAATATGGCTTCTGAATTTATTATTCCACCAAAACTCTTATTTTCAAATTTAGGAAGAGAAATCTTTGTGTCTCCAGGCCCAGTGCTCTACCCATTGTACTACCTAGGTGCCCCATATCAAGGAAGACCTTTATTCAAATGTGGCCTTAGATACTAGCTGTGTGACCCTGGGCAAGTTCTTTAATCTTGTTTGCCTCATTTTCCTATTTGTAAAATGATCTAGAGAAGGAAATATCAAACTGCTCCAGTATCTTTGCTAGGAAAACCCCAAATGGGGTCACAGAGTCAGACACAACTGAAATGACTGAACAACAAACAACGACAGACCTTCTCAATACTCTTTTCTTTAGTTTTTTTAGGACAACATTCTTTACTGTTCTTCTCCTATGTATCTAACTGCTCCATCTTGGCCTCCTTTGCTGGATTCCCATCCAGATCATGTCCTCTAAGCTTAGTTGTCTCTTGGGGTTCTGTGGTGGGTCCTCTTTTCTTTTTCCTCTATACTCCTTCACTTGGTGATTTTTGTTTTGTTTTGTTTTTTTAGTGAGGCAGTTGGGGTTAAGTGACTTGCCCAGGGTCACACAGCTAGTGAGTGTTAAGTGTCTGAGGCCGGATTTGAACTCAGGTACTCCTGACTCCAGGGCCGGTGCTCTATCCACTGCGCCATCTAGCTGCCCCTCACTTGGTGATTTTTTATCAGCTCCTATGGAGAGCCATAAGGCTCTTAATCTAGGAGTCCTTTTTGTCTCCTCATTATTGTCACCCATCCCCATCCAATCTGTTGTCAAGGTCTGTCACTTTTACCTTTGCCACATCTGAATATGTCCCCTTATCTTCTTTGACACTGCTGTCATTCTAGGGCAGGCCTTTATCACCTCACTCCTGGACTATTGCAGTAATCTGCTGCTGGCTCTACCTACCTCAAGTTTCTTCCCAACTCCAATCCATATTCTATTCAGTCACCAAAGTGAATTTCCTAAAGTATAGGTCCAACTATATCATACCAACCCCAGTGGTTGGCTCAACCACTCAAACTCCATTGACTCCCTATCATCGTCTCCAGGATCAAATACAAAATCCTCTTTAGTATTCAAAGCCCCTTACAACCTAGCCCCCTCCTACCTTTGCAGTCCTTTTACACCTTACCCCCTTCCACATACTATTCTATTAGGTGACTTTGGCTTCCTGCTTGTTTCATGAACAGTATGCACCATCCCTTGACATTGTGCATTTTTTTTCTGGCTGTTTTTGATTCCTGAAATGCTCTCCACTCCTTAACATCATTGTCTTTTGACTTCCCTAGCTTTCTTTGAGTTCCAACTCCTATCCTATTTTTTACAGTAAACTTTTTGTGACCCCTCTTAATTCTAGTGCCTTCCTTTTGTTAGTTAATTCCTATTTATCCACTATATAGCTTTTTTTGAATATGTTTGTTTGCATATTGTCTCCTCCATTAGATTGTGAGGTCCTTGAGGGTAAGGATTATTCTTTCTTTTGTATTCCCAGTGCTTAGCACAGTGCTTGGCACATAGTAGGCATTTCATAAATGCTTATTGATTGATTGGACTGTTGTCATACCCTTCTAAAAGATTTTCCTTCCTTTCCTGTCTCTTTCTTTTTTAAAAAAAATTAATTAATTAATTTATTTTTGCAGGGCAATGGGGGTTAAGTTACTTTCCCAGGGTCACACAGCTAGTAAGTGTCAAGTGTCTGAGGCCAGATTTGAACTCAGGAACTCCTGAATCTAGGGCCGGTGCTTTATCCACTGCGCCACCTAGCTGCCCCTTTCCTGTCTCTTTCTACTTCAATCCATTTTTCACTCATCTGCCAAAGAGATAATATATGTAATACTTTGCAAATCTCAACTACAATGGTCTATCTTTTTGTTACCAGACCCCATCTTCCATTTTAGTTCCTTTGCACTAACTGTCCCCTGAGCCTGTGATATTCTTCCTTCTCCCATCTGCCTCTTAGCTTCCATGGCTTACTTCAAGACTCTACTGAAATCCCACCTTTTGCAGGAGGCCTTTGCTGATCTTCTAGCTGCTTGTGCCTTCCCTGTGAAATTGACTTTTATCTGTTCTTTGTATAATCTTGCATGTGCCTAGTTATACACATGTTTTATCTCTGCTATTAGAAGGGGAGCTCCTTGAGAACAAGATCAGTAATTTTGCTTTTCTTTCTCTAGTGCTTAGCATAGTACCTTGTAAGTGTGAAATTTTTGATAATTTACTTCAAGCCTTTATGAAAGAGTTGGGTTTAGTTTTACCAGTGTTTGGTAGTTTGTATGGTATTATTTGAGGGGCATTATGCAGGGCTACATATGCTTAAATATCATTCCTATGGCTTATTACAGGTAACTGCAATTTTACCATTTGGGATTTATCTCATTAGATGTCTTTAAGAGTCCATGGAATTGGAATATATATTCTTCAGAAGAGGCAACACTTTCACCTGAAACTAGTGGGGATTAGTTAGCTTTCTGGGAGCAAGACTTTGTGGAAATAGGACACACGAAAGTGTCTTATAGTATGAGGTGGGCAGACTTTAGGATAAAGAGCACTGAAAGCAGAAATGGGAAATTTGCCTGATCCGAAATTAATATGTAAGCATGCAGGAATAACATGTTAAGACATACTAATATCAAGGAAGAATTTTTTTACTCTTTGAGCACAAAAATAATTTATTTTTACTAATCATTCATTGAACAATTTTTCAGTGTATCTGAATACTGCAAGATATGTTTCTCTGCTTGTCTTATTGTGATAACATTTTTCTTACATGGGCTTTTGTGCCTTTAGGCATGTTATTTTAACAATGACACACTATTACCAATATTTTCTCTACACACAAAACATTTTTAATAGATGGCAGGATAGCTTCATTTTCTGTACTCTACTGTCCTAAGAGCAGATTTTGAGTTTGTGTCCCATTTGAGTTTCTGGAGAATGGAATCTGGGTAATAAGGTCACTGAAGAATGATTAGACAATTAGAGAGACCTCTGTTACTTTAAGGTCTCCAGTGATAATTAAATTAGTCTTAATTTCCATTCATATTGGAACTATTTTTTAAACTAGAGCATAAAAATTCATTTGTAATAAGACCCCAAAGAACTGCATGGAAGGTATAATAACTATAAAAAATCCATCCCTGAATTACCTCTGAACTGAAGAGCCTTTGATAGCTAGTGAATTTTTCATGTCTAAAAAGTTAACTTGAGTTTATTCCTATATGCTAATCAGGATAATTTTTAGTTATTCTGCAAAGGGGTCATTGTTAAAATTTATGGAATCAAGGAATTTTAGAGATGTAAGAACCCCCAGCTATTATCCAGTTGCTTTATTTGATGTAAAGGGAAATTGAATAGCTCAGAAAATTTAAGTGACTTGATTTTGCCAGATAGATTTAAAAAATTCTTACCAGGAAATTCGAATTCTTTACTTTATCATCTATCTTTCTATCTACGTATCTAATGGTTGGTTTCTTGTTATTATATTTCTTAAGCTGTCCCTTGAAACAAAAAGTAATTACTTGGGAGAGTTGAGTAGAATCTATGCAATTATCTAAGGATCTAAGTCTACTTTAAGAAAAAAAGGAAAGAGACATGTTTGATTTTTCAGCAAATGAATATTTGCCTTTGTCATGAACTGGCACTTTCACCTTGTCGTTCTTCTCTACCCGGTGGGACTGCCTGGACATGATCCTTTGGAATGAAATTTCTATAGCATTTTGGTACTAAAAAAGGGGACACAAGGTCTCCAATCAAGTAATCTGAGATTTCATGGCCAGTACAAGGGAAAAAATGATCATCTCTTGTATTTGAATTTTGGTACATCTTTATTAACTTCAAATGCTCTAGAAAAATCCATTTCAATTCAATTAAGATAATTTTTGCTATTGGCAAATCAATCAATAAAATTAAAAAAACTTTGAGTGACATACCTGCACAATTCTGAGCCTAGTTATCAAACATATTTCCTGAGACTTTCATTATCATGCTATCAGAATATTAACAAATTCCTAGAAAATTTATCTAATTGACCATAAAATAATCTACACCATAAAATGATAGGTTGAGAGAAAAAGTTGCATGTCTAAATACAAAGTAGAGTCTCATTATTATTATTATTTTTTTTTAGTAAGGCAATTGGGGTTAAGTGACTTTCCCAGGGTCACACAGCTAGTAAGTGTTAAGTGTCTGAGGCCACATTTGAACTCAGGTACTCCTGAATCCAGGGCCGGTGCTTTATCCACTGCGCCATCTAGCTGCCCCTCTCATTATTTTTTGAGCCTAAATATTTTATTTTCTCCCCAATTATATCTAAAGGCATTTTTTAACATTCCAAATTTTAGGTTCCATTGTCTACAGTTATTTTAAATGGAATTTATTTTTCTGTGTTTTGCTGCTGGGTTCTGTTGGTTATATATAGTAATGCTGAGTATGTGGGTTTATTTTATAATCCTATGACTTTGCTAAAGTTGTTAATTATTTGAGCTAGTTTTTTTTTTTAGTTAATTCTCTAGCATTCTCTCTCTTTTTTGGGGGAGACCATAGGGTTAAGTGACTTGCCTAGGGTCATATAGCTAGTAAGTGTTTGAGGATGGATTTGAACTCAGGTCCTCCTGTCTTTAGGGCCAGTGCTGTATTTATTGTACCACCTAACTGCCAAATTCTCTAAGATTCTCTATACCCTCATATTATCTGCAGAGTGAGAGTTTTGTTGCCTCATTGCCTTTTCTATTTCCTTCACTTTTTTTCTCTTATTGCTATAGATAACATGTCTAGTACAATATTGAATAATAGTGATGATAATGGGTATCCCTGCATCATACCTTATATTTTTGGGAAGGCTTTTAGCTTATTGCCATTATAGATATGCTTCCTGATGGTCATAGGTAGATACTGCTTATCATTTTAAGGAAAGCTCCAGTCATTCCTATGTTCTCTAGTGTTGTTTTTTTTTTGTTGTTTTTTTTAGTGAGGCCATTGGGGTTAAGTGACTTGCCCAGGGTCACACAGCTAGTAAGTGTTAAGTGTCTGAGGCCGGATTTGAACTCAGGTACTCCTGACTCCAGGGCCGGTGCTCTATCCACTGCGCCACCTAGCTGCCCCTCTCTAGTATTTTTAATAGAAATGGGTGTTTCATTTTGTCAAACATTTTTTCTGTATCTATTTAGATAATCATATGATTTCTGTTGGCTTAGTTATTGATATGGTCAATTATACTGATAGTTTTCCTAATATTGAACCAGCCCTGCATTCCTGGTATAATTCTTGGTATAATTTCTACCTGGTCAAGGAGTATATGATCCTTCTGATATATTGTTGTAATCTTATTATTGCTAGTACTTTATTTGACATTTTTGTATCAATATTCATAAGGGAAATTGATCCATAGTTTTCTTTCTCTGTTTTGATTCTTCCTGGTTTAGGTATCAGCACCATATTTGTATGGTAAAAGGAATTTGACAGGACTCCTTCTTTGAATACTTTCCCAAATAGTTTATATAGTATTGGAATTTATTGTTCTTTAAATGTTTGGTAGTATTCCCTTGTGAATCCATCTGACCCTGGGAATTTTTTCTTAGGGAGTTCATCGATGGCTTGTTCAACCACTTTTTCCAAGATGGGATTATTTAAGTATTCTATTTCCTATTCTATTAATCTGGGCAATTTACATTTTTGTAAATATTCATCCATTTACTTTGTCAGATTTCATTGGTGGTGAATTCACCCTTTTTATTTTTGATACTGATAATTTGGTTTTCTTCTTTTAAAAAAATCAAATTAACCTATGGTTTGTTTATCTTTTTTTGTTTTCCCCCCCATAAAACTGACTTCATTTATTAATTCAATGGTTTTCTTACTTTCAATTTTCTTACTTTCTACTTTGAATTTTCTGGACTCCAACTTGGCATTTAGTTAGGGATTTGAAATTTGTTTTTTTTCTAATTTTTTTTAGTTGCATGCCCAATTCATTGATCTGCTTTTTTATTGGTGTAAGAATTTAGAGATATGAAATTTCCCCTGAGTACTGCTTTGGCTGCATTCCTCAAATTTTGGTATGTCTCAGTGATGTCATTCTCTTTAATGAAATTATTTATTCTTTGATCCACTCATTCTTTGAGATTAGATTATTTAGTTTTCAATTAATTTTTAATCTTTCAATGGCCTTTTATTGAATATAATTTTTATTGCATCATCTGAGAAGGATGCATTTCTATTTCTGCGTGTTTGCATTGTGGTTTTTGTTGTTGTTGTTGTTTTTTTTGGTGAGTCAATTGGGATTAAGTGACTTGCCCAGGGTCACACAGCTAGTAAGTGTTAAGTGTCTGAGGCTGGATTTGAACTCAGGTACTCCTGACTCCAGGGCCGGTGCTCTATCCACTGTGCCACCTAGCTGCCCCGGCATTGGTTTTTATGCTCTAATATGTGGTTGGTTTTTGTGTCGGTGCCATGTACTATGAAAAAAAGGTATATTCCTTTTTATGCCTATTCAGTTTTTTCCATCCCTATTCAGGCCTATCATATCTAACTTTTCGAAAATTCTATTTACCTCCTTAACTTCTTTGTTATTTTATGGTTAGATTTCTCTAATTCTGAGAGGGGAAAGTTGAGATCCCCCACTAGTATAGTTTTACTGTGTATTTCCTTCTATAACTCATCAAACTTTAAAAAAATTTGGATACTCCATCATTTCGTGCATATGTATTTAGCATTGATATTACTTTGTGGTAGTGTTTAGCAAGATATGGTTTCCTTCCTTATCTCTTTTAATTAAATCTATTTTTGCTTTTGCTTTGTATGAGATCATGATTGCTAACTTCTGCTTTTAAAATTTCAGCTAAAATATAATAGATTCTTCTCCAGCTTTTTACCTTTACTCTGTGTGTGTGTGTGTGTGTGTGTGTGTGTCTCTCTCTGTTTCAAATGTGTTCCTTATTGTTGGATTCTGGTTTTTAATCTGTTCTGCTTCCATTTTATGGGTGAATTCATCCCATCACATTCATGGTTACAATTACTAGCTGTTACCACTTTTTACCTTCTCTCTCCTCTCATCTCCCTCTCCTACAACTGTGTCCCTCCTTCCCACTTCTTTGCTTCTGACCATCACCTTCCCTATCTGCCCTCCCTTCTATTAGTCCTCCCCTTCCCTATAAAGTAACACTGGTTTTAAAAAAATACCCAACTGAATGTATGTTATTTCCTCTTTGAGTCAATTCTGATAAGAGTAAGGTTCAAGTGTTGCCCATACCCATATAGTTTCGTTGTTGTTAGCATTAATAGGAATAAGCAAAAAACAGACATCTTTGCCATTTGTCTTTGCAAACCTGACCAAATCCATCAACCCTTTTTGAAAAAAAAAATATATATATGTATAAAACTGACAACAGGCAAGTGGAATTTACTTGACATAATCTTTATTGAAGCATGGAACTTTAGTTTATTTCACCCTAGAGTTAAATTGCATTTATGATGATAGACAATTCAGGGCTATACAACCATCATACTGTTGCTGGTGTAGGTACAACTTTATCAGAAGATACAAATATGACCCGCAAGAGAAACAAGTCACAAAGAGAACACAATGAAAACATCCACTGTTTTACAAATCACTCTGTTACCACAAACACAAAATGGCAGTTACTGTTAGTAAATCAGCCACAGAAAATGGTATTTACCTTTAGATAAGGAAATGGGGAATTTTGGGGGGTGGGGTGAGAGGGGTTGTGCTTTATCCACAGTCCTTTAGTAGAAAAAAAATTTAGGTCATTCTTATCCACAAAACAACGCTAACCCACAGACATATCGAAGAGTAATATTAAAGGAGATAGCAATGTCTTTACAAGTGTCTTCTCAATCATAAATTTCTGTTTACTTCCTGCATGATATCAGAGTGTAAGTAGCCCAAAAAAATCAGCAGCAAAATATTACAACAACATAACAAGTCAATACAGTGCCAATGTGTTATGTTGTAGAAGAGAATACATAAAGGACAAACAATGATAACTTAATCATATAAAATATGATACATAGCTGAAATACAGTCCACTTAAATAGCTATGTGACCAAGAATGTTAAATACTGTATTAAATGTCATTTTAAAACATAAAATCTCTTAAGTTTTTGTGCTTAAAGTTTTTTTTCCTGTTAAACAGTTAGTTGCTTACTTCCAATACTGCCACTGTAACTGATATTACAACAGATCACAATTTTCACAGACACATCGACATGAAAACATTTAGCTATGAGAAAATAAGTCACTTCTCATTAGTTCACAGTGTGAAAAAGTGGTGTACACTCTGTCTGGAGAAAAGCTTTCAGTTACTCATCAAGCCTTTCGCAGAAAAGTCCTGATACCAGATGCAGTGCTAGATTTAGAAGATTGGAAAGCAACACATCACATGTTGGGAGGAAAAATAAAACAATTTGTTTCTTCATGGGTATCGTCTAAGTGACCTTCGTCTTCTGTTGTAGAAATGCCTGAGCCCATGTTGTCGTGAAAAATTCATCATGTAATTTTGTTTGCGAGTGCTGTTAAAAGGAAGTAGGGTGGGGAGAAAGAATTGTAAATATCATTTAAAGCAAAATCTGTCTTGGGTCCTAAGTTATTACCTTGTGATTACTTCCTGACCTTCCTGGCTTCAAGTCTCAGCTAAAAATCCCACTTACAAGGAGTTTTTCCTTGTCCCCCTTCCTGCTGTGGCCATCCCTCTGATATTACCTCCAATTTATCCTGTATACATTTTGTTTGAACATAGTTCTTTGCTTGTGGTCTCCTCTATTGGACTCTGAGTTCTTTGTCTACCCAGTGCCTGGCACACAGGTGCTTGCTTAATAACGTTTGCTGAATTGACTTGTTGATTTATTTTGAAATTTTGTAGGGCAGTTGGATTACCTGGACATTACCATTCAGGGAAAGAGGAACAAAAGACATTTGTGGTTCTTAAGTCTAACGGGAATTCTTATCTCTTGTAATCTGTTATAACCAGTTATCCAAACTGGTAAAGATATTATATTCCCTAGCACAAATGAATTGAAACTACTCTACTCTTAAATTGTCTACACTTGAATTATTTGAAGACTGGGAAGAAGCATATCCTATACCCTTGATCGGACTCCTTTACCTTTTCTTATATTACAAAACTTGTATTTTTATTTCTTTTTTAGCTGCTAGGGGCTGAATTGTGTTAGCCTCCCTGTTTTGCACACTCGTGGAGAAATGTGGAAGTAGCCCATTTTCAGAATGTTGGACTGTGCTGTGATGCTGCCCTCCTTAAATAGTAAGCAGTTGAGGTCACATTCTCTCTTTCTCTATCTAAAGACTCATCGTAGTCTTTAATGTGGAAGTCCCCACATTAAAAGCTTGTGGTTTTACTTTATAATACTGATATAGTACTAAAAAGATTCACATTAGAAACGAATAGATGGTTGACCAGAATATCAGACAGAAGAAGCAGCTGAGGAGATACTAGAAAAAATGTCATTACACAGAGAATATTCTTTTCAAGAAGCAGAAACAAATTGCAAGTGGATCTCAGGGCATATTGATAAAAATTAATACACATTTATTAAGTACTTATGTGCAGGTAAGATGACAGTTGAAACTACCACATGACCTATTCATTCTCTCCTTAAACTACATGTGTAACCTTAGGTACTTTTCTTTCTTTCTTTCATTTTTTGGTGAGGAACTGGGGGTTAAGTGACTTGCCCAAGGTCACACAGCTAGTAAGTGTCTGGGGCCGGATTTGAACTCGGGTCCTCCTGACTCCAGGGCCTGTGCTCTATCCGCTGTACTACCTAGCTGCCCTCCCCAATATACTTTTCAATGGAATATTCTTTATAAGAATCACTAGAAGGAAATGCAACTCTCAAGCACACAATACTACTAACAGCTACTAACTTCTCTTTTGCAATTGCCAAAAGTATCTGTCTTCTAAAAAATCACTGGTTTTGTTGAAGGTTGTCATGGTCCTGAGGCCATTTGTAACATCATTTTATGGTGACATAGAAAGTGCCAAGTGTATAGAGTAATATAATTGTGATGTGAGAAGATAAGTGCTAGACTTTGAATCAGGAAGATGTGAATGAATTAAAAATCCTGCCTCACGGGGCAGCTAGGTGGCGCAGTGGATAGAGCACTGGCCCTGGAGTCAGGAGTACCTGAGTTCAAATCCGGCCTCAGACTCTTAACACTTACTAGCTGTGTGACCCTGGGCAAGTCACTTAACCCCAATTGCCTCACTAAAAAGAAAAAAAAAATCCTGCCTCACACCCTTTACTGTGTGTTGGACAATTCATTTTACCTCTCTGTGCCTTAGCTTCTTGATATGTAAAATGATAGTGCTGGACTTAGTAGCCTCTAATGTCACTTTCCAACTCCAAGTTTATGATTGTATGCCACACATATATGTATCATGAATGTGGTAGGACATGAAATGGTAGGAGACTGATTTTTGATTGAATGACATAGCTCTTTACTATAGAAATAGAAAGCCAGCCAGTTAAAAATATTTATTGAATACCTGCTCTGTTGGGGGCATTATGCAAAGCTCCATGGGGCTTGCAGAGAAAATATTGATCTACTTGGGTAAAGAAAGTTCTTCACCTATATCTTTGTACACAGATAAAATGACAGAACTGACTAATCAAAAATTTTTTCAACATCTAAGATATGTCTGTTACATGCACCTGCCAGTGAACAATTATGATTGATACGAGATATTTGTCATTAGTAAAATTATTTTTAAACACTTTTTGGTGACTATTGATTGTTTATATGAAGTAGGCTTCTTGCATAGGAAACTTTTTCTTTTTCAAATACCTAGTTCATATTCCTTCTTTTCCATTCCTTTTGTCATATCCTGCTATAGGTCTCTAGTGTCTCTCCAGTATTTCTCCCTCCATCCTGCTGAGCTACTAAAACACTGCTTTCATTGCATCATTCTCTGACTCAAAAACTATGAGTGTATATCCTCCTGGCCAACAGAAAACTTCTAGATTCCTTAGCCAGGCAGCCACCCAAAATGTCCTACCATTCCCATTACCCTTTGCTCTAAGCAAAACCATTTTGTTCTGTCCCCATTCTGTCTTATGTTTTCTGAACTTTTGCTCAAGCCATTCCCTTCTGGAGAGCCCTCGTCAAAAAAATCTTTGCTTATTGAAAATTTATACATCCTTCAATGCACACTTCAAACCCCACCTTTCCTTTCCTAGTCAATACAACCAGAAGTGATTTGTTACTTCTCTGAACTCTTACACTATAGTACTTACTGTCTACACCATTCTTATGGTATTGTCTTGTATTGTTATTTGTATCCACGGCTGCAGTGTAGGTTCTTAATAAATATTTGTTGATTAACTTCTTATTGATAACCATTATTCATTACTACCAAAAGGCTAAAAGAATTATAATTACTACATTAAAAATATTTGTTAAGTAAAATGTAATTAGAGGGTAGCTAGAGTGCCAGGGCTGGAGTCTTTCTGAGTTCTAATCTAGCCTCAGACTCTTACTAGCTGTGTGACCCTGGGCAAGTCACTTAACCCTATTTGCTTCAGTTTTCTCATCCTATAAAATGAGCTGGAGAGGGACATGGAAATTCCATTCCAGTATTTTTGCCAAGAAAACCCCAGATGGGGGTTACAAAGAGTCAGGCATTACTGAAAAGCTAGTGAACAATGATGAAAAAATATAGTTAAAGTGGTTCAAGTGCCCTAAATTGAGGCAAAAAATAAGGCTGTAAATTTAGAATTAAGAATAATTAACACATATAAAGTACAAGGTTCGTGTGATGCCTTAACGGAAAAAGAACAAAGTTATGTTTAGTATTGATTTTCTTAGTTTGATACATTATTCATTGATGCTAAAGCAATTTTCCTGACTGATTATGTAATTATAATAGTATTACTTCAAATTCCCTCCTTATTCAATCAACATTTATTTGAGAAGACAAGCCATAATGTTAGAGCCACCAGTCTAATGTCAGAATCTTTTAATTCTCATTCTAATTTTTATGTTTTAAACATACTTCCATGAACAAACTTATGTAACCATGACATGCCATTTATAGCACAACATTTCTCTCACATGTCTTTTTTTTTTCTTTTTACTCCCATGGCCACCACCCCAGTTCAGGTCCTTATTACCTCTTACCCAGACCATTGCACTAGCTTCCTCATTTGAATCCATCCTTCTTACAGTTGCCATATTGATTTTCTTTTCTTTTCTTTTTTTTTTTGCGGGGCAATGGGAGTTAAATGACTTGCCCAGGGTCACACAGCTAGTAAGTTTCAAGTGTCTGAGGCCGGATTTGAACTCAGGTACTCCTGAATCCAGGGCGGGTGCTTTATCCACTGCACCACCTAGCTGCCCCATATTGATTTTCTTTCAGTCTAAGTTTGATCATGTTACTCCCCTTCTCAATAACTCCTGGGAATACTTATTAAACCCAATATAAACTCCTCTGTTCAACACTTAAATCCCTCACAGCCTAGGCTTAACCTACCTTTCCAATCTTATCACTCCTCTTTATATTCTTTATGGCCCAGCCAAACTGGTCATCTTCCTTATTACTTGTACATGGTAAGTAATTTCTGTGCCTTTGTGCTGTTGGCCCTCCCCTTCTTCACCTCTGTCTCTGAAAACCCCTCGTCTTCTTCAAGACAACTCCTATATTACCCACATGTGGCTTTTCCTGCCATAACTTCTGTTTCAAAATTACCTTAAAGATGATATTGCAAATATGTATATATGTGTTGTGTAAGTTGCCTCTTCAATAGAATATAAGCCCCTTGAATGAAGGAACTGTTTTCTGTTTGTGTATTTCTACTGCCTGGTATATAACAGGGGCTTAATAAAAGTTTAACAGATATTTGCTTTAAAGTACAAATTAAGAAATGTATATAAATGAAGTTCCTACAATGATGTATAGGGTTTACTCAGTCACCTTTTCTAGTGGACAAAATACTGACCCAATCTGTATTTTGATAAAATGTTTACTCTGGGATGTGGCAACATTAATAGTCTCTGGAGTAAATTACATATAATTCTTTTTTTTTTTTCTTTCGGTGAGGCATTTGGGGTTAAGTGACTTGCCCAGGGTCACACAGCTAGTGTTAAGTGTCTGAGGCTGGATTTGAATTCAGGTCCTCCTGACTCCAGGGCCGGTGTTCTATCCGCTGTGCCACCTAGCTGCTCCAATTACATATAATTCTAATGCACTAGGGTTTTCTAATAATCTCCAAGTACACTTAGGTTGTAAGTCAAGCATTTCTGAAATTGCAGTAAACCTTTTTCTATTTTCTAGAAAACTATTTAGTAAGCTAGTACAGTCACTGCAAAACTTACAGCAGCTTTCAAGTTCCTAACTTACTATCTGGGTAGTTAGGAGATTTTAATAAGTTTAAAAATAACAGTCTTCTTTTGAGAGCAGCGATCCAGATTGCTTTTGTGCTTCAACGTATCTTTGAAACAGATCTATAGGCTTATCTTTCTGATAAATACAATGAGAGAATCTTAAAATGGAAACAGTACTAGGTCTAAAGGAAACTATAAGGATTCAATCTTTCACTGAGATTATAATGGTGACCATATTTCATTACAAATTCAGAGGAAGTATGTAATTTATTGTTTAGTCATTTTTTTCAGTTCATTAGGGTTTTCTTGGCAAAGATACTACAGTGGTTTGCCATTTTTCTCCAGCTCATTTCAAAAATGAGGAACTGAGGCAAACAGGGTTAAGTGACTTGCTCAGGGCCACATAATTAGTAAATGTCTAAGGCTGAATTTGAACTCAGGAAGATAAATCAGGTGGAGAATAATGCAGATTGGGGAAGTAACATAAACTTTTTAAGTTTAGAGACTTTAATGATCAGTCATTAACTTCACAACTGAAGTAAATGCTGTGTCCATAGTAAAAAAGAAAAACATTGAATTGGAAACAAAGATAAATCACTTAATTGTCAGGTAGCATGGTGAACCATATGGACTTTAATATCATCTGGGGTACCATTCATTTCACCAATGAAATACTACTGTATTCTCTGTGGTCCAAGTAATAGAAGCAATTTTGAGTCCTCTGCTTACTATACTATTCCTTATGTAAAATTCATACCTTCACTTTTCAACTTTAAAATATAAAAATCAATTTTTTGGTATATATGAGTGTATACTGAGAGTGGCCAACTTGATCCAAAAATAGGAACTAGAATTTACCAATATTATGAATGAAAGGCTCTGTTTATAATGAAATATTACTGTCCCTTTCACCCTCTTCCTCAAGAGTTTAGTTTTAAACACAGACTTAAAATAATTTGAAATATAGCTTTTCCTCTTCATGTTTCCTTCTGAAGATTTGTATAGGGCCAATGGTGCTAGATTGACCATGCCCTGAATATGCTGTAATGATTAAAATGTAGACTCTGCTTAAAAAAAGCCAAACATATCTAGCTTGTATAAAACCCCAAAGACCCATAATCATTATTTTTTTAGTGTATATCTAACTGTTCTTTTTTTCTTTTACAAGAGAACTCATTTTAGGATTGTGTTGTATATTTGGGGGCATCCTTTATTCAAAACCAGTAAGGTATGGTATGTAGAAGTATGGTGTTAAGTTATAGATAGTTTAATTACCTTGACTGCCATTTCTTACTTCACATGGACAGATATTTAAAGATTGTTAGTAATCTCATTCATTGGATAGACATTCTTCAATGACAAAGTCATCCTGTTCCCCCCCACTCTTAATAGGTGAAATTGAAGAAGCTTCACTACTAAGCATTTCCCAACATTCAGTAATAGCACTTACCTTACTCTAGTGTAAAACCAATGACAGCAAATAATGAAATATAACACAAGTTAAAAAATGCCTTTCAATGCATGCAGCACTGTGATTAGTCATAAAAGTCTGATGAGGCTTAGAGGCAATATAGGATTTTTCATCTCTTTTGAAAATAAAAATGGAAAAAAATTATTTCATATTCTTTTTAAACCAGTGTATATAAATAATCTTTTCTATATGATTGAACATGCACTATTTGCTCATAAACATATGTCAAAATACAAATAGCCATAGTACTACATTTGGCATAAATGTTGTGAATAAAGTACAAATGTTAAGGTAATAATGTAACAACTGCTGTTTTAATTAATTCGTTCATTATTTTACAAAATGCTCATTTCTAGAGATACTAAGTAATGGGCAATAGAAAGGCCCATTAAACTAGATAATAGAGTTTAGATTTAAATATAGGACAAAGATACTTTGCAGAAAGTCTAGTATATTCTTTTTTTTTTAAACAAATCATTTGTGCCAAAAATGTGACATTATCTTGAGAATGAATAGCATGATGTGATGGCAATGGTGGGACTAATAGACTTATCAAAACATGATAAATGCTTTTTTGGACTGTAGTTGATAGTACTTTATTTTTCTCTTAGGAAATCTGAATGATTTTGAAACAGTTTAAAAGGTCCACTATTTTACAAATAAATTGCTTTCAATATACACATGCAAAAATTGTGCCACTTGATGACAGGTTGTGACTTGGACTCTAGGACAAAGGATAATGAAATGTGCAAATGAAATGCAGAGTTAGGTGTGGGAAGTTCTTAGGATATAAGCAGGAGTCCCCTGCAAAAAAAATGCTCTTAAACTGGTAGGACATACTCTTTTATCCTAAGAAGAACCACCACCAGCATGGATCTTGTGAGGGATCTGCCCAAAATGTATTCACAAACGTTTCTTGGAGAGAAAATATTCTACTCTAGCTAAGAAATCCAGACATTCTCCCCTTCCCCTCAATTGCTTGATTGCTGTTCCATCCCATGTCATTCTGACTTTACAATGTGAAACATTTGCTTACTTGAAGAGCTAATGAGGCTGCGGTGGGGACAGTTTAGTATATTAGGGACTAATTTCATTCCGAAGCACCTTTTTGTTCAGTTGTTATTGAGAAGTATCAGAAATGGAAGTTTTTCCCCCCGAGCAGCTATTGGACATTAAACAGGTGAGTTAAATGTCCACAACATGTTTAAATTTGTCTTAATTATGTATGTATACCCCTATTTAGAAAACTGAAATCCTTGTTGCAAAATGTGTTTTAAGTCAAACAGAACTACCCCAAATAAGCCTCATACAAATAGTTATTAGGTATTGTAGCCATTTGAGGAGAGGCAATGTGGCATAGTGAATGGAATCTATTGGCTTTGTGACCCTGGGACAGTCACTTAACTGTTCAGCGCTCTAGGTACAAATTACAGAGGAGGTGTCAACCTACTTTGATAGAGTTTCCTTCTCTGGGAGTGCCCTTCACCAGTGAAAATCAAAGCTTCAGTCCCTATCACTTCATTTATGATGCATTCATAAGTTTTCAAACTATCTTGACATTTCAACTAAAATTGTTCATCAACTAACTATTGCTTTGTGGTTAATATTGAGGGCAGTGGCTGAGATTGAACTCAGCATAAGATACCATGCTTGACCACTAATTTATTACCTAAGAGGCAGACCAAAACCCCCCCAAAAAACAAAACCCACAAAGTAAAAACAAAAAAACCCTCTGCGGTCAGTCTTGATTTAAAATACAATCAGACACATTCTAAAAAATACCTTAGCATCAGTAAACGTCCTGGACCCTTAATTTTAATAACGTGTTTATAGCTACATTTCTAGGTGCACAATTAGGGAGTTTACTCTTTTGAGATGTCATCCCTATGTCCAAGTGTTCAGAGAACACTTTCAATCAATGGGGCTTTCTATGTGTACTTTTCTATTCCTAAGCAACCAATGGCTGCTGCATAAGTAATTGATGAGAGCTTTGGAAGGCAGCATAAGAGCTATTTAGGCATTTTGATCCCCTTTGCTTTAAACTGTTGTTTTTAATATTATAGTGTTTTCTATTTATTTTAGACACACAAAATGAATGAATGGATGAAGTTAGCTTCCTAAACTATCAGATTAATACAATTAACTGACAAATGCTAAAAATATACTTGGAAAATATATAGTGGCATAGAAATGTTAAATAGTAAGACAAATGGAAAACATCAAAAATATGGTTCTGAAAATGTAATTTTCTTAAAAGTTAAACTTTTGAAGGGAAAAGCAGTCTAAAGTGCATTAGAAAGAGAATGATTTACTTTGAAGGTGAAAATAAATATCTCTCCTTGATTATATTGAAGCTTTTGGAAATCTGCTGGGAAGATGTGTTTATTGGGGAATATTTAAGATGAGCTGTTGTGAATTACACCTTACGTACTAAACTGTCTAGTCTAATAACTTAAATCATACATTCCCAGATGTGCTGAATGCATGACTGAACTGAAATGCTTTTGTGATATAAAGGTTTCTTAGCAAAACTAATTCCCTGATCCTAACTTTGTTATTTTTTTTCCCAAAGAGGTAAAAGAAAGGGGAAAGTAGAAGTAATTCATGTAGTGGAAAAAATAATGTTTGAATGTTAAGCTATTAGACTTCTTGAAAAAGCATCAATAACAGTACAGATTTTTAGAATGATTTACCTAAGAAAGAAACTGGATGAAACTCTTTCTCTTTTTAAAGTGTACCTAACAGCCAGAGGCAACAATGTAGGTTGAGTGTATACAGAACCCATAGAAAATTTCTAGGGTTGTCAAATGATCAGTGCTTTGAGTTCTGAAAATTGTTTGACCTGGGGGTAAAAATGTAGTTACCTTGAAAATCCAGATCACAGCCGCACCAGTGAAATAAATAAGCATTATATTATCTGAACTGTCACTAATAATAACCCAATGTATATTGATAGTTCCAAAAATGCAATAACTCTCTACTGGCCTTTACTTAATGACTCGGTCAAAAAAGTGAGATGACATAATTCCCAAGAGTTGTGTGATACAAATGATAACAGTTTGTGAACTTTCTGATACACTGGGGCCAATTTAATACCCTGGACTTAGAATGAGGAACATTGAACTCCATTTTCAGTTCTATACTTGGATTACTTTGTACCTTGGACATATACATTTCCTCTCCCTCTGTCTTTTAAGTCCAAGGGAATAGGAATCATAGTGATTTGGGGCTTCTTAGTGATACAAGTTTTAAAAAAGCAATTGCGATTTCACTGGGTAGCTGGGAAGAAAAGAACACATCAAATATCTTCTGTTAACGATTGTTGGGGTCCACAAGGGTAAGGTCAAAATAGTGTGTTCTTTCTGAGACTGCCCAAAACTGATGTTTCTATAGGAGCTGACTCAGATATTCTAGGGATAAGAAACAATGTGGATGCAAGTTTTTCTTGGCAAGAGCCATATGGCTTGAAAGCATAGAAGTGGACTGATGTTTTAGGGAGATTTGTTTAATCCTAACGGGGTTGCTCTAAAATTCTTTTATCTTAAAGATTCACTTCAGGATACTTTAGTGAAATCACTGTCTGAACAATAAAAGGTCAGCCTCATGTTTCATTTCAAGGCCAGTCTGGAAATCATTGACCCTCCCTCCATTTCTTTCAACTTCACCTTTATGTCATGGAGGCAGAGCCCAGCAAGTTGTGTAGAAGCAGCAGAGCGCACAGTGGGGACTGGTGTGGAGACTGTTTTGCTCTTTGGTTTGGGGGTTGATATGGATGCCATGCAAGCAGGTGCCTCAGTGAAAACTAAGTCAAGAGCTAACTCAAGATTAAATAATTGGGTTCATGGCTATGATGGAAAGAAAACAAATCTGTTGGCATTCCTACCAATTGATCATTTAAATTTTACTTTCAAAATGACTGAAATCAGTGAAAAAAGACTGATTTCAGTGTTTTTGTTTTTCGGTAAACAGAATGAACATTTGAACCTATCTACCGGGAAGATTCGCCTCTCCTTGTCAACCTCGGGGAGCCATCAGTCCGAACCCGTCGAGACATAAGCATTTCAGTTCTACAGGAACTAGATTGTTAGAGAAAAAGCAAGTCATCTCTCTGTGAGGGAACATAGTTAATTGGGCTAATTGAGAGTGATGAGACCCCTATCATCATTTTATGGTAGAAATGATGAAGTGAAGACACACAATTTGAAAGCTGTGGAAAAGACTTGAGAATGAAAATTGATAAAGTGAAAGCTTCTCTGAGCTGTATTCTTCCCAGTAAAGGACAAAATGCTTAAGGCACCAGTGGCTATTACATATTTTTGGATATTTCCATTAGTGATATTCAGTATAGAGAGCTAGATAGTTCACTATTAAGTGAACATAATAAGTGCAAATCACCTCATTGGGAAACAGTCATGGTACATTGTTTTTCTTCTAGAGATTCCTGCTCTTAACCAACTTAACAAATATTGTAAAACTTTAATATGAATATATTCCTTATGGAAATTTATAAGGCGCACAGACTACCATTCTATTTCATTGTTTTTTCTTCTTCAGTGATTGACTATAATTATAGATTTTTTGCCATCATTGAAGGGTGCAAGCCAAAGTGATCTAGCAGAGAGCATTATTCAGGAACAATTCTAGTTGAGTTAAGGATCATGACATATTGAAGGAATTTCAAAAGCCCTCTGAAATGGACATGGTATGACATGATTCAGATACTCACAGGACGACTTCGACATGGTCCAAAGCCCATTGATCATGACCTGTTCCATTGTGGCGCGGCTGCCACCAGCGAAGTAAAACTCCTTTCATTCGTGCCTCCCTAGGGTTATAAACAGAAGGATAAGGCAAATTAAATGTGGAAAAGAAAAACTTTCTGAGGCTTAATTTCTGAAATGGAAACATGATCTCAAAAATATAGGATTTGGATTAGGTGGAATAACGTGCACTACTATAAATACTCCTGTAAAGAATTAATTGTTATTTGAGGTTTTTATGACCCCATCTTTTGGCTAGAATTAAAACAAAACAAAACAAAACCTCAGTGTGTGCACTGGCACCTCACATCATCACCACTCGCCGATGCCTACATGGGCCTTGCAAAATTATAATGATTGGAAGCCTAGTGAGGGCAGTCATGTGACTGTCAGAGTGGCCAGCCAATTGGCTGGGGGCTGTGTGTGGTCAGCCTGGGGTCTTCTGGGAAGAAGGGAGGGTTTTCTAGCTTGAAGCTGGAAGGTGACAGGACGCTGCTGTGTGTTCTCAGCTGATTCCTGGGCGGTGGTGTTGTTCAGGTTGTATAATTTCCCTTTCCCCATTTTATTTCCTTTCTCTTAATCCTACTGATCCTGTTTGGTTTTTTAAATTCATTCTTGATAAATAAATCCTGCTCTGTTTTGAGGGAGGCTGTCTCCTTCCTTGCCCCAATATTGTGGTGAGCCACTTAGCTAACACTCCCCAATTAAAAATTGGTCCCCACACTCCCAAAGATTTAGAAGCTAGTTGAGGTACCATGCTAATATAGTATAGTGAACAGAATACTATTGGGTATGAAATCAGAGGACCTGGTTTCTTATCCTGACTCTATTTGATAGTGCCCTTGGCCACATCATTTCATCTATATGCTCCTCAGCTTTTTTCTCATCTATAAAATGATAGGTTTACTCTGTTTGACCTTAAAGGTCCCTTCCAGCTCAAAATCTTATAACCTTTACATTTCCCTCATAGAAACTAGTACAGTGTCACTTGATTCATGAGATGCTTAATAATGTTGACTGAATAATTAGAAAAGGCAGACAAAAGCTAATATGCAAATAGTAATCACAAACAACCAAATAGCAATGTAATTATTTCCCCCTTAATGAACATTCTTTATTTCCTGGTCAGTGTTAGAAAACAACTGATAGCTTTTATTTTTCATTTATTCATCTCTGCCCATCCCTTCAACAGAAGATTACAATAGGTGTTTGTGATAATGTCTTTAGAAACCCAGTACTTACAGTGGAACATTATAGGACACTCTCTGAGCTTGTATAAAGTCCTTTGGCTGATGCTGTGCGATGACTTGCCAAGTGATGCCATTATTTACACTATATTGGAGTAAAACTGCCTTGTCTACGGTGTTGGGGTCACTCAGATTGGTATTGCAGCTGTCTGTCTGTGAAGTGCTCCCAATTTGTAAAACAAACATTATTTTGCTGTAAAAAAAACAAACCCAGGGGAAATAATTTTAAAGAAAATGACAGGAAGTATTAAAATAATAATAAATATTAAAGTAATAAAGTATTAAAATCTGCATAAAAGAGAAGAATCCAGTTTTGACATACATGTTAATACTGCTATTTCTGAGATTTAAAATATTAAATAGAAATTTAACAATTATTTTAAGAAAAAATTGATTCTCAAATCTATGTTTTTGTTATACATGGTGATTTAATCTTTACTGAAATGCTTCAATTCTCTATACTTTGTATTTTCTAAAAGGCTACATGAGTCAAACAGGTCATTGAGGATGGTAACAGGACAATGAAATGAAAATATCTTCACTCCTAAATCTCTACCCCTTAGCCAACGTGGGCTGAGAATTGTAAACAGATTCTATTAGCAATTTAAGTAAAGTAATTGGGAAGCCAGGTAGGCTGTGAAGATATCCTAAAGTCCAGCCATATTTGGATTATCTCTGTTTTGATCATGTGTACTAGAAATCCACTCTCTTACTGTGATTAGTGGAGAAATGGCTCTATGTATGCTCAACACATTTTCAGACCTGAATGTAGTCATTTATTACCTTGCTCGGGTGAGGTCCAGTGGTTTTGTAACAGCTTGCCTTATCTGACATCCATTAAAGTAAAGTGAGTCTCCATGGGCGTAGGGTGACAGCTGTCCACATCCATTTCCAATTACACCACCTTGTATGGTTTCCCAATTTACTTCAGTGACTCTTTCTGACTCAAAATTGTCCTTAATGTAACTGGGAAGGTCATGACTAAAAACAGAACAGTCATCTCCTGGAGGGGAAAAAATAATCATTGTAAGAGCAAGCTGGAAAAAAAATTAAATCTGATAAGGGGTAGCTAGGTGGTGTAGTGGATAAAGCACCAGTCCTGGATTCAGGAGTGCCCGAGTTCAAATCCAGCCTCAGACACTTGACACTTAACTAGCTGTATGACCCTGGGCAAGTCACTTAACCCTCATTGCCCCACAAAAAAAAAATTAAAAAAAAATAAAATTAAAGCTGGTAAGAGCAAGCTGGGAGAATCACTAGAGAGCAGTAACAAACAAAATTATGATTAAGTACATTATGGTTATGACTAGAATGACAAAATGTGAAGCTTTGGTTCTGCTTTATTCAGGACACTCTTGGGGCTGTGACAATTCTTAATCTCTATGTCAATATTTTCTAAAATAGGTAGTTGCCAAAGCATTTTTAAGATGCACCTATTGCTCAAGTAAAATGCATTTGAAATATATCACTGGAATTTTTATCTGTTGTGCTTGGTGATAGGTAGTGCAGAAGAACTGGGGTATATCTGCTTGAATAATAGTTACCTCTGCATGAGAGTTCTGCCTTGATTTAAATTGTAGAAAAATAGGGATATTTTTGATTCATTTATTTTCCAGCATCGTGGTGGGTTCCAAAGAGTCCTCCAGGAAAGACTTAATTTGATTAAATGCCTAGTATGTATGCCAGGCACTCTTTTAAACTCGGGGATTATGAATAAAGATGAAAATAAGCTCCCTCAAGGAGCTTACACTCTAATGGGTGAAATATAAGATGTAAATAAATAGGAACATCCAAGATATATACCAAGTAGACAGAAGGGGACCTTAGATTAATCAGCCCTTACCATCCACATTTCCTTTTTTAGCTGCACATCACTTGGTACTTAAAGGATTCTTTCCTAGTCAGGCTGTCCTTCCCTATGGTTCTCATCCAGCTCTCACTTCCCCCTTTGACTATGGAGGCAAAATACCTGGTATGGTGGTGATGTGGAAGGAACCTTAGAGTTAGGAACCCAAACCCCTGCTTCTCTACCTCTTAATCCATCACTTTGCAAATAAGAAATTGAGTTCCAAGAAGTTAAAAGGTTTGCTCAAGTTCTTATAGAAACTCAGTGTCAGCAAATCTGAGACCTCAGAACTCCTAACTCCCAGATAAAGGAATCATTGCATTGCCTCCCAGCAGCATCCATTATCTCTTTTCTTTCAAGGGTAAGTATGCTGTGCTCCTTACTCCCTACATACTTGCCATCCTTATAACATTCTAAATCAAAAGACCCTCCCTGATGGCCACTCCTTTATGTGTTTCTCTGCCCCCCATTGGAATATATGCACCCTAGGGGCAAGGACTGTCTGTATGCTGAGAACTTAGTAGAATGCCTACCATATGGTAAGTACTCAATAACTGCTTTTTTAAATTTAGTCACTCATTCTTGTACAGATGTTAGGAAGGCATGAATTTAGACAACAAACTGTACTGGGAAGGAAATTTGGGAGTTCTGACCTTGGAAACTTTCATCACAGATACAGACAGCTCCAGTTGTACAGTATCCATGGCCACTGCAGAGTTTGGGGCAGGCTTCTCCTATGTAGACATGATCAATTCCCCAGCTTTGCTTTTCAGCCTCTTCTCCTTTCTGGATCCAGCGGAACTGTGTTGCACTATAAAGGAAACAAAGGGACTATTATCACACAGAATCATGATGTAGTAACAAAGTCAGTTTTCCCAGAGGAAATCTCTCACATTACTGCTGACATGGCTTCCAAATATGTGTTTTGGTATGATAATCGCTAGGTAGCATTGTCTGGTGCCATGTCACTTATACAAAATAAAATTTGACGTCTAAGTTTCTGGACCAGTATGCATTTATGCATCTAAGTTCCCACGTCCTCCATGGCTATTTATTGCTTAAAGTAAAACATTTCTGAAAAATAATATTACCAGCTTTTTGGTCTTGGTAGGATAGGGACTGGTCTTGTGATTTCATTGGTACAAAGAACTTCCGGGGAAGGAAATTTCCTCTCCCACTTGTAGGTTGGCATGTGGACTACATGAGGCGTAATGTGAGAGAGCGGTCTTGGTCTCTTTAGGCATAAGTGACATACCCAGGGTTACACAGCCTAGAGGCCACCTGTCAATCATTTCATACTGTTGTTTGAAAATTAAAACTATCTTTTGCTTTTTCAGACTTGCTTCAGATGAGCTATTCAGATGAGCTCTTCAGAGATGCTCTGACAGTTCCATGGGAAGCTGAAGTTATGGAGCCTACCTGGAAGACACATGATCGGGCAACTGGATGGTTATCCTCTTCCAGCTGGAGCTGTTGACAGAATTATAGATAGTGGCTTCATGGAACTGGAAGGGAGAACAGCCAATGCTGTTTGAAGAAGAAGGAAGGCATTGTGTCTGGACAAGCTGCCAGGAATCGGATCTACCAAAAAACAACAAACCAACAAAAATACATTACAATAATCTTAAAAAGGAGAAAGGCAGTAAGCCTGACTAATATTAGTGGTAAGTTTGGGATTAAGATGATTTAAAATGTTTATAATTTAGTTACCGTACATTTCAAGTATAAGGCTATAGAAAAGATTACAACTTATTTTATTTTATTTATTTTATTTCAGTAGATTGTTATGACATTACTCATGAGTCACTGGCGCCTTAAAACCAGTCGCTTCGGGCAAATGGGACTCGTTAGCCTTGGCAGGCAACCTGCCTGGGGAAGGAACCCTGATTTTAAACCTCCGCTGCCTTGCGGCTATACCCTTATAAGGGAAAGGCTTCAGGAGTTAACCCCGAGGAAAAATCAGGAGTCAGAGTCCCTTAGGCAGTTGGATGTTGGACATCACATCCCTCTGGCAACTCCTGCGGCGGCTCTGGTGCCAAACTGTATTGGCTCTGCCTCTCCTTTGGATCCACCAGTGTTGTGGAGAGGGAAAACCTGATGCATGGGCAACAGCTTGTTTTCCAATTGATCCACCCAGGCCAGCTCCCTGGAGAGGACACTCCAGCTACTCCTTAGGGGTAGATACAACATGGGATGCGGCAGTTACTGGTTAAAAGTCACTCAGGAGCTGCGCCTCCCGTATCAGACTGCACAGCCACACTGTGGCTCTTCAAGGCGCTGATCCATGATTGTCTGCGACTGGTGGAGGCCTACTGCTACTACTACTACTCATGATAGCTTTCACCTGACCTTTCCAGTCTAAATATATTTAAGCCTATAATCAAAAGTCTCCTTCAGAAAACATTTCATGCAGCAGAACTCCTTCCTAGAGCTGGGTTGGTATATGGGACTAACAGGTAGGTTACAGATTGACAAAGTGATGACAGATTTTTGCTAGACATTAATATGATTGTGGTTTTTGACCTCAGGAATATCCCAATGCATATATAATGAGAAACTATGTAAAAACAGGACTACAGTAATCATAAACAAAAATTCTTATTTTTAAAATAAAATTTAATTAACTCATCTTAGCATTGAGTTCTAAATAAGACACATGGGTAAAATATATATACATATATACACATGTACACATATGTACATACATATAAATATATATATAATATATATAAATAAACTCCTCTACTTTCCACCAACCTTTCAGTGTCTTTGAAATCTGACCATCACTCAAATGGAAACTCCAAAGTTACCAAATTTGTGGCCACAGTCCTCATCATTCTAGACCACTCTGCAAAAACGACACTGTTGACCACACCATTCTCTGTGATACTCTTTGGGTTTTCAAGACACTTATCCCTTCTATTTCTCCTCCCATTTTTCTGCGCATTTTTCTCACTCCCCTTGGTTATGTCTCAGTCCCTACATGTGAGAATAGTTTATCACATTGCCCTTGCCTCTTTTCTCTCTCTAATCTCTCCCCTTGCTGTTCTGTTTGGATTTGACCATCTATCTAGGAAAATAACTTTTGCATCTCCATATACAGCCAACATCATTATCCTGAGTTTTAGTTTACACCAACAACCTACTACATTTTTAACTGTCTCATAGGAATCATAACATCAATTTGTCCAAAATAGAATTCATTATTCCCTCAACTCTTACCTTTTCCTTGCTTCCTCCTTCTTCTAGAGGGTACCACCACCTTTCTCCTTGACTACTGCAAAAACCTAATAGATCTACCTCTCATCTTTCCCATCTATCCAACTTTGCCATGTCACCGCCTAGCTCAGGAAGCTCCAGTGGTGGCTAAGTCACTGTAGGATAAATACAGACTCCTCTTTACCCTTTAAACCCTTTAAAATCTGAGTACAGTTCAGGATTTTTTTTTGTTTTTGTTTTTGTTTTTTTTTGCAGGGCAATGAGGGTTAAGTGACTTGCCCAGGGTCATACAGCTAGTAAGTGTCTGAGGCCGGATTTGAACTCAGGTACTCCTAAATCCAAGGTCAGTGCTTTATCCACTGTGCCACCTAGCTGCCCCCTACAGCTCAGTTTTAAGGCATGTTGCACTTTACCCTTTTTCATGCATTTTACATTCTAGCCAAACTATAATTCTTGCTCTCTCACTCATACATATCCATCATCCATTTCCTAGCACCGTGTCTTTATCCAGGCTTTCCCAAATTTCATGCCTGGAATCCTCTTCTTCCTTACCTTTAACTTAGAGAATCTCCAGATTAATTCAAGGCTAACCTTAGGTGCTATTCTGATCCCTCCAGTTTATGGTGGCAACCCACCCTGGAAATTACTTTGCATTTACTCTGTTTATGTGTATGTATATATTTTATATATCTATCCATGTTCTTGTTTGCTTTCAATAGATTACAGGCTCCTTGGAGGTAGGGGCTTTCTTTGTTTTTGTCTTTGTATTCCCAATATCTACAATGTGCCTGTTAAACTGTACACACTCAACAAACATTTATTAAATGAATTAATGAATATAGTTTGTAAGACATTCTATTAAACTTAGAAGAAAATTTTTATTCCGTAGGCTGATTTTAAATTGGATAATGAAATATGTCACTAACCTTGTATCCTTAGTATATTCTAACATTACAGAGTGGAGGTCACCACAGGAACTGGCTTCACATCCCACTACAATCTGAAACAAATGTGAATGGGACACTTAATATCATGAATGACATACCACAATATACCCCAATATAAAGATTTAGAAAACAGCAGTAGCCTTCTAGGAAACAAAAAAAAATCCATAATTATCAATCTTATTAAATAAATGCAACTTTGGAATAGAAAGACCAGAGATAGGTTTTTCAAAAATTACTAGTTCCGGTTATTTAATTAACATGCCTCCCCCACCTTTCAGGAATTTGGGAGAGGGAATGAAGTAGACTTAAAGAAAGTAATGCTATTCAAAGAGAAAGTGATAAGAAAGATATAAGAATTATGAAAATACAGTGTCCTTGCTGTTAAGGGAGGAGAGGATATTAAGTACCGGTGGTCAGTGCCACAGGGAGAAGCAGTGAACAGGATGAGAAGAGAAAAGTCATTGGATTTACTGACAAGGAGAGAGTTGTTTTAAGACAGGGGGGTAGAGCTGAGGACTGCATGAAGAAATAGAATTAGAGTGTGGGCTACTCTTTCTAGAAGTTTGGTGGTAAAGGGAAGGAAGTATAAAACAATAACTTGAAGTAGTAAGAGGTAAAGAGGTTTTTTTTCCCCTCCTTAAGGATGGGGGAAATAGTATGTTTTATAGATTAGGGAAAGAAAGCTATGAGGGGAGAAGATTGCAGAGGAACAAATGACTGCTGAAGCAAAGGGGAAACAAGAAGGAATAAAACTCAAAGTGCAGGTTGAGGGTTTAGGTTTGGACCAGAATACTACCTCGTTCTGATACCAACCATGTGACCATTTACTCATCCATCCAACCTTCCATCTGCTTTAAATATGTATATGCAGACTTACTAGGACTTGTGTGTGTGTGTGTGTGTGTGTGTGTGAGACAACTGGGGTTAAGTGACTTGCCTAGGGTCACACAGCTAGTAAGTGTTAAGTGTCTGAGGCTGGATTTGAACTCAGGTCCTCCTGACTCCAGGGCCTGTGCTCTAGCCACTGTGTCACCTAGCTGCCCTGTTACTAGGACTTTTAAAAACATATTTGTAAGCCAGTACAGGACTTTTGGACATAAGCATACATGAAAGCTAGAGGTGCAGAAAATAACAAAATTTGTATATTTATTTTATGTTTGAAAAGCACTTTACAAATCTACAATTTGATTCTCACAATAGCCCTGGGAAGGAGGTGCTATTATTCTCATTTTATAGATGAGGAAACTCAGGTGAAGTGACTTGTCCAGAGTCACACAGCTATTATGTGTCTAAGGCCATATTTGAACTCAGGTCTTCCTAACTGCTAGGAAAAAAAAGTTGAGCCCATGAGATGGGCATAGGAAAAGACATAAAGAGAAAGAAGAGGAGAGAGATTAAAACACAGAGAAAAATGGAGGCCAAGAAAAGCAGAAAATTTTTAAAAAGTTTATAGAGGAAGACAAAAGTATCTACTAAGATTTTACATATGCAAGTATAGAAAATGGTATTCCAGTTTACAAATATAAAATTTACTAAGTAGGCACAGCATGCATTTCTTAATGGTAAGCCAGTTCATATTTTTTGACACTTTCAAACTGATCCCAGAGATGGTATCTCACTAAACTATTTTTTGGGTAAGGGGCTGGATCTGCAATTTCACTGAAATAGAGGGAATTTCCTGAGCAGGAGTTCTATATCAGTACAGATCATGAGCTGCTCTGCAATTTACTGTCTTAATAGCTGAGGAGGGGAGCAGGGGTGGGAGTGGGAATGCACTGATGGGTTAAGAGACTTGACCAGGATCATGCAGCCAGTATCAATATCCAAGGCAACACCTGAATGAAGGTCTTCCTGACTCCGAGGCTTGCTCTCTCTATTCACTCTGCAATGCTGTTTCTTTGTAGAAATAATTGTGCTTATTCAATAAAAGTGTCTTCAAAATTTAGTAATTATGCCCATGGAAACATATCTTTTTTTTTTTTTTTGGTGAGGCAATTGGGGTTAAGTGACTTGCCCAGGGGTCAAACAGCTGGTAAGTATCAAGTGTCTAAGGCCGGATTTGAACTTCGGTCCTCCTGACTCCAGGGCTGGCGCTCTATCCACTGCACCACCTAGCTGCCCCAGGGAACATGTCTTTTTGAAGAATGAGTGGATGAATTTACTTCTATTTTCAATAGCATATGGGCCTTATAAGTGATATAATGACATAAAGTATTTTGAGGAACAACATTCTCTTACTTTAAACTGTATCATGTAGCCTGGCTGTATAATGAGCTCTCGAGAGGAGAGGATGTTGTGAGTCTTGTCCTTTTTCTTATTTGGCCAGTAGAGGTGGAATGATGGATTTCCACAGAATCCTGCTGTTCTCACTGCATTAGGGTAAAAACTCCAGTTTTCCTCATGGGAAATGCCTTCTGTTATGGAAAATTGGAAATAAATTACCTCAAAGCTGAAAAGAGAACTGATCACTCCCATCCACCCCTCCTCCAAGTTCCCTAGATATCAAGGTTAGTAACTGAAGTTATCCTTGACTCCCCCTCCCTCACCCCCAATATACAATCAGTTACCATGTCTTATTGCTTCTACTTCCACAGCACTAGCATCCATTCCTTTCTCTCCACTTACATGACTAGCAGACAATTTCAGGACCTCATTACCTCTATCCTAGACTAGTGTAAGAGGCTTCTTCTTCTTTTTTTTTGGTGGTGGTGACCTGCCCAGGGTCATACAGCTAGTAAGTGTCAAGTATCTGAGGCCAGATTTGAACTCAGGTCCTCCTGAATCCAGGGTTGGTGCTTTATCCACTGTGCCACCTAGTGGCCCTGTAATAGGCTTCTAATTGGTTTTTCCTGATTCTATTCTTTACTCTCCAATTTATCTTCCACACAGTTGTCAAAATAATCCTTCTTTGACATATCTTTAGGATAAAAAGGAAACTCCCCAGCTTGGCATGTCTTTCTAGACTTATTTCATATTTCTCTCCTTCATGATTTCTACACTCTAGTCCCCCAAATATACATTTCATTTCTATGTCTGTGCATACAAGCAGGCCAAATCTGATGTGCAGAGTGCACCCTCCTCTTATCTCCTTTTTCTTTGAGAATTGGCAAAAGCGTCATTTCCTCCACGAAGCCTTCTCTGATCCCCTTAAAATTCATTGTATTATATATTCTTATGTATAAGTAATATCCCTATTAGTATAATGTAAGCTCTTAAAGGGAAGGGGTTGATATGATGGGGGTTTTTTTTGGGGGGAGAAACCAAGAGTCAATACTCTAGGAAATTTATATTTAGTTTGGCTCATACAATGTATAGTGTCATGGCAAGAAGTCAGGTCAAAGAAAAAAATTTAGGTTCTAATGCAATGATTACATAACACTTAGGTGTCAACATTTTCTCACTATCATAGAATTATGCTTGATAATCTTTTATAAAGTAACAGAGATATAACTGTGATAGTGAGCTAAGTATGTTACAGCAGTGCATTTGTTATAGTTAGCCTTTTTCTTGGTGAATGTCTTTCATGACTGTGATGGCACCTGGAATTGCAAAGTATGCTATTAATTTATTTCTGCTTGCAAGAGTAAGCTGAAATGGTGAATTAAGCCCTTGTGTGGGGTGAGATCCATTCATTTCCTATTATATGCTGACACTGACAGGACAATCCCCATTTCATTCACTTACTTTCCCCAATACATGAATCACTTATTAAATAGAATGCATTGTAATCCTTTTTGCTTGTTTGTTAAGGTAATAGCTTTCTTTGGAGTGAATTGTAACCTCTTATACCTTCTTACTTTGTCTGTTAAAAGTTAAATATTTTTTCTTCCTTTGTAACTTTTGTTAGAAGCTTTAAGGGAACTCTCAGGATAATTATTGGAATTTGCAATGTGCAAGCTGCCCATCTTTAGGTAACAGTTGCTCCCCAGATTTACTACATATGTGTCATCCTAGATAATTATGAGAAATTGCATGGTATAGGCTTCTCATCCATACAACAGGCCCCTGTGTCTAAGGCTGCTAAAGGCATTAAATATATGTTACAGCCAAAGTGCCCAAAAGACCAATTGTGAGTCCAAAAGACTTCACACATCCATTCACCTATACCCTAGCCAATCAGTGCTTCTTAAATCTGCTTCAGGGTAACATCAAAAGCAAACATTTTACTGATGATAGCATAGCAAGCAAAGCTCTTTTTCTTGAATTGCAGTGATACAATTTCCCCAAAGTTTTATTATTTCTAACCCTTCACAGATTTGAGTGTGGAGATGTGAAGACTCAGCACACGCCTGACTTTGGAGGTAGCCATGTTACAACAACTTTCATCATCCTCAGACTTACTTAGCTGGTAATTTTATATCGCTCAGTAAACCCTACTTAGATATAGAAGTTATATTATGGGCTCTGCTTTCACTTTTTAGTGGCATGGTTGTAACACTAAGCCCAACACCATTGACTTAGCATTTGTTGCTAAATACTGGGGAATAATAAAGAGAAACTGATCACCTTTAGCTTCTAAAATTAGTTTTTAGAAGCTAGGAACAGTGTTACAATGTTAAAGTCTATTTAAAGTTTGAAAATATGTTAAGAAGAATATAATCAATTCAACAATTAAAGTTTGATAAATCATAGGGCAGAGAAGGTTCACAGTGGAGACAACACTTGGTGTTTCCTTTCTTACCATCATCAAAAGTATCTACTAATTGACTGGGATTGATTTCTGCTCCTCCAATCAATATGTTGTCTAATGCCCACTGAGCACGCTCAACACCTGAAACCACTATCCCATTGCTGATTACAAAAGGCTGCCACCATCGAAGACGTGTTGTATTGGTTAGGGCATGTTCTGGAAGAAGTATGTAGTCATGTCTAACAGAAATGTACTTCTGGTAATCCATTTCATGGAGCAAGGTCCAGGTAATTCCTGCAACAAAAACAAACAAATAAATGAAGTACTTGTTTTCGCACTGGCAAAAATAAGAACATTTCTTATAGTATAATTAGTCTAAGGTTCTGATATGAGGTTCTCAACCAGAATACAAAAGAAGTGGTACTAAGTGTTTTCATTAGCTCAGTGGTTTCTACCTTAACATGCAATTTAATTAAAAAAATCCAGGGGGGCAGCTAGGTGGCACAGTGGATAAAGCACCAGTTCTGGATTCAGGAGGATCTGAGTTCAAATCCGGCCTCAGACACTTGACACTTACTAGCTGTGTGACCCTGGGCAAGTCACTTAACCCTCATTGCCACACAAAAAAAATCCAGATGTTTATTTGAGCTTTTTTTTGGTGGGGTAATGGGGGTTAAGTGACTTGCCCAGGGTCACACAGCTAGTAAGTGTCAAGTGTCTGAGGCCGGATTTGAACTCAGGTACTCCTGAGTCCAGGGCCGGTGCTTTATCCACTGCACCACCTAGCCACCCCCCTATTTGAGCTATTTTGATATCAAGGTCATGGAACTGTTAGAGTAATTTAAAAAATTGTTTAAATAGAACTTAAAGAAAAGGAAAATACCCCAAAGGCTATTGTATTATTTCTTTTTATACATTAGAGTTCCAGTTATATTTGATCAGAAATAAGACTACAGTAGTAATTTATAAGATTTTATATAAAT
Source organism: Dromiciops gliroides (assembly GCF_019393635.1). NCBI lineage: Eukaryota > Metazoa > Chordata > Mammalia > Microbiotheria > Microbiotheriidae > Dromiciops > Dromiciops gliroides. The sequence continues at coordinate 148,545,890 of NC_057865.1, read as the reverse complement.
ATAACTTCTAGATTCTTCTAAAATAAAATAATATTTCATTAATATGCACAGCCTTATCAGAATTTGTGATTATTCAGCTAGAGACCAAGATGAAGTTTATCTCTACATAATCAATTAAGTGATCATTTATTGAAGAGATGAATGATACAATAATTGGAGAAAGAATTTTTAAGTCACTGAAAAGTGTTAACCAAAAGTAATATCACAAGTCTGAGACAGTATATTGCAACTAGATCTATTACAAGAGAAATGAACATGCATGTGGAACCCCAAGCCAGGGCAAAGAGTTCACAATTCAAACAGAAGCTTGTATATTTATGAAATTGCAGCAAAGAGAGGAGGAAAACAAAAGTTCCCACCTAAATGAGAGTAGCAGGGGAGGAGAAATCATGAATAATTAAGATGGCAAAAGCAGTATTTTTCTTCCTTGGGAAGTGCTAGACTATGAAGATAGGATGGTCTGCTTATCTACAAGGGTCCCAGATGCACAAACAACTTCCCAGCCTAGTGCAGACTGACTGGCACCTGTCTTGACTCCCAAGGACACACAGGGAGTTCAGCTTGGGGTACAAACAACAAATTATTAAGTTCTGGGGGGGAGGGGTTTGTCCTTGACACACTCAAGGCCTCCTGCATACTCTGGGTCCAGTGTTTCTGAAAAATGTGGCATCTCAAAAAGACAAGATCAGGGCACTAGAGTATTTTATAAGTACTTAAATATTCAGTCATTAAGCAAATACTTTTTTGTTTTTATTTGCAAGGCACTTGACTACTGGTGATATAAAAATGACGAAAAAATATGCTTATACTTGTAATTAGGTAGAATATAAGAAGGAATAATGTGAAAGTGGTGAGAGGTTCTAACAAGCTCTTATGTTCAAATTAGGTATATATTATTATTTATTAATTTGTTTTTAGTGAGGCAATTGGGGTTAAGTGACTTGCCCAGGGTCACACAGCTAGTAAGTGTTAAGTGTCTGATGTTGGATTTGAACTCGGGTCCTCCTGACTCCAGGGCCGGTGCTTTATCCACTGCGCCACCTAGTTGCCCTTAGGTATATATTATTTATGCCTATGCTAAACCAGGGAATCCCTCATTGTCCAGCTGGCAAAAAAGGTTGAATTTGAAGAATGGATAGGTATTAGGAATGAGAATTTCAAGTAAATGGAACAATGTGAACCAAGGCACAGAGTTGAGAAAGCATAAGACACTTTGTGTCCTAGCCTGTGCAAGTAGCACAGGATATTCAAAGTAAAGCAGTGGGAGATAATGATGAAAAGGTACACTGGGTCCAAATTATGAAAAGAACTGAATGCTAGGATAAGGAGATTGGAATCTGTCAGGGAATAAGGAGTCACTGAAATTTTTTCAAACAGAATTGGGGATGACATAAACTATGTAGTGAAATTAATCTGGAATTTGTCTATAAAATTAGAGGGGTAAAGATTTGGAGCCTGGAGACTTTTTATCATAATATATGCAAGGGGCAATGAGGGCCTGAACTTGAGTTATCTTTAGCAACTTGGCAATGGCAATGGAAAGAAGGAAATGAATGTGAGGGACGTTTTGAGGGAAAAATCAATAAAACTTAGGAACTTGTTGAATGCCTGGAGAGAGGAGACTCTCTTGTTAAAGGTAACAAGAAGGTTCTTGAGCCTGAGTGATGGACAGAGTATGAAGGCAAATTAACAGAGATGAACAAGCAGATCAGGAGGAAGGGAAAGTTTTGTCCATGGTGAATTTAAAGTACTAAAAGGATAGCCATGCAGATTTGAAATTTGGAAGAGAAGTCAGGGCCCTAGATAAAGATTTAGGAATCATTAACATAGAAGTGATAGTTGAAATTGTGGGAGTACTGCCCGTGGTGTCACCAAGGAAGAGAGTGTAGAGAGATGAGAGAAGGGCAAGATCAGAACCTTCGTAGATGTAGACATTTAGAAGTGAGAGGAAGAAGGGAATCTAAGGAAAGATGGCGCAGAAAGATAAGATGGAGATGAGGGTAGTTCATAGTTAAGCCAAGGGAAGAGAGAATTTCAATCCAAAGCATCAAATGTAGCAGAAAGGTCAAGGAATAGAAGGCTGAAAAAAGAGCAATTGGATTTAGTGGCTAAAAGGTCATTGGTTACCTTTTGGAGAGCAGTTTCAAGATAGAGAATGAAAGAGAAACAAAATTTCAAGAAGCAAGGGTAGTGAATGGCAGCACTGAGAACCGTCTACACTTATAAGTTTGGTGATGGAGGGGAGGCGATAGGTTTGAGGGAAAATGTTGTGTCTGTAAATAGGGAAGGTCAGGGCACGCTGGCAGGTGGAAATGACTAGGCCATTGGAAAGAGTGAGGTGTCTTAAACAGAGCGATGGATTTGAAGCCAGAAGTGCAATGTCTAAATCTGAGATTTGATATTTGCTAACTTTGTGACCTTGGATGAGTTACTTAATTTCTCTTGGCTTCAGTAGTTATTCAGTGAGAGGGGTAGACTAGATGATCCCAAAGATCCCTTTCAATGCTCAGTCCCATGATTATTATTATGAAATTAAAGATTCAAGAGAGAGAAAATGGATTGAGGAAGGTCCTTAAGGAGGAATCAAGAGCACAAATGGAGGTGTTAGTCCTGCAAAGGAAGGATATAATTTCCCTAAGGAAGAATGAAAGTAGGAGAGGGATGGTGACCAACCAGTTTCCTAAGTAGTCATTCTTATCCGTTCATTAACATGTAGACTTCTATTAGGCAATATTGTATTGAGTTCTTTTAAATACTTGAAAGTAACAATGCTATGTTTCAATAAAATTATGCAATAGCTCAGGTCTTTAACAAACTCAGGTTTCCCTTCACCTTATTAGCTTCAATTAGTGTCATTTTTAGTGTATATCTTTAAGTATGCATTTTTCACTGCATAGCAGTTAAGCTTTTTCATGATTTAAAAATTTTTACTTAGATGAGCATATTAAAAACTGCTGTTTTCTCTCTTCATAAAATATATGATTTTAAAAAGTATTTTCTCTCAACCTGCATAGTTTTGGTAACACATTTGTTCATGGCTTATGACATAGCAGGGACCTGATCTAATACTCAGTTTGAGTTATAGATTTGTGGTTATCTGATCTGGTATCACCTATGTACTTTGAAAAGCTCCCCACATATATGTCTCTCTGTGGGGGGTCCATGGGACTATGAAGCTTTGTGATAATTGTTTTCAGTAAAAGCATTGTTCAGAGCATATTGAAACTTGCCTCCATCAATGGAATAATCCAGTAGTACTCCTTCCTTCCTGCAGGTTGGTCGGTGACAAGAGGTCATGTTATTTTCACTACCGATTCGTCCCCAGTATTGCAGAAATCTAAATGGAAATGATAGCAATTGTTCATTAGAATGGTTATGGAATAGGCCTTTATTTTTTTCTAGAACTAATGTTCTGATGAAGCATTAAAAATAACATTGTCACCCTTCCTCCTCCAGGCTTTGGTTCCCATTCCCTACATAAAATTGTGAAATCCAATAGGATGACATACTTTGCACCCCGTAAATCCAAATCTTGGGTGATAGCTTGTCTGACAGTGGATCCTCCAAAATATAGTGCAGTATCTTCTGCAAGAATCCCACACTCTGTACAAGTACTTCCACCTTCCAGAGACATCCATAAGTCAGGTTTTATTTCTTCACTGTCAAAACGTTCTTTCAGGAAAGTCTAGAAAAATGAGTAGGACAAAACCATTATAGGGGCTGCTACTCAGTAAGTACCAAGGAGTGATTATGACAACAGAGGTAAAAATCAATACCAAATTAGAATAAGGTATAAAAACTAGATTAGAAAAAAATGCATAACAGTATTATTAGTGAAAATGGTGGCTGAGGTCAGAGGTAGCCAGTCTATCTGCCTACTTTCTCAATGGTATATTATTTTGAGAATGATCCATATGTCTATTAAGAGAGAATCCTAGATGAAAACACAAGCAGGGATCAGGAAGGCTTTCATGGGTAATTTTCTAGAGTAGGGCATATTTTCACAGTTACATAATTAAGTGAAAGTTATTAAAAATGCAAGATCCTACTATCTCTTCTGTTTGTTGGAAAATGCTCTCCAAATCCAGAAAAAAAAAAGAACTGTTGAATCTGGATGCAGATTGAACCATACTATTTCTATTTTTGTTGTTTCTTGTTTTTCTTTTTTGAGGTTTTTACTTTTTGCTCTGATTCTTCTCTTATGACTAATGCAGAATTATGTTTAATGTTATCATACATATATAACATATCAGATTACTTGCTGTCTTGGGGAGGGGGGAGGGAGGGATCTCTATATGTAACTGGAAAATAATAAAATACTTTCATAATTAAAAAGAGATCATACAAGATTCCTTTACATAAAAAACCCAAAGAGATAACTTTGCTCAACAACCATCAATCAATATAAAATAAGGTAAAGTATGTTCATAAAAAGTGACTTGGAGGATCTCCTATGTAAAGTCCAAATGCAATAGAGATTCCCCTATGTGAGGTTTTCTAGATGATTGTGTTTGCAGATAACATTCTACAAAACTGCATCAAGCCTTTGAATATTATAATTCTCCTCAATGATATCCACCAGATTAAAAAACATTTGTCCCATCAGTCATTTAGGAAAAACAAAATAGATGAAAAACTCCCACTATGAAGACCATAAAATACAGTTAGACAGACAATCCATTGATTTAATGTATTAGCACATGTATTTTGGAAAGGCACTACAGATGTACAAGAAGCTATCTATGTTCAGAATCATGTAAGATAAAGACAATGGACTGGATTGAATTTGGCAATTTATGGCTCTGTAAACTACTTGAACTGGTACTTGCCTTAAAAGCCATCTTTTTAACATCAATTCCTTCCTAGTGATGTTTTGTGGCTCTGAATCATGGAATACTACAGTCTCCAAAAAATTATAATTATTGATCACCCAAAAAGCAATGGAGATTTTATATATATATATCTATCTATATCTATATCTATATCTATATCTATATCTATATCTATATCTATATCTATATCTATATCTATATCTATATATAGATATATATATACACACACACACACACACACACACACACACACATATATATATAGTGGGTGCATGAATGTTAAAGCATATTGTCAACAATGATTTACACACAAGAAGTGGTAAAAAAAAATAAAGAAAAAATACTCCCCCTAATATTTAGGAAATGTATAATCAGAAGAGGAGGTGGGTGAGAGTGAAGGATTACAGATCTGCACCTTGAATATTCACAAAATGTGAAAATAAGTAGAGCAGGTATTCTTAACCTTTTTGTGTGTAATATTCCCCTTTGGCATAGTCTGGTGAAGACTATGAACCTCTGCTCAGGATAATAATTTTAAATGCACAAAATAAAATACATGGGGTCACAAAGGATTGAAATATGGTTATCAAAATAGTTAAAATAAATGAATGGACCTCAGGTTAAGAACTCCTAGCATATTGGCTAGTTTTTCTGTGGAGGATTTATTGGAGAACATCAACAAGAATGCAATAAATAGGATGAGACCTGGATGAGTTAAAATCTGTACCAATGGAGAGTGCTAAACCAATGAGATTACAGAACCATGAAATCACTGAAGTGTATGTTCATAGATAAACATATAAAAGTCAGAAGAGATGCACAGATTCTCATTAGAAAGGTTATAAGAAACCTATTTTAATAGCCACTCATAAAATTCTTCAAACCCACTGGGGAATGCTAAATTGCCTTTGGCAACTGATTAAAGTTAAAGACATATGATGATTTAAAATGTATTTTTATTATATACATATATATATATGTACATATATATATATAAATGCTCATGTAGGTTGTTTTTTCTCATCATGGGAGATGTATCAAAATCTTAAATCAAAATCTTTTATGATAAATGAATCTTGCCTTAGCTTTTTATTAATGTAATCTATCAATTTTAGAACTACTTTAGAAAGCAAGAATGAGGGAACATGTTTTTCTTTTGTTAGGTCCCTTGCACATTCATGGTTTTAATCATCTGTCTTGATCATTTTAGCAATTTTCTATTATCACAAAGATAAGTGTCCTCCATTCAGTGTCATAGATAAAATAGTATGTATTAACTGGTTTTGGTTTACATATTTATCAATTATACTAGTATTGAAAAAATGGTCCCTCCATATAAAACTACATTTAGTTCAATAAAGATGGTGAAAATATAACCTTTCATGATAACATATCTAGTGGTCTCAATCCATTAAGAGCAACAACAGTACCACTCTCTTTACATGATATATCTACTAGGAAGATGAGGAAAAGAAAACCTTAATGCAGTTTTCAAATTAGGAGAGAAAAAAAACCCACAGAAAGAGAATTATAGACATATGTACCCAAATCATGCATTAACATTTTTTAAGTTTATAATTTCAGTGAAACATTGGAACATTATAATAACTCTGCGGATTGTAATTAATTATAAAGAAGATACATCTCTGTTCTTACTGAAATAAATGAAGTACCTAAAGGATGTCATCAAGGAATAACCTTTTCTATAAGATGGTTTTCCATGGACAACATTATATTATTAATAGAATAGTTCCTTTATAACCAACTTCTTTTTTGGGTATGAGTGTGGGGCAATGAGGGTTAAGTGACTTGCCCAGGGTCAGACAGCTAGTAAGTGTCAAAAGTCTGAGGCCTTATTTGAACTCAGGTCTTCCTGAATCCAGGGCCAGTGCTTTATCCACTGTGCCACCTAGCTGCCCCCTAGCTGCCCCCTATAACCAACTTCTAAGTAGAATTACACAAACACAAAAATTTACCTTCAGAGTATGAGTCAAGTAGCAATTTGAACCAGAGTATCCTGGGTCACAGATGCACTGTTCTTTCAGGCAATCACCATGGCCCCTGCAGTTATCCAAGCATCCAGGTCCCAGATAGAAATTATCGATGGCCCACTGCATATCTGAGTACATCTGATAGAACCTAAACCTCACGGGACTATTGGCAACACACACACACACACACACACACACACACACACACACACACACACACACAGAAAGGACAAAAGTTAGCTGTTTATTCAGAACCATTTTCCATTATACTCACTCATTTCTGAAAAGAAGTATTCACGATATTCTCTGTAGGAGGAAATGTGTTAATGAAAAATCTTTCCTTACAACTGGCTCATCTATCAATTCATATTTGTACAATGTTGGTCATAGATTTAGAACTAGAAGAATCCTTTGGGATCATCTAGTCCAGGTTTTCTTAAACAGAGGGCTTTGAACTCAGATATAAATAAATGTTAACCACTATTTTGATAATTATATTTCAATATACTTGGTTTTATTTGTAAAAACATTTTGTTTTTAAAAATATTTTGAAAATTGTATTTAATTTAAATATAATTGGTTTACTTTGTAATCCTATGTATTTTAATTTTTGCATTGAAAATATTCTGAGAAGGGATGCATAAAATAGGCTTCAGCACACTGCCAAAAAAACACATGAAACAAAAAAGGTTAAGAATCCCCAATCTAGTTCAACCCTCCCCCTCATTTTATAGCTGAGCAACCTGAGGCCCAGAGAAATGAAGGGGCAGAGCTGAGAACTGAACCAAGTTATCCAACTCCATGTCTAGTACTTCCTGTTAATGCTTGAGCCATTTACATTTTGTAAAGAACAAACTTGCTGAACAAGGAGATCAGGTCATACATCTTACATTTAAAATAATTGGAGCCTTCTTCAGTATATCATAAATTGAGTTTTTATGAACTGGTAGCTGGTCATTGTTATGCCCACTTACACAAGTATGACTCATCTAATACTATTATTTCTGAAAATGTACAAAGTACAATAAAATCCCTTGAAAAGAGGCTCATTAAGACTCTTGCTGTTCTCACTCAGCTGGAAAGGAACAGTTCATGATTTCCTAGGAGAATGTCAATATCTTCAAAGTGACTATGCCAGCTAGCAAATTTAATAGGAAGTTTTTTTTTAGAAAGGTTAAGTGAAAGCCCTTTACTTTTTTCTGACACAAATACTATAATGAAATCTTTATTAACAACTCCACGCTAAGAAACAGCAAATGAATATTCACTTTGAACTAAAAGTGCTATGAAATAGCTATTCAAGTAGTTTGACAATCAATCCTCCTTAGATTATACCATCATTAATATTTGTCTTGTGTAAAAAAAAAAAGTTTTCATAGTTTATCTATCATTGAAACAGCTCTGATGTCTTAGAATAGGGTGCTCACAAATGTTAAATGGACTCTTTAAAAATATTACCAGAAAATTGGGGAGGTTTTTGAAAGATATAGTTTACTAGGTATTGGCTACGTTCCTTTGAAAAGATAATTTCCCATATATAAGTGAGAATCTTACTCAGATATTTTTAACTATCCCAACTAAATATCTGGCTTAATTTTGTAAGATGGTTAATTATTTAACTTGAATAGTTAATGAATCCACAGGCGGCCTGGCCTGGTGAATAGTGCTGTGCTTCAAGTCAGGAAGAGTTGGGTTCAAATTCTGCTTCAGACACATCAATGGTTTTAGGCTAATCCCTCAACATCCTGGTATTTCAGGTTACTCTTGAGGTCATCTCAGGTCATAATTTGTGTTGGAGTAAGGTTCCTAGATTAGATATTTATATGTTCATTTATTTAATTAGTGACCTCTACCAAAATCCACCTTGATGCTTTATCATGGCACAGAGGTGACTCTAGATGTTTGAATCTAGTATGCAGGCTCTGGTAGGTCTTATAAAGCTGGAATAGGTCTGATAACAGATGGTGTGCTGATCATCTGAGGACCAACCTCATTGGGTTCAGAGAGGCTCACCACCAGAAGACTGTGGTAAAATATGAAAGTTTTTAACAGTCGGTTAGGATAACTGAAAGACGCCAGTTTTTCAAGGACCACCCTTTTGGGGAGGAGATGAACAGTCCGCCTGCTGCGCATGTCAGACTGCCTGCCGGGTACAGTCCGCCTGCTGCGCATGTCAGACTGCCTGCCAGGTACAGTGCGCCTGCTGCGCATGTCAGACTGCCTGCCGGGTTTTTTTTGACTTCCGGGGTGGAGAAAAGGAGAGAGGCCTTTTTTGCCTGCTTGGCGGGACTCCTGACGGCGCGGCACGGACTCTCTCTCTCCAAAGGTGGCCTTGTCGGTTGGTGGCCTTGTCGGTTGGTGGCCTTGTCGGTTTGGTGAGTTGTTATAAGGAATATAGACTAAGCTTAGACTTAAGACGATTTGTATTGTGTTTCTACTTTCCTATCCTTCTAACCAACATCACCTTGTGACTATCATAACTATAAATAAAAAGGTCTATCTAGAAAACCAAAACCTGCTTCCATTTACTAGTTTGGGAGATAAATTAAGGGAAAGGTTAAGTAGGGGAGATTTATGATCTAATATCCAATTTTAAATCTCACAGTTTTGGCGACCCCGAAGGGACCTTAAGGACCCTCCCACCCTCCCTAGTTTGGCCATAAGCCGGCCAATTCGGTGGATTTTCCAAATTACCCCCCCCCCCACGGACTTTCCCTTTGTCTAATCTCCCTTAAAGACTTTAAGCCTCTAAGAGTCTTGCTTTAAACAGAAAAGCCAGCCCAGTTTAAAGGGCAAGATGCTCGAATATTCTACTATCCCTTTGATTTTTCTCATCGGAATGTATTGGGACAGCATAACATCCCGACTTAGAGGAATAGTTTACTCAATGGTCCTTCATAACATTATTGGTTTTTTCCTCATTCAGGCAGCAAAAAGTTTTTTGTATAATAGTATACGTGAGAATCTTTGGGAAAATACGTTTAATATAAGTAGAAATTTTATGCCTGCAATTGAAATACCTTTTAATACCACATCCATAGTTCATACGACTAAGGATTTTATTTTTTTTTGGTTTTTTTTTTGTTTTTGTTATTATCATTGTTTTTGTTATTATCATTGTTATGATATGGGGGAAATTCTCACATATGGAGAGAGACCTCGAAATGAAATTCTCACATATGGAGAGAGACCTCAAAATGGCTGTTTCTACTAGAGATGATCCAAGTTCAGAATCAGATCAGCAGAAACTACTCCCTCTGCAGGAAGCTATAGAACATAGTAAGAAGGGAGTGCCAATTCAAGTCAGAAAATATAGCCCCTTTAGACCAAGTGACTTGAGCGCATGGAAATCAATCATCCCTAGTTTTGAGAAAAATCCTAACACTGTAATTTCACAGTTAAGGACTATATTTAATGCATATCAACCCAGTTGGGCTGATGTTACTTGCCTTTTGGAAACTTTACTGTCCCCAACTGAGATTACAGATGTTATCTCAGCAGGAAATGCCCTTGTTGCAAAAGGTAAGGCCGATGTGGAATGGCCTCTAAAGGATCCAGAGTGGAATTATAATGATGATAGGGATTTCCAAAGATTAAAAGATGCTAGAGAAACACTTCTGAAGGGAATGGAATCTTGCTCTAGAAAACCAGAAAACTGGCAGAAATTTTTAAGCCTACCTCAGGAGGCTAATGAAAGACCAAACAGATTTTATGATAGACTTTGTGAGGCCGCTAGACAGTACACCAGATTGGATCCAGTAGATTTAAGAGATTCCTGTATCATTCTCAACACATTTGTTTATAATTCACTGCCAGAAATACGCAGATACTTTCTGAAACAATGTCCAGACTGGAGAAATCTCTCAGTAGATAGAATTAAGGAACTTGCAAATTATGTCTTTGACTCACGTGAGGAAGATCCAGATCACCCTAAACAGAGCATTCTGGCACCAGCGATTACTAGTCAGCCATGTGGATACCGGAGCAAGGACACTAAGGTGTGTTGTTACTGTCGTAAGGAGGGGCATGAATTGAGAGAATGTAGGACTTGGAGAAGAAATTCTAATTCTAATTACAGGCGAAATCAAAATAGAAATAGATCTTTTTGGAGGAATACAGAAAGGCAGTACCAGAATAATGGTAACCAAGACCCCCCTCAGAAGAGGACACAGGAATGATGGTGTCTTGGGGAGGAATGGAACATAGATAATGAAAGCCATATATTCCCAGATCCGGATTTTTTGAATGCACTTGTGCCAGTCCATTCACCTCCCCAGAGTAATGAACCACATGTCACCTTAAAAGTGGGGGAGACTTATTATGATTGTCTGCTAGACACAGGAGCCTCTAAATCAGTATTAGTAAGCAAACCAGATGCTGGGTGTAGACCTGTAGGATATTTGAATGTAGTGGGAGTCTCAGGAAAGAGCCAGAGAGTGGCAAAATTGAATCCTCGCATGGTATCTATGGGGCCCTTAACAGTAGAACATTCATTTTTACTCATGCCTGATGCCCCTGTAAATTTATTAGGTCGTGATCTCCTTTGCAAGCTTAGAGCAACCATATCTTGTGCTCCAGATGGGGCTGTCTCCTTACAATTGCCAGAGGATACTGTTCATTTATTACCAATTTTACTTACAGAAGCTCAAGGAACAGCAGGGGAGGTATCCAAAATCCCCTCTGACATTCCTGAGTCTTTATGGGCCTCATCCCCTAATGAGGTGGGGCTCCTTAAGTCTGCCATGCCTGTTACCTTTAAAGTTAAGGGGGGACCACCCCCCTCCATTCCACAGTATCCATTGTCTAGGGAAGCAATAGAAGGGATCACCCCTATAATTGAGGCTTTGAAAAGCCAGGGTATTATTATTCCATGTCATCACTCTCCATGCAATACTCCCATTTTGCCAGTTAAAAAACCCAAGCCTGGGCCAGATGGTAAACCTGTTTATCGCTTTGTGCAAGATCTTAGAGCGATTAATAATTATGTTATTCCTAGACATTCTATAGTCGCAAATCCGGCTATGATAATTTCCTCAATTCCCTATGAATCTACATGTTTCACAGTGGTAGACCTTTGCTCTGCCTTTTTCTCCATACCAGTACATGAGGACTTCCAATATTTATTTGCTTTTACCTGGAAAAATAGACAGTGGACCTGGACTAGACTCCCACAGGGATTTGTAGACAGTCCCACATTATTTTCCCAAATTTTACAGCAGGATCTGGCCTCTATTACCTTTAAAGCCTCCACACTAGTACAATATGTTGATGACTTACTTTTGGCCTCTCCTAATGCTGAAATTTGTCAGGAAGATAGCCGTCACTTACTGCTGGAGCTGCACAAGAGAGGACACAAGGTTTCCAAGACAAAGGTACAATGGTGTTTGCCCCAGGTAGAATATTTAGGATTTATTTTGGCTGCTGGAACTCGCTCTGTCTCTTCTAAGCGAGTCCAGGCCATTCAACAACTCTCTGCCCCCACTACTAAGAGGCAGTTGAGAGCCATTCTGGGAGCAGCTGGGTACTGTAGACAATGGATACCCTCTTTTGGTGAAATTACTAAACCCCTCATAGCTCTTACAAAAAGTTCTGTTCCAGACATTTTACAGTTGGATCCCCAGCATCTCTCAGCCATAAAAGAATTAAAACGGGCCTTGTTATCAGCACCTGCCCTAGGACTGCCAGATTATAGTAAGCCTTTCACTCTCTTTGTGCATGAACAAAGGGGGGTGGCTTCTGGAGTCCTGACTCAGTCACTGGGGCCTAACCAGCGTCCTATAGCCTACTATTCAATTCAGCTGGACCCTGTAGCGGCTGGAGTGCCACCTTGCCTTAGAGCAGTGACGGCCACAGCGCTTTTGGTAGAAAAAGCCTCTGATTTGGTCCTAGGTAACCCTCTAACTGTGCAATGCCCTCACGAAGTGGAGGCTCTCTTACTACGTCACAGGACACAAGCCTTTTCAGATCAAAGGCTGGCTAAGTATGAAATAACCCTGTTAGGTAATGAGAATATCACTTTAAAACGCTGCACAGTTCTTAATCCAGCAACACTACTCCCTAATTTACCATTCTCGGGGGAACCGTTGCATGACTGTGCTTCTTTAGTTGATATGGCTGAAAAACCCCGTGATGATCTTTTTGATACACCTTTAGAAAATCCTGATCTTGTCCTCTATACAGATGGTTCCTCATTTATGAGAGAGGGAACCCGTTTTACTGGAGCTGCTGTAGTTTCTGATTATGACACCCTCTGGGCAGCTTCTCTGCCTTCCCATTTTAGTGCACAGGCTGCTGAACTTGTGGCTCTTACACAGGCCTGTAATATAGCTAAAGATAAGAGTGCCACCATTTTTACTGACTCGAAATATGGCTTTGGCATATGCCACTTTATTGGTATGATTTGGCGTCAACGAGGCTTTCTAACATCCTCGGGCAAGGCTATTGCCAATGGGGACCTTATCAAGGACCTCTTAGATGCCCTAAAACTGCCTTCTTCCCTAGCCGTTGTACATTGCCCTGCCCACACAGGGAATAGTGACCCTGTTTCAAAGGGAAATGCACGAGCCGATTCTGCAGCCAAGCTTGCTGCATTAGAAGCTCCTGAACATGTATTTAACCTTTCACCTTCTGAGGATATTCCTTCCAACCTAACCTATGACGATTCTGAAGTAGAAAAGTGGAAAAAGAAATTTAAGGTTTAGGGCTTTAGCAGACCAGCTAGAAGGTCACTGTAGAAATCATCTCAGACACAGACAAGAAGCTGCTTCTTATATGATTAACCATAGACAAGAGTTTGAGTCTTTTATAGTAAATGACTCCCCTTTTGAAGAATATGTTGATGAATTAAAGAAATTTGGAAAGTGGGGAGGAAATGATACAATTGTAGCATTTGCTAAGCAGCATCAGCTGAATGTTGTGGTTCATCAATTAAATCAGCCTTTATTGAAAATCAGTGGCACAGACAAAACTGATGCTACAGAACTCCACATTTTCTACCATAAAGAACATTATGACAGCATTAGAAAGATCAATGACAATTCAGAAACCCCTGCCACTTTGGCATGCAGAGAATTGGGGAACCAGTTAAAACAATGTGGCATACCCCAAACTCTAGCAGCTTAAATACCTTATAATTTAACAAGCATTTCCTTCTACAGGCAAAAGCACTGAAGTACATGGCCTAGTTTTCTGGCCTACCTCAACTATTTTTTTTTTATTAATTTTTGGGTTTTTTTTGTTTTTGTTTTGACTTTTGAAAGGCACTGAAAAGACCTGGAATTGACTGCACCTTTAAGTTCTTTAAGAGCACAAAAGGGTGCTTAGCGAATCTTTTGCTTTTTATTTTTTATTTTTGGTTTTGCTTTGGTTTTTTTTTTTTACTTTTGTTTCTTTTGCTTTTCTTTAAAACTAAATTTTGTAAACTAAGTGATTATTCAAAGACATTTTAAGTATATGCTGTGGGTGAGGCTATCGGGCCTCAGAAGCTACCAGAATTCTTCTTTTTTTTTATTTACTCTTTCTTTTTGAGAGAACCATGAGTTCTAATGAGTTTTGTTTTATTTATTTATTTTTCTCCTTTCTCTTGTATGTTGTTCTGTTTAACTAAAAAGTACCAGAAATTGCTTGATACCTCACTGAAAACATTGAATATTGAATCTTGCTAATTGAAGTCTTATTTCTTTTTGATGAATTAATCACCACTTTAAGTATCTGCTACTGTTATACCAGAGAATTCATGTATAAGATGATGTGGTCTACTTGCTAAAAGAAGATTATGTAATAATGTCTAAAAGAAGATTATGTAACAATGTCTAATATAATCAGCTATTTACATTCGTTTATTATTTATATGTCATTATACTCTGGGTATGGTTTGGAATTATTGTATATATCACTAATATATTCTCAGTTATGCAGCATAGCACACATTTTTACCATCATATTGTCTTTGGTGAAATTAATGAGATTTCAGAAATATGGAAACTTATCATTTCAGAGACTAACTTGCTGTGAACTCTGACGCAGGCCCTGGAGAGAATATATGTGCAACAAAAGGAGAGACAGGTATACGTAAGTCCATGGTTTGCTTATGATGGTGACTATGTAGAGCACAATTACTAGGCACAGTCCAGTATTCATCCTCTCTCCCTCCTAATTTAACCTAATTTAACTGAACTTATTTATCTTTTTATCTCACTCAGTTGAATTCACCTGTGGCCTAGCACAATCACTGGCTGTCTCAGAACCATGAGATATGGTATGATAACCTTTCCATAACATTTTCAGGTGTCATGAACACATACTAAATTTGGCTTTGATCCAGACACATGGTGGTAAAAAGTGTTACACATTGCATAACTACCTCAACCCTCTATTACAAGTCTAACCATATAAAGGAGGGAATGTAATGGAATTTATTAATTTGATCATTGACAATGCTATGCTAAGGTTTTAAAAATACAGCAATTCAAACAGTTAAAGAAGATAATCCAGCTTTCCAGACCAGAGTCCAGAATCCAGTTTTCCAGACCAGAATCCAGTTTCCTCCTGATGACATCTTACCACTTCAAGAAGACAAGAGAACTCAGAGACTTTATATGAACTGTTTTGCTTTATTAGCTTTTACTATCTCCTTTCTGTTATATACTATCTGTAACATGTACTCTCTGCAGAGGCTCTCCCTTTGCAAGACTAATGTCAAAGCGTCGGTTCATGAGGAAAAAAAAAAATCGCCCCTCTGGACAAAACTTTCCTCTCTTCCTTTTCTGTATTGTTGTTCGCATATTATTAGTCAGCAAAAGTTATTATATTCTTTTTACTGTTCCATCAAGGAAACATTCCGTTTCTTGAGGAAGCAAAGGGGGGAAATGTGGTAAAATATGAAAGTTTTTAACAGTCGGTTAGGATAACTGAAAGACGCCAGTTTTTCAAGGACCACCCTTTTGGGGAGGAGATGAACAGTCCGCCTGCTGCGCATGTCAGACTGCCTGCCGGGTACAGTCCGCCTGCTGCGCATGTCAGACTGCCTGCCAGGTACAGTGCGCCTGCTGCGCATGTCAGACTGCCTGCCGGGTTTTTTTTTGACTTCCGGGGTGGAGAAAAGGAGAGAGGCCTTTTTTGCCTGCTTGGCGGGACTCCTGACGGCGCGGCACGGACTCTCTCTCTCCAAAGGTGGCCTTGTCGGTTGGTGGCCTTGTCGGTTGGTGGCCTTGTCGGTTTGGTGAGTTGTTATAAGGAATATAGACTAAGCTTAGACTTAAGACGATTTGTATTGTGTTTCTACTTTCCTATCCTTCTAACCAACATCACCTTGTGACTATCATAACTATAAATAAAAAGGTCTATCTAGAAAACCAAAACCTGCTTCCATTTACTAGTTTGGGAGATAAATTAAGGGAAAGGTTAAGTAGGGGAGATTTATGATCTAATATCCAATTTTAAATCTCACAAGACTGAGCACCAGGTGTTTGTTTTTGCCCCAGAAGTTCATTAAACATGGACTGCTAAGGTGTGGAGGAAGTGTGATCTGCATCATTGGAGAGAGTAACCATAACAACAAATTCACAAATCTTTGGGAACTTTAAAATAATTACCTAACAAAATGATAGATTTTTTGGTAGTGGCTATTTTAATCAACACAGCAGTTTCGCCAAGTTATAAAGATGGAGTGAAAGCCCTAAGCTCTTGAAATTGGCTGAAGTGAATATAGCCATGGGCTTCCTTGAAAGCAGTTTAATCACTTTGGCTCACCATTACATCAGGCTAATTGTTTTTCTTTGCAGGTGCAGAACATCATGCTCCAGTTAAAAGAAAAATTAAACCTAGAAAATACCATTATGTACAGCTAGCAAATATTCTAAGAGTTTGGCCCCTTACTGGCATGTGCCATTGCCTGATTAAGGTGGGTCATGTGGAAAGAGCAAGTCTCTTTAAGGGTCCATGCTCAAGAAGAGTGATGAGATAGTAACTATCTGTTCTGATGGCTTCCTCAGTCAGTTTTATCCCCATTTGGTGAATAATGACATTGAGACTTTGAAAATACAAGTGGCCTGCCAAAGCCATCTGGCCAAGTGCAAGGGGATTACATAGCTCAGACATTTTGAAGAGAAATGTTTTCTCATGGAAGACAACAATTACAGTGCACTCAACATTAGGGTGGGAAGAAGGACAGCATACTGCTTTTTATAAACCATTTAATAATAGAATTTTCAATGAATTCCACTGAACCAAGCTTTATCTTCATTTCTTACTTACTTGCCAACTAAGCTGTCAGGAAGGGGGTAGGTGATTCGTTTCCATCCTTTTGTTGGAAAGAATACTGATGGCTGCGAGACACTTCCAGAGCATTTTGGGTCAGCAGGTAAACACTGGGGTACCAGATAGCTCCAGCTCACTCCAAAATCAGTAGAATACTGCACATGGACTTGATTCTGTGCAATTCTGTCAGATACTTTACAGCCAACAGAAATCTAATAGTTAGAGAAAGACAAAACATAAAAGTTTAAAAAATAAACCTGTAAGAATTTCTATTCTGAAATTCTTCTAAAGAAAGTTGGGGACTGCTGAATAGAAGCTATGGCACATTCATCGTGTTATGTATAGTTTCATTTTCTTCATGGGGAGGGCTGGGGAGTGGCAATAGAGATGCTGCCAAAGATGACAGTTGTGATCCATGCCAAAGGTACTGTGCAGGTGGTGGGCTCAGGGAGTGAGGCTGTAGTGGTTACTTCTTGCTATGCTTTTCTGGCTGGCTCTCTGACTTGGAAAGCCTTTGCCCACTCTTCCAGATCAGTGATTGTGGTGTTAATGGTCTGGCATTTCTATTTGGCATAGTTTTTCACCAAGGAGAATTATTATTTTTACAAGTGTTACTATTTAGCAGTACAATTTTTGACATTACTTTACCCACCACTAACATGCAATGAAGTGTGAAGCTTCTTTTAATAGGGGATAGAATCTTTTATTTGATAATGGAAGGAAGCATTTCTCCTTGCAGAGGGAAACTAGGTGAAATATTACATTACTTGAACTGGAATTGACCAACTAACAGCAATGACTGTTGAAGTTACCACTAATGAAGATTTTTCTCTTCTGCAATTTTTCTCTTCTAGTAACATCAAAACAATATAAGAAAAAATTTCTCCCCATTGCCAAAAGATTCCTTCTTCAAAGAAGAGGGTTTGCCTAGTCCAGTTAATAAGTTAGAGGAAATAGCTAGAATCATTATCCACAGCTCCTACCAGTACCTGACTTTAACCACTAAGAAGGAATCTTTCTTCTTATAAATTTTTTTTTAGTGAGGCAATTGGGGTTAAGTGACTTGCCCAGGGTCACACAGCTAGTAAGTGTTAAGTGTCTGAGGCCAGATTTGAACTCAGGTACTCCTGACTCCAGGGCTGGTGCTCTATCCACTGTGCCATCTAGCTGCCCCTTCCTTATAAAATTTTTTAAGAAGGAATAGTAGAGAAAGAAAATGCCTTTGAAGATTATGCCATGGGTTTAACAAAATAGTGCTCTCAATTTATTACTAAAGCATTATCTCATTTGTTTATTTTTTTTAAAAAAATCATACATTGAAGAAACCTTGAGCATGAAAGAATGAAGATGAAACATGCCACTGGCCAGTGCCAGAGAAGTGAGACTTAGACTGTTGAAAGAGGTATACATTTTTGGACATGGCAAATGTGGGAATTTGTTTTGCTATGCATGTATATACTACTATGCATATATGTATTGATGGCTTTAGTTTTCATTTTAAAAAATGGGGAAAACAGGAGGGACATAGGAATAAAAGGAAAACTAAAAATTGGAAAGAGTGAATTGGTAAGTAGTTCTATAGTGCCAAAAGGGAAGAAATGAAAGAAAAGAGCATTGATGAAACATTTAAAAATATGCAGACAACAGAAAGAAGTGAAGAATGGGACACAGACATGAATGAATGAATTTTTATGGTTTTATATACAATTATTTTTGTATTAGTGTTTGTGTGTGTTGATATTTAAATTCATATTCAGAAAGGAATTTTAAAAGAATAAGAAGTATACATTAGATACTAAGTAAATGAAAGAGTCGATTGTCTCTCTTTATAATGTTATCTTATGAATTGCATTGAAATGATGCTAAATGATTACTTATATAATTCAGGCAAGGAAGCTCTCACCTTGAATTGCATTATCCAGCCTTCAGTAGGAGTTAGGTCATGGGTAACTGCGTAAACTTCTCTGCCATCATGACTACCACAGATCATTACACCATCAGGGGAATCACAGAACCTTTCCACAGTACAATCATCATGGAACAGCCAGTGCTCATTCACTTAAGAAAAAAATCAACAGAGTTTACAGCAAAGTAGAAGATAATTGTCAATAATTATAACTGACATTTGTATAGTACTTTTAAGTTTCATCTCATTGAAATGGTCCTTCCAGCAACCCTGGGATCAAATGTTATAATGTCATTTTACAAATGAAAAACAAAAAACAAACAACAGAGGTTCAAAAAGCTGAGAATAACTTGCTCAGGTCTCTCTTGTTTCTAGGTTCAATGACCCTTTCCACTGTACTAGGCTGCTTCTTTAAATGACAAAAACTAGCAATTATATAGTACCTGCTATGTGCCAGGCACTGTACTAAATGCTTCAGAAATATCTCATTTGATCCTCATAATAACCTTCATAGGTAGGTACCATTATTATCCCCATTTTACAGATATAAAAAATGAAAGAAACAGAAATTTGTTTTTAAAACTATTATGATACTGCATTTAAATAAAATTATTTCCTTAGTAATCTCAGGTGTTTTATACATTGGAAAACATTATTCTCTTGAGTCCAAAATGCCAAAAGGGTCTATGGCACAAAAAAAGGTTAAAAACTCCCATCCTGGGGGCAGCTAGATGGTGCAGTGGACAAAGCACCAGCCCTGGATTTAGGAGACCTGAGTTCAAATCCAGCATCAGACACTTAACACTTACTAGCTGTGTGACCCTGGGCAAGTCACTTACCCTCATTGCCCCACAAAACCCCAAAACCAACCAAACAAAAAAAACCTCCCATCCTAGTCATCTCTAAGACCCCTTCTAACTTTTAAAACCTATAACCTGATTTAAGAACCACTGAAAGTAGTAGAGGCATTTCACCCAAAGAAGAGAAAACTTAAAGGTTGAGTATGATTTCAGTCTTTACATTTTCAAAGCATGGTCCATGGAAAATAGATTCAACTTATTTTATTTGGCTCCAGAAGGCAGAACTAGAAGTAATGGGTTGAAATTGCAAAGAGGCAAATTTAGATTTGATGGAAGGGAAGCTTTCCTAATAACCAGAGTCATCTAAAAGTGGAATGGGATGCCTCAGGAGGAAGGGTGTTCTCTGGACCCAGAGACCTTCCGTGAAAGGTTGAATTGCTACATGTCAGTTTTGTAAAGATCATTTGCATTTTAAGTATGGGGTAGGGCTAGAGAGCTTCTGAGCTCTTTTCCAACTTTGGGATTCCATGATTCTGAAATGACTTTTAAAAAAGTAAATCTAATAGGAACACATTTAATTTGAGAGGCCACATGGTATGGTGGTGAGAGTATAGACCTTGAAAGCAAGATTCAGATTCTGTCTCAGATACTTATGACCTATGAGATTACAGGCCAATCAGGGAATCTCTCAGAACCTCAGTTTCTTTCTTGAATTATAAAATGGGGATAAACTAAGTATGAACTACCTACCTCACAGGGCTGTTTGGAGCTAAGCCCTTAGCAAAGCTTCAAGTCCTTACAGAAATGTGAGTTATAGGTTTAATTTCCTAATCGGTCTCCATGTTGTCACTCCAGACTGCCTTTGAACATTTTCAAGGTAAGCAAAAATATTCACAGCAAAGATAACTAATTGAAACCTGAGGCCATGATTCATCAGGGAACTAGTGGTCCACGTTCAGTGGAGCCAAACCATAGACTAAGCAATTTAATTGTCATTCGCTTTTTGCTGTATTGATTTTCTGTGGTATAACCAAATTAGTGCCACATTGTGGAGGATCTATGGGAGAATATGCATAAAATTGCACAGAATGAGAAGAAATGGATGGATTGCAATCTGTACTAATGGGGAGAATGCCTGCATAAACATATCAGAGTTATCAAAGCAGTGAAATATAAATAATCAAATTTGTGGTACAGTTAAATGCTTTGTAAAGGTGAGATGCTTGCCAGTTAGACCAGGACCATTTGGCCCTGAGAGGTTTGCAGGGATATTGATAGAAAATGATGAACATCCAGAATTCTAGACTATGGTTCCAGAAGAATTTTGTGAGCCCTTTCCCTTATCTGATTACTCTAGAAGTGATGCATTTATAGAGGGGGTACACTTCCATTAGTCCCCTGTAGCCCTTAAAATCTATGGACCATCTAGAACCAGTCAGTTGTCTGGATCAAACTGCTTCCTGGGATTCAGGTACATACATCAAAAGCTTTAATTCTCCACACCAGACCAAAGGAGTAAGATGCAGTGAAATGGAGAAAACACAGGCATTGTACTCTTTTTTTGTATGGATAATTTTTCCACTATTAGTTTTCATACTACTACACAATAAGCCTTGCACTTAGCTTGGTTAAATGTGTCTGTTCCTTGAATGCTCTGAATCTGACTTAGTTGTGGCACCCAGATGAATTTTATATTTTACATTGTTTTTTCTCTGCAATGGCATTGTGAAGTCAAAATATAATCAGACATCCCCCCCACCCCAATGCATATAACCTGTGGATATATTTCCTACTTACTAGAATGACTATAAAATATGCTTAGCCTAAACCCTGGGGTGATACTTCAAGAACTAATCCAATATCTGAAACATGCAATGTCATTACAACTGCATATGAAATTTAGTAAAAATCAATTCACTTTTATTGGATATGGAAACTGAAGTTTCAAAGAAATACCTGACATTCTACACAAAACAGAAGGGAAACAGCAATGAATAAAAATACCTTATAAATAAAATTACCTTTATTACGGTAATCTACTTATTTGGTACAGGGAAGGAAAACTTTATTTACAGTTTAGAGGAGTAAATTTGAACATGAAATAGTGAGTATAAGGTACTGCTGACATTAGTACTATTTAAGTACCAAGGCCAGCGCTGCATAGTAGAAAAAGGGCTAGATTTGGAGCCAGAGATGAGATACAAAACCAGGTTATCTATTATTTACTACCTGTGTAAGCCTGGGCAATTTAAATAAAATTGACCAATTTAAATAAACTCCCCTCTGCACAAGACCTAGGGTCAGGCACTGGCTAGTAACTTCACTCCTCTGACCCTCAGTGGCCTCATTTATAAAATGAGATGGTGTAGTGGAAAGGGCACTGAATTTAAAGTCAGTGGACTTGGGTTTAAATCCCTTTCTTCCACCTGAGTGATAACTTCAGATTTCACAAAGTTATATGAATGCACCATAAAATGACCGATGAGATTTATACAGAGGGTGTGCTGGAGCTATCATTAACCAGCTCAAGAGATCTGATTATTAAATTTTCAGGGTGAACATTTATTTATACCTTAGAAATTGGAAAACAGTACCAATCAAGAACTTGATTTATCATTTTGTTGATGCTGTAGACTTAAGAAACTGATGGATAAAATGTGAATAATGTAGATTAAACTTAAAAATGTGTTGCACATACACTCTCCTCCCAAAGAACTGGTTTTTAAACATTTTCCAGCATACCTCTGGCAGAGACAGGGAAGAATTATTTAAACTGTGCTTATTCCTATAAGCGTGGACAATAAGCCATCATCTGCAACCCCAGTCTACTAAAGGATAGAAGTATCTTTACATTTCTTTTTTTTTTTAGTGAGGCAATTGGGGTTAAGTGACTTGCCCAGGGTCACACAGCTAGTAAGTGTTAAGTGTCTGAGGCTGGATTTGAACTCAGGTACTCCTGACTCCAGGGCTGGTGCTCTATCCACTGCGCCATCTAGCTGCCCCCTAGAAGTATCTTTAAATAGTATTTTATTTTTTCTAATTATAGGTAAAGATAATTTTTTTTTTTTTTAGTGAGGCAATTGGGGTTAAGTGACTTGCCCAGGGTCACATAGCTCGTAAGTGTTAAGTGTCTGAGTCATTTGAACTCAGGTACTCCTGAATCCAGGGCCAGTGCTCTATCCACTGCGCCACCTAGCTGCCCCGGTAAAGACAAATTTTAACAATCATTTTAAATAAAATTTTGAGTTCCAAATTTTCTCCCTCCCTCCCTAAGATGGCAAACAATTTTATATAGGTTATATATATGCAAAAAGGAGAGAACTATTAAAGGATATTTTGACATATAAATATATGTATATTGCATAATGCCTAATTATATAATTAATAAAAATTATATAATGTCATCTGACATTGACATTAGGAAAATCAGTCATGCCCTCTCTGATGACTGAGAGAGTAGACTTTCTAGTCATGCATATGACCTAGCATATTTCTAAAGACATGGCTGAAAGTATTTCCAAGTTCCTTCTAGCCCTACATGCCATGAACCCCACCCTGTTACATTTTGTATTCTGCTTAGATGACCCAGCTGTGTGTCCCCTGGTTTCTTTCTCTGGCTCCCATAAATCGTACCTGTGGTTTTGTCCTCCATGAATATGTCAAAAGCAATCCTCCCCACAGGCCCAGCGTCAGCAGGGGATCGCTCATGCTGGGGTACAGGAGCACTGCTGAAAGTGTCTAACATGACAGTTCTCTGGTCCGCAGAGCCTGAGATTAAGACATTATCGATAGCCCAGTCATTCTGGTCCAGACCATCGTGCCGAGGCTGCCACCAGCGGAAACGTGTGGCTGCCTCTTTAGCATCAGGAGGAAGGAGGAGGTTTACAAACCTAAATAAGCAGTGATGGGGGAGAAGAAAAAATAAAACTTGAGTCAAACTTCCAGCAAAAGAACAATCAATCATAACAAGAAACAAAGTCATAACTTAGCATGTGGCAGAGTTGTTGGGGGAAATTTAGGAGAGATTTTTGATATCAAATGATGACATTTGATATTAAATGACTGCTATTGTTGTTGAGTTGTGTTTGACTCTTTGTGACTCCATATGGGGTTTTCTTGGCAAAGATACTGAAGTGGTTTGCCATTTTCTTCTTCAGTGGATTAGGCAAATAGAGGCTAAATGACTTGCCTAGGATCACAGAGCTGTGAGAGTCATAAGCTCAGATCTTCCTGATTCCAGGCCCAGCATTCTATCACTGAGCCAGCTAGGTGCCTACAAAGGAGTCATAACCAATTTAGCCTTCATCGAATCATACTTGAACTCTGTTTTATGTTTACATCCCTAGTCATGAGAATGGCTCCTAGATTTTCCTGAAATCAGCCTGGAGACAGAGAGATAGAGAGAGAGAGAGA